>NW_022103929.1:2614108-2636205 GCF_000313985.2 Echinops telfairi | reverse complement strand
GCACTATAAGAAAAGAATTGATAGAACAGTTTTGTAATCTTAAAATGTACTCAGAAAGATGTTGACTGTTAAGTCCAGTGGGGCTAATCCTCCCAAAGATTCCGGGTAAACTTGGAGGAAAAATAGAAGCAGCAGCCACTGTTAAGAAGGGTTAGGGTCGGGGATAGGGTTAGAAAAAAAAGAAAGAAAAGAATACAATGTATCGGTGAGGTGCGATCTCCTGTGTGTGACAATGGAGTATGCAGAGAGAGGAAATGGTTTCAGACATACAGGGTTCAACCGGAGCCAGCTCCTGACGACTGTAGGCAAAGTTGTTTCCTTCTCTGAAGTTCCATTTCCTCATTTTTGAAAACTTAAAATTTGTGTTATTACTCTACTTGACCATCATGCACCTCAAATGGGCTGATGCATTTTCAAAGGTGTCTTGTAAACTTTATGATTTAAGTCAGTGTTACAAATAATATTATTAAGAAAGAATCATAGATTCAGAAAGAACATAGAAACAAGACCCTGTCTGTCTCCTCCACTTTCACATATTTGCTTGTTATTATTAAAGTGATACATGCTGGCTACAAAAAATACAAAGATATGAAAATACAACCTTGAGAACTAAAGTTACATACAATCCCACTCACAGAGAACCACACACACATACACACAGATTTTTGACAAAGATGAAATCATGCTAGTCTCACAATCTAACTTATTTGCACTTAAAACTGTGTCTTGGACATCTTTTCATGTTGGCATGTATGAGTTCTACCTTATTCATTTAAACGATTGTACAATATTCTATGACATACTGTGCTGTCATTTATGAATCCCATGTCAACCTATTTCTAATTCTGTTGCTGTGACAATTTGATGAGTAGTTCTTTGCTCCCACCAGCTTGAAAACTCCACAAGAACCAAACTAAACAGTAAATAAATGTGGTGCCATGGAGTCGACTGTGACTCATACCGACCCTAGAGGACAGAATAGAACCGCCCCTGTGGGACTCCAGGGCCATAGGAGGCAGAAGGCTCATCTTCATCCCACAAAGCTCCTGGTAGGTTCGAACTACTGACCTTGCAGCTGGCAGTTCAACACAAAAACCGTTACACCACCGGGCTCCTCAACAGCAGACAGATCTGTCATAGCTACACCTCTTCTCTGTGCTCCTCTGGGGCCTGGCAGTAAGTAGACAGGTTAATAAATATCTATTGAATAGATGATTAGATATTAAAAGATCGGTAGATAGATGGTAGATATGGGGCTTCGATCTGGCTTCAAAAAGTTTGCAGAGAAATGAAATTAAAAGGCAATGGGAAAAAATGTAAAAATAAAAGGTAATGGAATTTTTCCAAGAACTTTTAAAATCCCCTTCTTGCATAGATTAATAAATGATAGCTAGACAAACAGACAGACAATAAACAGACTTCAGACACTTAAAGCCCTGAGGCTGAAAGATGCAAGTAGGTGTCAAGCAGACGCAGGAACGTTGGAAGCATCAGAATGGACAATACAGTCCATTTTCGGCTAACTGGAGCCAGGAACTAAGTTCAGGAAACTGCAGTCTCCCCGCTCCTTGCTAATGTGTATCAGCACAAGAAGGAGAACTCAGCAGCTACTCCACTAAAGCAGCAGTTTTCAAGCTATGGGTCACGACCTCTTTGGGGGTCGAACGACCCTTTCACAGAGGTCACCTAAGATCATTGGAAAACACATATTTCTGATGGTCTTGGGAACTGAGACACAGCTCCTCTATCCGTCTCCAGGCGGGTCTGCCCACATGCAGATATGCCCACATACAAGTACCCGGTGTGAAGACTGTTACCCATGTTAATTTCATTTATTTGTAATTAGAAATAAATATTTCACAATATATAATTCCATATTGTTTTGTGATTAATTACTATGCTTTAATTATGTTCCATTTGTAACAATGAAAATGCATCCTTCGTATCAGATAATTGCAGTCTAGTTCATATCAGTGGCAAAATGACAGTGATGAAGTAGCAACGAAAATAATGTTATGGTTGAGGGGGCACCAGCACATGCGGAGCTGTATGAGAGGCCGAGGTGTGAGGAAGGTGGAGAGCCACTGCGCTAAAGACTGGAGGTCTCCAAGTCCTGGTGACAAGCCTCGCAGTGAACTACGTACCCCAAGCCCCAGTATGTCTGGATTTCTCCTTGTGGATAGTGAGGCAAGAAAGAGAAGCGAGTGGAAAATTAATTGTGTCTTTTGCTCACACACATTTCATAATAGCCACTAAAGTTTTAGAATCCTTGCAACCAAAATGTCAAAGCATCTTAAAAGCCCTGCAGTCTCACTGGTCCCATTTTGCAGATGGCGAAATGGAGAAGCCATCAAAGCCGTTCTGCCCCTCACTTTGTGAAGGTGAGTGGTGTTTGCTTTCCGCGAGGAAAGCCCAAAACACACAAGAGGCTGGCCACCAGCTGGGCTCTAGACCCAGACCTCCAGCTGGCCAGGTGACTTTGTTCACTGAGAGCATGTAGTTAAGTGGGTCCCACTCCTTCCTGTACCCCCAGAGACTATAGGACCTCTGGCAGTGACCCTTACCAAGGAAAAGGGAAAGATAACACTTCATCCTAAAATGCTTTCTTCTTTAGACTACATGGATGCATTAGACATGGTCCCTGACCTCAGCCAGATGAGATAGGTTCAGACTCTTTAGCTGGAACCCTCATCCCTGATGGGAACAACCAGCAGTATGTTGCACATCATATATGTGCATATCATATATGCATACCAATGTTTTTTGTTTTTCCATTCATCTATATATTATCTGCCA
Organism: Echinops telfairi; assembly: GCF_000313985.2. Lineage (NCBI taxonomy): Eukaryota > Metazoa > Chordata > Mammalia > Afrosoricida > Tenrecidae > Echinops > Echinops telfairi. The sequence continues at coordinate 2,633,409 of NW_022103929.1, read as the reverse complement.
GTCTCTTTTTCAAAGAGACTCAAAAATCTCAGTGTTTTTGAGATTTCTCCCATATTAATGCATGTAGGTTGAATCCATTACTGTTAAAAGTCTCTTCCTAAACATTTGCTTGGGCTAATGTTTTTGCATTACAAACAGTCCAGGAGCATCTCCTTGTGGACATGTGTAAGAGTATTTAAAAGTAAACACCATGAAATGGAGTCAACAGGATATGCAGTTTTGAATAGTTCACTGCCAAATTGTTCTCCAAATACCCTGATCTACATTACTACCAGTGTCACTTCACCAGCTTGTGATATCCACAAATTCTTTCGTCCAGACTCTGCTTTGTGGGAAGACCTTCATCATTCTTAGCCGGCAAAGGTATGTGGCAAAGTGTGTTAGACAGGGTTCTCTAGAGAGATAAAACCAGATTGCTGATAAGTTTATATATTTATTTATAAAGATAATTAGATATATAACAAGAAATGAACTGTTAAATTATATACAGATAGATAGATATATAATACAAGATATGAACAATTAAATTATAAAGCAGTACAAATGGCTCAGTGCAACTCACTCCCATAAGAGAGAGAGTTGTAAGAGACTAGCAATCCTTCAAGTCTCATCTGCTGCCATATCTTCCTCTATTTATAGATAGAGTGAGGCTATCTCAGCACAGCAGCCAACCACAAGGCAGATCACCAACTGTCAACCAACCACCAGTCCCAACTGCCGGTCCCCAGCTCCAGAGATGTCTTAAAGGGACCTCAACTTACAGCGACACAGCCCACAGGCTAGGCGTCCTATAGGTAGTGTAGCCTATAAATTGAGGCACAGAACAAACAAGGCAGCCGCACACTGGTCCGATGATCAAAGAGCGAGAGACAAGAAAGGTGAGGCACACCGAGCCATTTATCTCTCCGCCCTTCAGTTAATCCCACTTGTGTTTATTGGCCAGGCTGGCACAATAAACTATCTCACAAAGCATACAAACTCCTCTCAGAGGAAGAAAGAGTACTTTCTCAGCTCCAGGTCCTAGAGAGCATACCTACAGCCTCTTAGAAGGCCCCAGTTTGCATATTAGGATCCTTACATTACAGTGAAGAAAAACAGAACTTAAGACAAGTGAAGTGACTTGTTACAAGTTATGCACCAGGAAGTGGGCATGCTATGGGCTAAAGTCTATACTCTTGTAACTGATTTATACATTCAATGAACATTTCTTTAGCACTGACTACACGTCAGTCCCTGAAAATACAAAAATACAGGACTATTTTTAACACACAGTAATACTCAACATGTGTTTCTTGAATCAAGAAGTTCAAAGCTCACAAAGGAAATGGACACCTAAGTCAAGCCCATTGGTGTCGAGTCAAATTCCAACCCAAAGCAGCCCTGCAGGGCAGAGTAGGGTTTTTCCAAGGCTGTAATCTCTCAGAAAATAGACTGCCTCATCTTTCTTCCACCGAGTGGCTGGTGGGTTTGAACTGCCAACCTCAGCCCAGTGCTTTAGCCTCTGTGCCACCAGCGTTCCTTCCAAAAGAAACAGAGATATAAAAACATTTGCAATAGAATGACATAATTAATCCATGACCCAATACAGTAGGGCACACACAAGGGAAGGTTTCAGTCAGAAATACTCCACATTGGAGATAATGGCCAACAAAAACAGAAAGCAGAATTAGGTTCTAGGCTGAGGGAATATGAAATAATACTGCATTTTCTGCGAACTGCTCGACTCTTCACTGCTCCCTTAAAATGAGGTAGGGCATTTTGTTCCTTTCAATTAATTGGAGCTTTGCTAAATGCCTGCTATGGGCCCCAACCTGTGTGAAATGTTTTACCTGCAGTATATCACTGCATCCTTGCCAGCAAAAAAATCTGCATATTTTTTATTCTTCTCGTACAAATGAGAAAACGAGAAAAGTGATCTCAAGAGAATTAAAGAATCCAAGCCAGGAAGACATGCTAGTCCTCTGATCTTTCCTCGTTCTTTCTTCAAAACCTTGGACTGTGCATGCTTTCTTCTTTCCCAGTGGGAAGACCTCCTCCCAGGACACTTCAAGACCTAGAGCGAGTTATCTTTTGTATCAAAGAGACTTTCTGCTCACTTCGCAGAATCTCTTTTCTTCCTTGGGAAACTGAAGAGAAGGAAGCATATGGAGTCTTGTTTTTAATCCTCAGCCAATACAAAAAATCCCATTCACCATTTTTGGAGTACCTACTATGTGCCAGGCAATGTCCTCCAAACTTAACATGCAGTCCTAAAGAATGGGGACAGGATGCCTGCCCTTGTACCAATTAATTCTAGTCACTTTGCAAAGTTAGATGCTGAGGTTTTGAGAGGTCCAGGTGCTTGTCCAAGGTCATTCAGTAATTCTTTGGCCCAGGTAAGACTGAAACTCACAGCTACCTGACTGCTAGCATGAAGTCAAAACCTTTCTCTCATCTGCACCTGCTTTGTTCATCTTCAGTCTCTTTCCTGCAAGATGACTCCGGAGAACTTCACATGGGCTAAGGTCGTACCCGCTGAATTCATCCTGCTGGGCATCACGGATCGTTGGGACCTGCGCATTACCCTCTTCCTGATCTTCCTTCCTGTCTACCTGGTGAGCCTGCTAGGCAACGTGGGCATGGTGCTGCTGATTAGCCTAGACGCCCGACTCCACACACCTATGTACTTCTTCCTGGCCAACCTCTCCTTGCTGGATGCCTGCTATTCCTCAGCCATCGGCCCCAAGATGTTAGTGGACCTGCTGCTGCCCCGTGCCACCATCCCTTACCTAGCCTGTGCCCTCCAGATGTTTGTCTTTGCAGGGCTGGCGGATGCCGAGTGTTGCCTGCTGGCGGCCATGGCCTATGACCGCTACGTGGCCATCGGGAATCCTCTTCTCTACACCGCAGCCATGTCACCGAGACTGTGCCTCGCTCTGCTGGGAGCATCGGGCCTGGGCGGAGCGGTGAGCGGCCTGGTCCACACCGCCTTCACCTTCCGCCTGAGCTTCTGCCGCTCGAGGGAGGTCAACAGCTTCTTCTGCGACATCCCTCCGCTGCTGGCCATCTCATGCGACGACACCGGTCTCAATGAGCTCCTGCTCCTTGCCGTCTGTGGTTTCATCCAGACGGCCACGCTGTTGGCTATCGCTGTGTCCTACGGCTTCATTGCCGGGGCCGTGATCCGCGTGCGCTCGGCCGAGGGCCGCCGAAGAGCAGCCTCGACCTGCGGCTCCCACCTCGCCGCCGTGGCTGTGCTCTACGGGACCCTCATCTTCATGTACCTGCGTCCCAGCACCCGTTACGCCCTGGACACTGACAAGATGGCCTCTGTGTTCTACACCCTGGTCATCCCGGCGCTCAACCCCCTCATCTACAGCCTCCGCAACAAGGAGGTGACGGGGGCCTTCCGGAGGACCTGGACCCGACTCTGTGGCCCGGGGCAGGACCACTCGTGAGCCGTCTGTGCAGGAAGCGGGAGCGTGCTCCCTGAGGCCCCTGCACCCTGGGTAAGGAGGGGCGCTCCTCTCTACCGGCCTCTCCTCTTGTCACCGGCATTGTTTCAAGAACTACCAAGCGGGAGGAAAGGGCAGCGTTCAACTGGAAGGCCCAAGGGGCTACACCCAGAACGAGAGCAGCGATGAGGATGCTGCTGCTACTGAGCTGCCTCCGTTCCCCATGTTCAAAATATAAATGTTCCCGGTGAAGTGATGGGAGGTTTATTGGCCACCTGTACTAGTGAGCAGGTTGGTCCCCAGAAACATCCGGTTCCTATACACTTGTCCTTTTAGGGCTCTTCTTGGCCAGCTGGTCAACTCCTGCTCTCCCTGACCTCACACAGGAAGAGAGTCTTCAGAACCTGCTCATGCCCCCAAAAGGGGACTTCCTGTCCTGAGGCAAACACCCCACCCTTCCAACACTAGGGGAAATGAGGAACAGCGCTAGAACATGTACACTCCCTCCTAAAATCCCAACAGCTTGCTTAAGGGCATGGTCAAGGTTAGGCCTAGGATATCCATTGCCATCCAGTAGATTCTGACTCATACCGGCTCCAAAAAGGGTGTCCGTGTCTACACATCTTCATCGTAGCAGGGTCGTCTTTCTCCTCCAGAGAGTAGACTGCTTTTGAGACATTGACCTTGTGGCTGGCAGCCCAAGGCCTAACCCACACACTGACCAGAGCTCCTTCGGCAAAGGATAGAGGACAGAGTCAGGATTACGCTGTGGTTAGGATAGAGTCTGGATTAGAGCTCAGATTAGGGCTAAGATTAGAGTCGGGGCTCATTTAATTCTAAACCTAAGCCTGGGTTTAGAATTAAGAAACAATTGCGCAAATCTACAATTGAATTTCAATAAAATAAATGTTAAGATTTGGATTGGTTATACAGTTAATTAGTGAATTTAGAATAAATTTAAACGTGAGTCAAAATTTGTGTAAACCTGGGCTCTTATTAAAAATATTTAGAAATTTAGGGATATATTTGAGTGTATACATATTTTATAAGTTTTATCAATAAATCAATAAAAATATTAAATATTTTAGCTCTATATTAGGATGTAGAGTTCATTAATATTGGAGTCCAAGTTTCATTTCTATTGAAAGAAAATTTCAGTTAGAGTTTGGGGGGGGGGTTGTTGTTGTTTTTAATCATTTTATTGGGGGCTCTTACAGCTCTTATAACACTCCATACATCAATTTGTACATGTGTTGCCATCATAATTTTCTAAACATTTATTTTCTATTTGAGCCCTTGGCATCAGCTCCTCTTTTTACCCTCCCTCCTCCCCTCCTCCCCTCATGACCCCTTGATAGCTTATAAATTATTATTGTTTTCATGTCTTACGCTAACTGCTGTCTCCCTTCACCCAGGTGTCTGTTGCCATCCCCCTTGGGAGGGGGAGCTAGAGTTAGGTTTTATTAGAGATTGTTGGATTTAAGTTAAGTTTGGTGTGTGGACGATGTTGACGGTAAGTTCAAGTCACTCTGTTGTCACTATTACGCATAGGCGAGGACCACCCTAGAGGAGAAATAGGCAGATGAAGAGTATTTTAATTTTCAAATTGCCATTCTAAGTCACTTTAATTTAAGACTTAGGGTTATGGGTAATGATTAATGTTTCTTAAAACTTAAGGGTAGGTGATTATCAGTGGATTTAAGCTTAACTTTATTTAGAGTTATGTGCATGTGGGTGGTTAGAGCTAATCTTATGTCTAGTTTGTAATGCGATTACAACATTCAGAGGTAGGGTTGTGCTTAGGAAGAACAGGGCCTTAGTCCTGACCTCTTGGGCCACAGTAATTTCAGTGCTCTGAGACCTGGGTCATACTGGACTTCTAGACATAAGGCTCTTGGGACTGTAATCCCCTCAGAGTTCACATCATTTCCTTTGTCTCCACGGGCAAGGTCCAATACTGATGACTGTCGTCTGGTTTCTTGGAGTGGTTATGTCTCTTGTTACCAGAACCAGACCTTCCCTCTTAGTAAGTATGACCTGCTTGGTGGTACCAGGCTCACAGAGAGAGGAATGTAAAGAAGACCAACCATCTCCTCAAATCTTAGGGAACTTTACAATTTTCCTGAAAGCATGGTAAACTCCCCTGGTTTCCCCAGGACTGGAGGAATTCTTGGGAGATGAGACTTTCAGCTTCAAAACCGGAACATTCCAAGGAAAACCAGTATCAACTGGTCATCCTATTAGGAAACCCATTTTCTGGTGGCCTGGCATCTCAAAAGCTGGCAGTGCAATATCTCAAACTCGACCCAGCAGGGCATATTTTGACAAAGGCTTGAAAAATGAAAACCCCTTCTCTCATCACAAATTTTTATAATTCTTTCCTAGCTCCCCAGCTCCTCTTAGTTCCTATAACCATAGAACTCACAAGAAACATTATTAGAAGAGTTGGCAATTCGATGACTATGATGTAAGGTTGGCCCCCATACATTCAATGGTGTTTATACTCCAAGATATCTCCTGTGGTCTTTTCTTATCGATCAAGGGCAAGTTTTACAGATGGTCCTACCCATCATTTTGGTTCTACAGGTTGTCTGTGTGTCCGTCCACATGGTTACATCAGTGAATCAGCCAGACACAATTGTATAAATCCTACAAATCAATAAAATGTGAGGTCATGGGCCATTAGGCCAGATTAACAGAAAATGAGCTAGAGGGAAGAGAGAGAGATTGCAAGACAACATAGACCCATCTGGGGGATGGATGAAGAGAAACAGTCAAATCCCCACCCTTAAAATGAGACGCCCAATAGAGCTTCGTTATACCTCTGTGAGCCCCATTTACTAAGGCAGGCAGGACAAGAGCAAGTTTGAAATGGAGGCCAAGGACTTGATTTGGAGCACTTACTGTACAAAAGGAATCAGAGCCTGAAACCTGAGTTGGGTTTGGGTAAATAGAATTAAGGGAAGGGGGCTTTTTAGAGAAAGGGGTGAGTAGGCACAAAAGCACAGAAGTAGTATGAGCTCGGGGAATACAGGAGACTCTAAAGGCTGTCTACTTCCATAAAGTAGATTTAAAGTCTCAGAAACCCACAGGGGCAGTTTAAGTCTGTCCTACAGGGTCCCTATGAGGTGGAACTGACTCAAAGACAGGGAGTTTGATTTTCTTTGGTTTGTTGTTGTTGTTGTTGTTGTTATTAGTTTGGGAGACAAGAAGGGAAAGTTAAGGTTGAGGATCTGAGAATGGGAAGGGTGCTCTGTAGTTAAGATATAAGGGAGGAAAATTTGAACTTTATCCCATAGACAATAGAGAATCCTTGAAAATCCATGTGTCTAAGATTCCTCTTTATGATTGCTCTGACATTGAATCATGCAAAATCACTCCCACCTGGAGAGCTAGACAGAGGTACCATTCTCCCAGACCACAGTACACCCAGGAACACGTTCATAACCCAGTCTCGTATCATAAATATCCCTCAAACCCAGACCCAGCTTCAAATCAGAAACATTCATGCTGGCAAAAAATCAAATCTCATAGAGACCCACCTACAGCAGCACCCACAGATACAAGTTCATAAGACACCCACAGGTGCACAGAGATACAATCACTCTCTTCACACCCAGCCATACAATCCTACAAACACATCCACAGCCACTCACCTCGCCAGTCACCACAGACACAATCCCTCCCACGCTTCTACACTCCCTGTAAGAAACCCACCAGGATCCAGCTGAGAGGACAAGAGGATTGGCCCCAGAGCCTAGTCCTGTAACCTGTACTCTCTTGCCTTTGACCCTGGTCACTCTGCTTGGGATTTGGGAAGCAGACAGGTCCTTCTCTCAGACAGAGGCTGGGGAGCAGTAGCTTCATACTTTGGGCTCCTAAGTGTTTCTCCTACACCAAACAAACAAGTCCCTAGAGTTGAAAGTAGCAACAACTATGCTTCCCCCCAACAAATTAGGCCTTGGAGGAAGGATAACAAGTCCCAGAGCTGAGCTTCCTCCCACCCCAGGGATGAGGGCCAAGGGAGTGGTGCCTCTGGAGAGAAATGTTCTCAAGGTTCCAAAGCCCACAATTGGTCAATAGCTCCTTCCCCAGGCCTTCTAAGAATAGGATACACCAGGCCCCCTGCTGCTCTGCTCCACATCCCTCTTGTGATGTGGAGAGGCCAGAGGGAACATGTGAGGGACAAAGGGCCAGACTGAAGACTATACAGAAGTCTTCTTGTGTACACTGTGTGCATGAGTCACATGCGTAAGTATGAGGGTCCATGTGTTTCATGCAGAGTGGTGATTGTGCATCACTATCACTGCAGGATGCTATGGTTATGGAGGGGAATGTGTGTCTATGAATGTGCTCCTCCAGAGTACAGCGTCTCTGCTGTGTTCCATCATGAGCCTATGTGGGTGCAGCCAGATGTGAGATGGTATGAGGCTACGGGATCCTGAGACTGTGCAGGAGGATGTGAACGAGTCATCAATGATGGGATTGGGTATGACTGTGTATGCGTGAATAGGCACCTTCACACAAAGTAGGTGGTCGTTCACTTGATTTTTCAGTCTTTTTAATAGAGAATAACAAGGAAAGAAATAAGAAAGTCAATCCCCTACGCCATGGAAGCATGAATGTTAATGATCACAGTGCCTGAGTAGAGTGGCGTGTGCCACCTTGAACCCGAGTTTGTGCGTGTTTGCCACCCTGGCCTCACTGCAGTTTGTGATTCCATTTGACCGTGTGGTTATGTGCACAGTTACCTGGATTTGTGGGTCACTGTGGTAACAATGGTCTGTGTGCCTACTTAGGCGCGAATGTATGTGCTAGATCCACATTTCTGCATTTGGTTGATTGTGCCTGTGTGTTTGCAGAGACTAGCTTGCGCTGCACATAGCTGCATGCTTGCACTTAGCTCAGTACATTTGAATGTTTATTGGGAGCATCTTAGACATGGATAAGAACTTGTTCCATTTCCAAAAGCAATTTTGTAAACAGTCTTCCCCACTCTGCCTTAGTCCTCTTCCCCTCCTGGAAGGTGAGAGTTAGAGTAAAGATGCTCTACAGGGAGCCAAAGCCAAAATCTTCTTCCCCAGTTCAGGAAACAAAAGGAAATACAAAAGTAGAAAGATCCTTCACTTGAGTTTTTATTCTTTTTAACAGAGAATGACAAAGAAAGAAGCTAAGGAGCCGTCACTGTGAAGGAACAGCCCAGGGGGATGGCAGTGGGGGAGCACATGTTCCCTAAAAGTCCTGTTCTTAAGATCCCCTGTTAGAGCATTGTCTAAATTTTTTGCAATGGAATCCATACAGAAAAATATCTGGAGGCATTGAAATGATCAGTCTCTGTTCTTAAGAGTTAAGCCTGTGCCATTGGCAGGTGTGTCTGTCTGCCCACGTGAATTTCCCACCGAGAGAAGTGCATTTTCTTGGTGCTCACTGTTTGGGTTCCCTGAGAAACGGTTTCCAAGGATATGAGGATTCATCCAGATTCGTTTTTGTCCTCTTTTCTGTTAGTTTGATTTTTGCTGAACATCACAATGTAGCAAACTTGAAGATCTCTTAGCTCAATCTCTGTATTGTGCACCTGGGGACATGGTGAGGATCAAGGTTCACAGGTAAAGTGGCTTGCTTAAATCCCAGTCTGTCTGACTCCAAACCTATGATTTTTCTTTCATGGCCAAGAAGCCTTGAGCACTGTAGTTGCCATCACCCTATTCCTTAGACACTGGGAAATGATGTCCTGTCGGTAGAAAAACATCTCTGGGGTCCCAGACGAAAGGACCATTGTCCATGGATGCTGCCAACAAATCATCAGAGGGAGCCCCATTCATCCTCCTGGGACTGACCACACGTCCTGAACAGCGGGCGCCTCTCTTTGTGCTGTTCTTGGTCTTGTACGTGGCAGGGATCTTGGGAAATGGACTGATTGTGGCCGCCATCCGGGTCAGTCCAGCCCTTCATGCACCCATGTACTTCCTGCTGGCCCATCTATCCTTCGCAGACCTCTGCTTTACCTCGGTAACCGTGCCCAAGATGTTGGCCAACTTGTTGGCCCACGACCGCTCCATCTCCCTGGTGGGCTGCCTGACCCAAATGTACTTCTTCTTTGCCCTGGGTGTAACTGATAGCTGTCTCCTGGCTGCCATGGCCTATGACCGCTACGTGGCCATCCGGCACCCCCTCCACTATGCCACCAGGATGTCTCGGACCGTGTGCACAGCCCTGGTGGGGACTGCATGGCTAGTCTCTCATGTCCACTCCCTTCTGCATATCTTGCTCATGGCCCGCCTGTCCTTCTGTGCCTCCCACCAAGTGCCCCACTTCTTCTGTGACCACCAGCCACTCCTAAGGCTTTCGTGCTCAGACACTCGGCACATTCAGTTGCTCATCTTCACCGAGGGGGCTGCAGTGGTGGTTACCCCCTTCTTGCTCATTCTCGCCTCCTATGGGGCTATTGCAATTGCTATCATCCGACTACCCTCGGCCTCTGGCAGGCTCCGTGCCGTGTCCACCTGTGGCTCTCACCTGGCTGTGGTAGGCCTCTTCTATGGGACAGTCATCGCTGTCTACTTCCAGCCCACCTCCCGATATGAGGCGGAGCGAGGTCGTGTGGCCACCGTCATGTACACTGTAGTCACCCCGATGTTGAACCCTGTCATCTATAGCCTGCGGAATCGGGATGTGCAGGGAGCACTCCGAGCCCTGTTCACTGGACGGCGGATCTCAGCTAGTGACTCCTGAGGGCTGGGTCCCATCAAGGACAGACTTGGCATCATCCACAGCAATAGCTCAAAATGGTGATCGTCAAAGCTGAGCTCAAAAAGCATCGTATTAACAGCTACCATTCTCTGAGCAACTGAGCAGCAGGTCCTTGCCCGGTCTTCTTTTATTCGCATAACAACCTTCGAGGCAGACAGTGCGATCCTGTTGTTCAGAAGAAGGGGCTGGAGCTGGAAGAGGGGAAGTAGATTTCCCAAGTTCACCCAATTTTCAGATGGCAAACTTGGGCCCTTGCTGACACAGCATGCCCTGTCCTAATAATTCATGCCAGGCAGTTAAGAGTATTTTGCCATTTTCTAAAGATGTCGTGGGGGAGTTCCTGGGTTGTACTAAAGGTTCAAAGCTCAGCTGCTGGCCTGGTGGTATAGTGGGAGGGTTACATGCTGGGCTGCTAAATTCAAGGCCAGCAGTTCAAGCCCACCAGCTGCTCTTTGGGAGAAAGATGAAGCATTCTGCTTCCATATAGATTCACGGCCACAGGAACCCTCCACAGGGTCCCTCCGAGTTAGAATAGACCCCACGGTAGTGGGTTTTCCTAGGCAAAAGTTCAGCTCTCTGAACCAAGTCAGTGTGCCTTGGCGTATAGCCTATGTCTGAAATGTCACGGTCTTGAGAATCCCGTGTATAAGCCCCACTGTGTGCACCTGGGTGCCCCTGAGTTGGAATCGGTAGGATAACAAATAGCAACAAGAAGGACTTGCGTAAGAAAGGCCTGGAGACTGGCTTCTGAACAATCCGTCAATGAAAGCTCTATGGCTCACAGCCCTGTGATCCAGGCAGCATTTCATTCTGCCCCCACCCCCTGTACGGTCCCCATGAGTCAGAGGCCAATTGTATGGTAGCCAACAATAACAGCAACAGTTATGGGCTTAGAGAAGTAAGATGGGGGAGGGTATGCAGTACCAGGACTTGCTCTGTAGGGTCTGGGACTGGACCTCCCATCACTTGCCCATGCATTCTCAAATAAATTAGTGTTTGCTCTTCAGCTCTCTGGGAGGGGAATAAACATTCACATACGCATGCATGAAGGGCTTGCTCTCCACCGAACCGATGTGGGCGCTCAGGAGATGCTCTGGACCACTGAGACAAATAAATGCTTGTATTTTATGCTAACAATCATTTCAAAGTAGTCCGTTGTACCGATTGTATCTGTTACAATGCTGTGTCTGTTATAATGAAGGCTGGCAGGTTACACGCGGCATTCTGGGGAAGCAAAGTGCTGTGGGCAGACACAATTTTTAACAAGAGAAAAGGGGAGAGAGTTCTCGCCTTAGCAGAAGATGGAAGGGGCATTTTGTAAGTTTTGATCTGCAGTGCTTCTCTTTTCTCACCCATAAAACGCATGTGTGTTCTGACTGCTGTTTGATGAAGGAGGAACCTGGCTCGAGGTTCCAGAGCTAATTGGTAATGGAGCCATACCGAACCCTTAGGCTGCAACCCAGAGTGCACATTTGCATTGTAACTGAGACTCACAGGACCCAGGCTCCAGGTGTGGGGCTCAGTGAAAGAATTTGCAGGAAGAAATCTCAGGCTGGGCCAAGTTTGAGAATCTAATATGCCCTCATCGTGGTATGTCTACATGTTTACCAAATGGGTTTGTGAGGTGGGGCTTTTACATCCATGTTTCTCTTCAGAAACCCCACACTTTTCTTGCCTCCAGAGACAGGGAAGCTGGAACTGTCGGGTCACCACTGGGCTTCCAGCTCCCACACCCAAGTCTGCCACCACTGAGTCCCAGAACTACAGAATTAGGCTAATTTTTTAGATCTGAAAAGGGCCTGAAGGCCTTCAGTCCAGCGGCTTTTCTGTTTTGTTTTGGGGTTTGGGTTTTTTTTTCCCCTAGTGAAATCCGACATACAAGGTTATAAAGCGCCAATAAACCAGGACTTCAATTTCCACTCGTGGCAACTCGGTGTGTGTCAGAGTAGAATTGCACTAGTTTTCAATACTTTGTTTTTCAGAAGTCGATCACCAGATCTTTCTTCCAAGATGCCTCTGGACAGACTTAAGCTACCAATCTTCCAGTTAGTAGCCAGCACATTAATGCCAAACACATTAACCATTTTCATTTCCCAGGGACCCCAAAATTATAAAACTTGGGGTTAGAGGAGAAGCAAAAGCAAAGCATCAGGAGTGAAATCTTGAACCTAACTTCTCAATCCTCTGTTGTATCTCCATCCGTTACCAAGGGATCGCTGATAACCCAACCTTTCGTTTCATAAACGGGGAAATCAGGCCCAGAATAATTAAGAGCCCGTCTCCTGGCTTGGCCTTCCATGCACCAATAGCTCAGTCCTGAGTCCTTTAGACCATCCTCTCCTGACCCCCTACTTCCCACCCTACTCCCAAGTTACTTGTTCACATTGCTGCTTGCTATGATGCCAGACCCAAGTCTCTCCCAGCAACTTGTCCCTTGCTCCACAAGTCACTTCCCCCTCATAGATATTCCAAGACGGTACCATCAACCCAATTCTATAACACGGAGTCATCTGCTGACCATCACGGACCTTGGCTGAGTTATTGTGTTCCTAGAACGATATGCTGTTGCCTTGACTGTCTATGATCTCATTCCAGATAGGGTTTCTGTATCAACCAGGAGAAATAGCAAGGTGGGGCCAAAGGAATTGCCAACACTTCCTTCTTCTGGACCACCAGCCCTGCCTCAGTCATCCAACTCAGATATGTTATCGGCTTCTGGAATATTGATCCATCCTTAGTAGTCATTTCTGTATTGAGAAGGAACAGGCTACAAATATCACTACTGGTGCCCACTGCCCACACTGTAGCACAGCCATGCTTCTGATCCCCAACAAGCTATCTCTGCCTTTGCACGGCGCATGCCTTCTACACCATGTCCACCACTAGCATCACATACGCTTTCAGATTTCATTGTGTCCCCCCAATGTCTCAGCCATTGAGAAATCTCAATTTTGAATGTGTAAAAACTGAGTTTGGAGAAAAAGTGCAGAGGCTCGTCCTAGTTCACTCCACTAACCAGCGCTAGTGCCCATGCAGTACCCTTCATGTAGTATTCCTTCTGTCACACCATAAACCATCACTCAATTCAAGGTAATACATATTTACGACCATCTGGTGTATATCAGACTATTTCCAGATACCCACTCAACCTATTTCCAGACATGCACAAGATAGGCAAGAAAAGAGAATGGTGGGCACTTCTTAGGCATCAGTCATTAGGCCTATGACCCCTTGGACCACTTTCTCACCTTATGTCACTACATACAACCTCTTATTTTATCTCGTTGTTGCTAGTGCAGCAGATTCAGTCTGCAACTTACAGTAATGCATGCACAATGGAACAAAATGCTGCCTTTTGGTTCTGCGCCTTTCCCGTGATTGGTCCAAGAACTGTCACACACAGGGTTTTCATTGGATAATTTTCAATTATCCTAGTCTATCTTACTCTGGAGGCATGACTGAAACCTGTTCAGCTTCTTAGCAACACCTCCACTCACTTAAGGTACTGTGATAGTTAGGTTTTCTGTGCCAACATGGTTCCCATAGGAACATGTGGGTGGAGGTTAGCCTGTCAATCAGGTCACAGCTGGATTGAAGGGCAACTGAGATAAATGACTTTCAGAGACAGGCCTCCTTCTTTCTCCCTGGTGATCGGACCATCATGCTGCATTGTTGACTGAACTAGTTCTTCGCTGCAACCATGTGCTGTGCTACTTGTGGGCCCAGCCAACCTATGGATCATGTTGCTGTGCTGTCCATCACTAGAGCTTGAGGCTCTATTGGGACCTGCTATGCTATGCTGCCTCACTACTGACCTCTGCTACACCTCGACTTCACATCTTCCTGCTGTTACATCCACCCTGCCATGTCTACTGCCTGAGGGCCAATTCAGCGTGTCTTGCCTGAGGGCGGATTCTGCTGTTTGCTTCCTTGACCTTGGACCAGTGAGTTGAAGGACATTCAGTATATTAACTATCCCGTGAAAGTGAGTTGAACTGAGCCCTCTGTACTGCTGTGTGGACAATTAGCTGTGGTGTTTCTTCTTTCTATATAAACCTATCCACATATATGTATATGTGTGTGTGTGTGTGTGTGTGTATTGTATTGGTTTTGTTTCTCTAGAGAACTCTGCCTAACATAGGTACATTGGTCTGTGTCAGGCCAACCCAAGTGTTCTACATGAAAGAAAGACAAATAGCCCTAAAAGATGACATTGACTTCTAGGACATCAGAGGATGTCCCCTGAAATACTACTGAAGAGTTTATAACTTACTGTATCTTTTTCACACTACATATAAAGAGACACTTTTAACACCTTAAGTAAAACAAGGATAGGTGAAGAGATCACTGAAAATAGGATGCTGTAGCCAAGCATGGCGAAAAAAACAGATGGTATCCGGCTATCAGAAAGAATAGCATCTGGGATCTTAAAGGTTTGTCTTCAAGCTAACAGGCATTTAAGTGAGACACCTACTGAGTCCACATGGAAACACACTGACCTGTGTGATCCAAGGACTATAAATAACAAAATCCAAATGCAAATGATGGAATAGTATCAGAGCTTAAATTATAAACACCAAGTTTGCAGAAGGCTATGGTGAATCTCTTCTGAATATAATCCAAGGCTGGTGAATCTCTTCTGAATATAGTCCAAGGATGTGACCAGCCTTGCTAGCATACAAAGAGCATCGCAAAGTCAACTAGGGCAGATGTGATTAGGGTGAAATATAATACCTTATCATTTGAACTCCCTTTTGATCCATTCTAAAGTTATTTTAGTTTTCAATATTTTCTTCTTTCTCTTTAATTGAAGTTGTTCTATGTTTTGCTTAGTCATTGTTGGTGTTTTTTTTATAATGTGTTTGCTTACTTCCTGTCTGTGTTTTGTATGGTTTTCTGTGTATAAAATCTGTCTGACCGGACCTTGAATCTCCCCCACCTGTGCGGAGCTGACCAGAGTTGGCTGAAACAACAAGCAGCAAGTGACCTTGAATGTCCCACACACACCTGTGGAACTGACAAGAGCTGGCTAATGTACAGCAGCTTTGTAAGCTTTTTCTTTCTTTCACTCATGGCCCATTTTGCTCATGGCCCGTTTTGTTCACTGCTAGTTTGGCTCAGTGCCCGCTTTGTTCTCCGCCTGCCACTCTGCACTCGGCACCAGCACGGACCCTTTGGCTCAGTGCCTGCTTTGCTCTCGACTCTCCACTCTGCACCCAGCACGGCCCGTTTGGCTCAGTGCCCGCTTTGTTCTTGGCCCACCACACTGCACCCAGCATGAATACACCCCGAACCAGGAAGACACCTTACATTCCAGAAACCCGGACATACCTGTCCATATATAAGCACCACCACTGTAGGCTGCAGTGCTACTCCCCCGGCCCGGACACTATGGACTGTGGGACTTCTCGCAGGCCGGGTTTTTCTCCCTAATAAAGTCTGTTTGTTCTAATTCGACTGATAACTGATTTACTTCCAAGTAGTCATCTTGGAAGAGCTTATATTTATTTTAGTAATGTGTTTTGGCTCAAAGAGTTGTGCAATCCCTCTTTTGGAGATTTCTGATCTGCACTGAAAAATCTGCCTCCTTCTCACCTACAATATTCCTTGAACTTATCCTCAAATGTCTTTTCAACATTTCCAAATAATCAAACCCCACTCACAGCATTGATCCTTTCAATCCTTCAGTTTGTTCAAACTAATGTGCAGCACTATGTGTAGCCACCTCATGTAGAAAAAACAATTTCACACCAAGAAAAGAATTTCTGAGCAAGTCTATACCATCTCCTTCTTTCTTGTTAAATTTTGTATTGTGCTTTGGGTTAAAGTTTACAGGGCATATCCGTTGCCCAGGCACAGTTTGTAGATAAAGTGTCCAATGCCATTAGCTGCATTCCCCCACGATGCGTCAGCATTCTCCTCATTTATGCCCTGGGTTCCGTTTCCTTTCATTCCTACATTCTACCCCTTCCTGCCTTCTCATCTCTGCTTTTGGGCAAATGATGCTCGTTTAAGATTCTAAGGAACACATTCCTCTTGGGTGTCATTGTTTATTTTGTGCGCCTGTTTATTATTTGGTTGAAAGATGGTCTACAGAAACGTCTTCAGTTCTGGGTGACAAGGATGTCTTAGGGCCATAGTCTCATGGCTTCCTTTAGTAAATCTGACATTTTTGGTGAATTTGTTTGTTCTACAATTTTCTCTGATTCTGACCAAGGGCCTCTGTTGTGAAACCAGCCACAGTGATGGGTATTGGTAGCTGGGCATCATCTAGTTCTTCCGGTCTCTGGACTATGTAGACTGTGGTTCAGGTGGTCCATCAGTTCTGTGAACTAATTCCTTCCTAGTGTCTTTCGTTTTTGTCCCTCTCCTGTGCTCCAGATACGAAGAGACCAATAACTGCATCTTTGGTGTCTGCTTACAAGCTTTAAGACCCCAGACTCTGCTATCAAAATAGGAATATTGCCCTTATTCTATTCTTTAATGCCAATTGATATAGATGATCTCATCCATTGTCTTTGAGCATAGGAATTTGGTCTTCTTTTTTTTTTCAATTAAAAATAATAAAAATATTTTATTGAATTTCAGGAACTTGGTATTTTTCCATTAAAATTTCAAATCTTTGCACACAAACTACCACTGTACTTTCTAGAAGAGTGTAAGTTAGGACTTTAAGACCGTTACTTATGTTCCGTGTGACACAGCATAGACATCCCAAGTCCTGACACTGCCCCGCCCCACCCCCCTTTCTGACCAAAACTACCAACGACTCTGGTACACGAGCAGAGGACAATGACCGGAGTGGGCGGCTCTGGTACACGAGCAGAGGACAATGACGGGAGTGGGCGGTGGGCGCATGGAGGGGTCTGAGTGTCCACGTGCGCGCTCTACTGAAGCAAGAGGAAGATCAGCCCAGAAACCACCGTGGCCGCTTTGGAATGCAGCACACAACTTGGATCCGACGTGACTGTCCTTTCTGTATTATTGTTTGGTTCTGGCCAAAGCTGTTGAAATTAAGTTTCTATTCCCTGAGGGAGCTCATAAGTTTGGCAAAGTTCAAAGCACAGACTTGGGAAAAAAAACATTTAAGAACCACAAGTGGGCAGCTGGGAGCTCACAGCACGTGTATCAGGATGAGAAGAAGAAAGGATGAGAGATGGGATGGTGACATGGTCCACCTGCCAGTCGCATTCTGACAGGAAGTCACTAACGCTCCATGCCCTGAGGGCTTTGGGGAATTCAGAGCTCAATTCCAACTGCAAACAATGCCTTAAAGGCTGGAAATAAAGTCCAGGGCACAGTAACTTGCTAACCTATGGTTCCATTTCTGCCTGCTCCCGGATAGCCTTAGTTTTACGTGCAATGAGTAAGCGACCTGCATGTGGCAACCTCATCCACGGTGGGGCACACGTGGGTGATTTAAAATGAAGCCTCCTTGCCCAGCAGCTCCGGCGCCGTCCTCTAAGAACAAGGGAGCTCTTGCCCAACAGGGTCCCTGTCGCCCACCTCCGCCCTCCATTCGGTCTGCTGTGGGCTCATAATCACCCACTTTCTGGAGTGCCATTGTGGGCACAGCCTCCGTGCACTTATCTGCCAAGGAATTTGGTCTTCTTCTGTCTAAGACATTTCAATGGTTGTGCCCCTTGTGTTGTATTGTCTATATTAATAAACATGTAGCTCCTATAATTGTGTACATAAAAATACCCACAATCAGCTACATCTGCTAGTGGATGTGCTCCCATACACCCTCCCACATCTAATTAACATATCTTTCTATGTATCCGTTCATTAAAATGTTTGTTAACACTATATATTGTTGCAGGATTGTTTATATTGCAGTCATCATCATAGTTGCCTTTTATCCATATGTTCCTCTCAATGTCTGCTTGTCTAGATGATGTTGCACTGACTGCTCCCGTATTATGAATTGCCTTTCCCCTCACTTCGTTAACATGTATCCACTTAGTAATTTCCCCTCCTTAACGCTCCCATCCCTTTTTTCTGGGTGGGGGGGAGATTTTTATTTTTATCGTTTTTAATCATTTTATTGGGTGCTCATGCAGCTCGTATCACAATCCATGCATGCATCCATTGTGTCAAGTACATTCCTACATTTGTTGCCATCATCATTTTAAAAACACTTTCTTTGTACTTGAGCCCTTGGTATCAGTTCCTCATTTTTCCCCTCCCTCCCTTAGGAATCCTCAATAATTTATAAATTATTACTATTTTTTCATGTCTTGCACAACACAGGCGTCCTCAAACTACAGCCCGCAGGCCACATGCAGCCCACTGAGGACATTTATCCGGCCTGCCGGGTGTTTTTGCCTGACCCAGACCTTCATTCCAATCTAGGCCATCTGGCAGTCCATGCTTCATTGAACCAACCAAATAAAGAATTAAAAAGAAAATACATTGGCAATTACAAACCTTGCTTTTGCAATTGATCACATAGTCGTAACTGATAGGTAGAACTACTTCTACTACTACCCATTCTGTATTACCTTTGCCCTCAGCAAGCACCTCAGCTGGCTGTGGTTTTTTACTTGGTGGGGTGACCCAGACCGTCATCCCTGAGGGGTCTGGGTCATTATAAGTCCTGTCAGTATTGGGTTGCTGTAATTTACCATTTACTTTAATAACAGGGCATGGTAGCACTAAGAGTCGGCCTATGGGATCTCCTGGATTCCAGACATATTCTTCTTTACCTCCATTATGTAACACCAGTCCAATTTTTCCTTGGTAATCAGGATCAATCACACCACTTAGTACAGTGACACCCTTCCTGACCTGTTGATCCAAAGGCATGAGAAGCCCAAAGTGGCCAGGGGGCATTCTCAGCTGCCAGTTCAGAGGAATCCGTCTTTGACGGTGGCACTGATCTCTGTAATCCCTCCAGGAATGCGGTACTGCTTTTGGTTTACAGGTTCCTAGGCAATGGCAGTGCTAATGGTGTCAATTTGACCTTTCCTACCATTATAGCCCTTATTCCACATTTCAGGGATCCAATATGGGGGTTCTGCCAGTTACTAAGTATGTCTATTCCAATGATGCATTCTGGAACTGGGGAAATAACCACAGGATGGGTCCGGGGGCCCACTTGTTCCTATGGTTGTG
>NW_022103929.1:2610829-2611970 GCF_000313985.2 Echinops telfairi | reverse complement strand
TTCTAGCTCTTATCTGTAGCAATGTACATGCTCTGGTCTAGCCAGATTTGTAAGGTAGAACTGAAGTCATGATAGTGGAGGGGGGGTGGGTGCCGGGAAGGAAGCATTAGAGAACTAGAGGAAAGTTGTATGTTTCATCAGTGCTATACTGCACCCTGACTGGCTTGTCTCTTCCTTGTGACCCTTTTGTAAGGGGATGTCTACAGATGGGCTTTGGGTCTCCACTCTGCACTCCCCCTCATTCACAATGATATGATTTTCTTGTTCAGGGTCTTTGATGCCTGATACCTGATCCCATCGACACCTCATGATCACACAGGCTGGTGTGCTTCTTCCATGTGGGCTTTGTTGCTTATCAGCTAGATGGCCTTTAATCCTTTAAGACACCAGATGCTCTATTTTTTGAAAGCTGGGCACCATCAGCTTTCTTCACCACATTTGCTTGTGCAACCATTTTGTCTTCAGTGATCATGTCAGGGAAGGTGAGCATCACAGAATGCCAGGTTATTAGAACAAAGTGTTCTTGAGTTGATCCTCCCATCCCTTTTAACCAAGGTTTTTACCACGTGTAAATTTACCCATATTGCTGTTGTTGTTTTGTGTGTGTTTTACAATAATAGTAGTCTTGTAAAATATTTGTTCTTTTATGATTAACTTATTTGATAATTAACACAGCATAATGTCCTCCAAATTCATCCATTTTTGTGATCTCTTTCACAAATCTGTTGTTATTCTTTATCACTGCATAATATTCCACTGTATGTGTGTATCACAGTTTGTTTACCCATTCGTCCACTGAAAGGCACTTAGGTCAAAATGCAGCAATAAACATGGGTATACATGTGCCTATTCATGTCACTAATCTTATTTCTCTAGTACATATACCTCTGAGTGGGATTATGGGATCATATGGTACTTCCCTTTCCAACTTTTTTTTTATTAAATATTTTTTATTGGGGGCTCTTATATCTCTTATCACAATCCATACCTTCATCCCTCTTTCTAACTTTTTAAAGAGGACCCATCTGTTTTCCATAGTGGTTACACCATTTTACATTCCCACCAGCAAGGTATAAGAGTTCAAGTCTCCCTACAACCTACCAATATTTGTTTTTTTCTGGAGGGGTTTTGTTTGTTTGTT
>NW_022103929.1:2595844-2600542 GCF_000313985.2 Echinops telfairi | reverse complement strand
GGCAGCACCCAGAGGTGAGAGAAAATGCTAGTTGAAATTAGGGAACGGGCTAAGAGAGGAAGGGCTGGGTGCTCTTGGGATGGATCCAGGTCGACGAGCATCCTTTTGAGTAACAAGGGTGACAAGCCTTTGAAGGCAATAAGAGATGGGCATGAAAACAAAAATTGCTACACTTTCCTAAACATCCCTTCTCTCTTTCCAAGGCCCTCTGGGGTGATTGTTACCTACTATTCAGGGAGGATAGGAGCCAGGCTGGTGTCGTGGTTAGAGTTGGGCTCTGTTCCACATGGTCAGCAGTTCGAAACCATCAGCAGCTCCAAAAGAGAAAGACTGGCTTTCTACTCCCATAAAGAGTTACAGTGTCAAAAACTCACAGGGGGTCACTATGAGTCAGCATTGACTCAATGTCAGTGAGCTATTCACAGATGAGCCTCCAAATGCCTAGGGTTAAGACTTGACTGCACTACTCTGGTGCTTGAGCTCAGGCAAGTTGTTTCACTACAGCATGAGGGTGATGAGAGCACCATAAAACTTCCTTGCAAGACGTTGAACTACCTTACAAGACATTGAACTACCTTGCAAGACATTGAGCCACATCAAATAAACAAGCACAAGAAACTCCACTGTAAAGAAAAAATAAAATGTAATATTGGGGCCCAGGCCAACACTTACATCAAAGAAGCCACCACAAAAATGTGAGACCTCTGATAAGACTGAGCTGAAACCTGACCGACACCCAAAAGCTAGCCAAGTCAAAGCATGGAAAGATCAGATAAGACTGGGCTGAGACCTGGCCGAAACCCAAAAATTAGCCAAGCCACCTAAAGCCTGGAGAAACCCGGTAAGACTTGACTGGGACAGTGAGAACGTCAAAGAACTGGCCAAAATGTCCATTTAAACCCAGGTAGAGACATTGACCTTTAGAGAGCTAGGAACCAAGGAGACATCACCTCCTGCTCTCTCCAACTCTACCTGGGGTGAGGTACACCGATGAGGCAATGCTGATTGGGAATATGATGCTATTATGAAATGTGTGAGGAATGTTGTTACTCTGCCCTTATGCATAGAGTTGTTTGCCCTTAGTAGTTTGAGTAACATTTTAGATCGTTTGATGTGTGTTTGCAGTGAATAAACCAAGCATTTGAAAATGTCTAAGAGCGTTAAGTAATTATTGATCGTGCCGCTCATGACAGAGGGTAATGGGATCACCTGCGGTTCTTGAACGTATCCCTGGTGGCACAGTAGTTAAATGCTCTGTGGCTGACTGATAGATCCGTGGTTCGAACCTACCAGCTAGCTGTTCCATTTGAGCAAACAGTTGGCAGTCTTAAGATTTACAGCCTGGGAAACCCTGTGGGGCAGCCTGACTCGGTCTTGTAAGGTGGCTGCGTTAGAAAGCCACTCAATGACAATGCATTTGGGGGGTTGTGAGAATTATTTCTGAAAATGCATATAAACTGCTTGGCACAATGATCGGCACATAGACAATTTCAATATATTTTGGCTACAGGCCTAACTCGCTGCCTTCGCGTTGATGCTGACTCATAGCGACCCCCTGTGGGTTTCCAAGACTCTAACTGGGGGTGGGAGGCAAAAGCCCAGCCTTTCTCCCACAGAGCTACAGGTGGTTTCCAACTACCGATAATGAGGATCATGGCACAATGCGTAACTACTACACCACCAGGGTAAGAGAAATAAAGTCATCAGGAATAAATGACAAAACTGGGGTTTGAGCATCCACTCTGTGCTCTTAACCACTCAGCTCCTTCCCTTCCGTTACGCTCCTGACAGGGTCCCATCCCTGGTGGGGGCCCATTGTCGTCCTTTCTTCCGCTGTCAGCTTTTCTCTGACCCTTAACTGGTCTAATAGGAAACTTAAATACATGGATGCGGAATTAATCCAGCAGCATTTGTATTTGCTATTCACTATCTAACATGCGCGCATCCGGTACTTTATAGCTGTCTTTTCTAAAAACAACGCTCTAAAGTGACTTGTGTGTGGTGCTGGATAGCATCCTCAGACCCTCTACACCTGAGAAACAAAAACTTCTCATTTCTTCTCCTCTCCTGCCTCCCTGTGGCCAGATCAGGTTACTGCTCCTGCAGGGCAGGAGGGTTGACTTGGTCTTGTTACCTCAGTGAGCATTGGTGGGTAGCACACCTTTGATGAAAGATATAAAACAGTTATGAAAAAGCATCCCATACAGCTAACCCTTGAACAGTGCAGAGATGAGAGGGACAAGCCCCACCACCTCGGTCAAAAGGCTGACCATAAGTTTTGACTCCCCCAAAACTATTAAATATTGTTGATTGGAAGGAAGCCTTATGGATAACATAACAGTCCGTCAACACACCTTGTGTATGATATATGCATTATACAGTATACTGCATCCACATAAAAGCTGAATCTTTGATACGAAGGGTTTTTTGTTTTTGTTTTTGTTTTTAAAGGTATTTTGTAAAAGTGGAAGATATTTAATTGGCTTGGCTGTAGGAACAGCTTCCCTAATTTCTTCGTCTTTTTTTTTTTTAACAATGGTCCATATGCTGGATTCATGGATTTTGAAATGCTGGTCAACCGCAGCTGAATGCCTTAATCGAGGGTACACGTCAGGAAATTCGACTTTTTCTTGAAATGTCATGACTTTTCTCTGCTTCTTGGGAGTGCTTTCAGCAGCAGCATGAATGGCACTTGGCTGGGTCCCAGTGTTCATGGGATTGCACTAAGCATTAAGGAAAACACTCAGAAACCCCGAGAGAAGGTCATTTTTTACTGGATACAGAATTGCACAAAGGGGGAGCTGCTCGGGTGGAAGAGATTGTCGTCTCTCGGCATGAAGTATGTAAATAAACAATATTCTGTATAAGAGGGCCTGCCGAGGTGCAAACACATGTTGCTCAAGGGCCCACTGTACTGTGAATCCCTGCATACTTGAGCTGCCTTGGGGATTTCCTGCTTGAGCAGCAAGCATTTTCGTAAGTAACTCAGATCAAAGGTCAGAAATGACTTGATATGGTTCCTGCCCCGCCCTGGCCACCCCCTGACCCCCCTCCAGGGCTTCATAGTTTAACACGTGAACAAATACTTACAATACCATTCCACTTTTACTGAAGACTGAGCTACCCCACAGGAAAGTAAGACTAAGCCCTTCACGGCAACAGGACGTCAACACCTCACTTTTAAGGAATTCTTTTCATTTTTAATTAAAATAATTGTAGTGCAAAATGACAGCGTGATAGCAGTAGTTGACAGAACTTTCTGTGTGCTAAGAAGCAAAGTGCTTTACAGGGTTGCCACCTCTCATCCTATCTGTTATGGGAAAAAGAAACCTCATTATCCACAGACTCCAAACTCATAAATCCGCTTATTTAGAAAAAAATGCTCCAGCGGTACTTTCGCAATGATTTGCAGACGTGCGCAACAATGCACAGAGATGCACACACATTGTTAGGAGCTCCCGTGGAGCTACGTGTGGCAACCCCGTGCACGGCATAAGCTTTTCATGGGCTGAGTTTTCAGAAGTGGATCACCAGCATGGCTTTCTCTGGCGTGTCTTAGTCTGGAAACTCTGCTGAGACCTGGCCAGCACCAAAATGACCCGCAAACTGTCACTGACAGGTGCAGGTGACAGAAAACTCCCCGGAGAAGGCCGAGCTCTCTGGTTCAGTATTTGTGGGAACTTATTACCAAGGACCATGAGAATTGACTGTAACAATGAGAATGAGCCATTCTCACAATCAGACGAAACTCCTTAAGTGAAGGAGCAGAGTGAGACTGCCCCAGAAAGCCTTTTTTATATAGTGTTGACTTTGCTTTTTTTTTTTTCATAAAAAGTAAGCCCTAAAATTGAATTATTTAGAAAAAATAAGCCTCGACTTTTATAACCAATAGTAAATTTTTTAACTCAGTACTCTGTACATCCTTGGCAGGATATACACAAAGGAGAAAAAAAGCCTGCAAAGGAATTTTGAAAATGTACTTGAGCTACTAGAAGTGAAGGCAGAAACGTAAGTGTGAAACGATCGTGTGTATATTATGGATGTCAGACACATGATTTGTGAGAGGAAGGAAGGTGAGAATTTTGTGAAGTGAAAGTATAAGTATGAACAAATGATTAATTTATTTAATCTGTATTGTGTTCTGCTCTGTCCACTGTGAAGACCTGGTGGCATAGTGGAGTTCAAGTTGGGCTGCTAATCACAAAGTCAGCAGTTCAAAACCACCAGCTGCTCCTAGGAAGAAAGTCAAGGCTTTCTACTCCCATAAAGAATTATAGTCTCAGAAAACTACAGAGCCAGTTCTACCCTGTCCTGCAAGGTTTCTATTCATCAGAAATGGCTCAGCAACAGTGACTTTGGTGTTTTGGGAGTTGGTTTTGTTTTGTTTTGAGCTTTAGTCAATTTTATTGGGCAAGTTATTAACAACCAAGATAAATTCAATATAGGAGTGCTTGTAACTGTTTCTAGTCTCTATCGAGAATCAACTCTTTCTGATCTCTATTTATTCAATCACTTATAAAGATGACAGTGATTTGGCTATCATCTTATTTTTTTCCAATTTCTTTTTAATTTTTT
This sequence comes from Echinops telfairi, assembly GCF_000313985.2. NCBI lineage: Eukaryota > Metazoa > Chordata > Mammalia > Afrosoricida > Tenrecidae > Echinops > Echinops telfairi. The sequence continues at coordinate 2,595,967 of NW_022103929.1, read as the reverse complement.
TGTAATCATTTTATTGGGAGCTCATACAACTCTAATCACAATCCATACATCCATCCATTGTCTCAAGCACATTTGTACATATGTTGACATCATCATTTTCAAAGTGTTTTATATATATATATA
>NW_022103929.1:2593469-2595744 GCF_000313985.2 Echinops telfairi | reverse complement strand
ATCAATTTATATATATATATATCCCACTTAATGACCTAGAAGCTATGACATCCCAGTATCACAGAGCATACCTAGCACTCATATGTCAGCGCAAAGGCCATTCTCTACATAAAGGAAGCAGAACTTTTTGGAAATTGACTACTTTCAAATCAAAATCAGGGAATGTACCACGTGATCCCAATACATTTTAGACTAAGCATTCCTAGACTAGTGAGTCTTGTCTAAAGGACACAGACTCCTGTTTGAAAAGGCTACTGCTAGCCAAATTTGAGACAACTCGAGAACAGAAAGAAAGGTGGCATTAGACATTTTTTTAAAATCGATTAACCCAGAGTGATACTTAGAGAGGAAGAGAGGAAAAAAGACAAAGCTCTTCGTTGCAGAAGATTTCCAGTTAAGAAATGTAAAGGAATGATAGAATTAGAAAATTACTTTTTTTTTTTTTTTGCATACCCCAATGAGGTAATTTGGTTCAGGCAAGGATCATCAATACATTCAATAGATATTAAAACTAATAGGGGAAAACTTCTAGAGGAAAGGATATTCACACATTCTCAAAATAGAATGCCATACAGTTCTCACCACTAACAACCAGAAGCCAAAATCACGGCCATCAAGTCAATTCCGACTGACAGTGACCCTGCAGGACAGAGGAGAACTTCCCTGTGGGTCTCTAAGACTGTACTTCATGAGAGGGGTAGAAAGCCTCCTCTTTCTCCTGAAGAGCTAGTGGTGGTTTCAAACTGCTTTCAAATGACCTGTGGTTAGCAGTTCCTCACATGACCACTAAGTCACCAGGGCTCCACTACTCACAAAGGGGAAACCTGTTTTATAACGTAGAGACCTGATACTTAGCACTTTACCCACTTGATTAGATTAGGATCAATGAATTGACATCTGGTAACCCCTCACTGGAGACAGTAAACACTCTGCAATATCAATTCTGGTCGAATCACTGGCAGAAATGAGAAAACAGTCAGAGATAACAGAATGTGGGGCATTCCAGAAAACACATGGACTCTAAAACGGGGCTTTGAACTGGTTTATCCCGTTCAACAATCTGTTGAGACCTGCTATACTGAATCCCCCGTTGATTCTCTTATCTTGTTAAAATGAAGAGGCTGATTCAGTTTACACAGAAAAGGGGATGCAAATTCTCAGTAGGTGGTTGAGCCAGAAGGAACCATTGCAAAGCCTTGTTTAAAAACCACTGTCCTGAAAAGCAAAGATAGGGTGAATGTTTGAATCAATTCTTTCTCATACAGACCCTAGAGGACATTGTAAAACTGCCCTTATGGATTTCTGAGACTGTAACTTGTGATGAGAGTAGAAAGCTTCTTCTTTCTCCCACGGAGCAGCTGGTGGTTTCGAACTGCTGATCTTGTGGTTAACAACCCAATATATAGCCACTATGCCATCAGGGCCCCTAGTGGGGGAACTGCTCTAACTTTAAAAGGGATAAAAAAGCTTGTTTGGATTTGGATTTAAGAAAAAGAAAAAAAAAGCTTATAAAGAAATTTGGGGAACAAGTGAAGAAAATTGAGTATGACTTTTTTTTTTAGAAATTACTGATTTCTAATTTTCTTAGGTGTAATAATGGCCTTTGTGGTAGTTACATAATCATGTGTCCATTTAAGTGAAGGGGTGGAGTCTAGCCTGTCAATCAGGTCATATCCAATGATGCCTCTATGTGGGCATGGCCTTCTCATGAGGATTCTGGGAACTTCCAAGGATTCTGGGAACTTCCTCTTTTTCTCCCTGGAGGAGGGCCTCCCTCTTTCTCTCTGCTTCACTTTCCTGTTGACAAGCCACCTGGAGCCATGCTGATGGCAGCCAGAGCCCTGGAGATGCTTCTACCACCATTGGATCCACAAGACTTTGAACCCACAGGCCTGTGATCTTCCTGCATTGGGCATCATTGCAAGTGCTGCGTGAGTCTATAGAGGAGTTTATGAACTAGTATCAGACATATGGGCTAATATTGGACTTATGGATTTGATCTGGACTAGACTGGGATGTCTTCTCAATATAGAATTGCTCTTTGATGTAAAGCTCTCTCTTACACATATTTAAGTGTCTCTGGATTTGTTTATCTGGTCAACCTGGACTAACACAGCCTTGTAGCTACAAGGGAGAATGCCTCTGTGTTCTTAGGAGGTTGGGTTAAGATGTTTATAGCCTACTTGCAAATGGCTCCGTGGGGAAATCAAAGGATACAGCAAAGGTAGCGTAATAGTAATGATTGTTGAAGCTAAGTAAAGCAAGTGCTGTAGTC
>NW_022103929.1:2586443-2587674 GCF_000313985.2 Echinops telfairi | reverse complement strand
CATGAAACAGATATTTTGTTCATCATCATAAATCAAAACTAAACCAAACTCACTTCTATTGAGTCGATGTCAACTCTTAGCGACACCACAAGGCAGGTAGAACTGCCCCTGTGGATTTCTGTGACTGTAACACTCATTACAGGAATAGAAAGCCCTGTCTTTCTCCCTTGGAGAGGCTGGTGGTTTTTGAACTGCTGACCTTGCGATTAGCAGCCCTATACATGACTATGATGCCGCCAAGATGCCATTATCATTATAGAGATGAGAAAACTAAGCTTCACGAGAACTAGGTGCCTTGCCAGAATTTATGCAACTATTAAGCAACAGAGAAAGGAATTGATATCAGATCTGTCTGACTCCCAAGCACACAGGACTATTTTCTTTACACCTCCATGAGAAATTAAATATCCTAAGATTTCCCTCTTACATGCCTGTTCACTTCAAAATTTGTCACTGAAAGACAAAGTCAGGGTGTTTTAAGCGAATTTTCAGTGAGAAACTAAACCAAAACCAGACTCATTGCCATCGAGTTAATTCTGGCTCTTAGTGAGTGACCTTGTAGGACAGGGTAGAACTGCCCTTTTGGGTGTGTGAGACTGTAGAGCTACAGGATTAGAAAGCCTGGTCTTTCTCCCACTTAGTGACTGGTGGTTTCGAACTGCAGACCTTGCAGTTAGTAACCCAACTTGTAACCACTACACCACCAGGCTCCATTCACTGGGTGCAGTTGTTTATAAACACTTTTTTTAAATGTTCCTGCTCATTTGCCTAATGATTCCTTCTCTGAAAATGTATGACACCTGGTTACCCAGGCCCTGTGCTATACAGACAACAGGGACTTTAGACTCTGTTCTTTGGAGGCACACAACATCTTTCATAGGCCGCCCCAGGACTAGACGTGGAAAACCACTCAGTGAACTGGCCTTTACCCCATACTCACCCATACCCTCAGACTTAAGGCTGAACCTCCCTCGTGTGAGAAGCAGCAGCTGGCTGCTATCCCAAGGACATAGAACTGTTGGACATTGGACTTTGGTTCAGATCTCTTGCCTTGAGGGGGCCCAATGAATGGTGGCCCAGTACTACCATATACTTACTACTTTAATGCCCTCCTTGCTTTATCATGACATATATTATTCTGGTAGGTGTGGCTCTGCCATTGGGAATGATTACTATTGCAAGTTTGTCCTAAATCAACCCCATTGTTTGTGTGAATAGTGTCCAGTCACAA
>NW_022103929.1:2579988-2586012 GCF_000313985.2 Echinops telfairi | reverse complement strand
GAGATCACTGAAGATATGGGAGCTATAGCAAAGTGTGACAAAGAAACTAGATGGTGCCATGCTATCAGGAACAGCATCTGGGATCTTAGAGGCTTGTCTTCAAAAAAGCAGCTATCTAAGTGAGGTATCATGTAAATCATAGAAGAAGCATACCAACCTGTGTGACCCAAAGGTTTTAATAAAATCCAAATTGGAAGGTTGGAATGATATCACTTTAAATGGTGAACACCTGGTTTGCAGACGGCTCTAGATGACAGAGGAAGCCCCAAATCCATTCCACGTATGTATGAAGCCTGTGGTGAATCCTCTCTGATCACAGTTGAGGGATGTGAATGGCCTTGTCAGACAGAGCACTGTGGGGTCGCTTGTGGCAGAGGTAGTTAGGTTGAAATGGAGTATCTTATCATTTGAGCTCCTCTTTGACCCATTTTAAAGTTGTTTCAGTTTAAAAAATAATAGAAAGGGAAAGACGCGTGGATGAAGCCAATAGTAAATCCCCTTTGACCACAGATCAGGGATGTGAATAGTCTTGCTATTATGTAAAATGTATTGGAAAGTGGATTATTGCAGATGCCGTTAGGCCAAAATTTAACACCTTATCATTTGATCTCCCTTTTGACCCATTTAAATTTTGTTCTAGTTTTTAATATTTTCTGCTTTCTTTCAATTGAGGTTTTTATCTGCTTTACTTTGCTATTATTCTGATTTTTGTTTTCTTTTTAAAATGTTTTCTTGTATATGAAATCCAGGATAAGTAAATCTATATTCATAGCAACTGGATTAATGATTCCTTGGACGGGAGATTGTGGGGGAAATAGGGAGCTAGTAATGAGTAGAGGAATGAAGATAGTGTTCTAAAACTGATTGTGGTGATGATTGCACAACTCTTCTTGATATGTTTGAACTACTGAATTGTATGGCTTGTGATCTATATGCCAGCAAAACTGCTTAGAAAAATAATAAATACACGGGAGCAAATTAAGAGGGAAAGAGAGAGAGAGTAAGAGAGAACCGCATCCTGGCCCACCAAGCTTCAAGGATGACATTCCTGCTCGGAGCAGCATTGCAGAGAGGACCATAGGCCCGGCCCCACCAGAAGACACGACATCCCCTCACTGAACCACAGTGTTCCAAGGGACAGCACTGGAGACACAGTGCAGGAATAGTGCCTACTCTGACACATACCCCCTCCCCCAACACACACACACTGGGGAGAAACACGAAGGGAGGGCAACAGAGCAGCAAGGGGAGCAAAGCGATGAAGTTCCAAAGAATTCCAAAAATAGACTTCTGACAAAGGGGAAGGCTTGGCACCTCATCAGACATGATCGGAATACATTCATAAGGGTCAACAGACAGGCTTGGAACTCTTTATAAGCTTTTTTTTTTTCTATGTCTATCTATATTAGATAGGCATGATAGTCAATCCCTGGGAGAAAACAGGACTGATGGTTCCGGGGAGATGATAGGCTTGTATATATGTTAAATATATTAATATATAACAATAGGGATGTAGGTCTATGTACATATATGTTAAGCATTAAGGTAGGAGGCAGATATTGGGCCTCTACTCAAGTACTCCCTCAATGCAAGAACACTTTGTTCTATTAAACATGCATTTCATGATGCTCACCTTTCCAACATGATCGATGAAGACAAAATGGGTGTATAAGCAAATGTGGAGAAGAAAGCTGAGGGTGCCCAGCTATTAGAAGATAAAATGTCTAGGGTCTTAAAGGCTTGACGTTAAATAAACGGACATCTAACAGGGAAGCAACAAAGCCCACATGGAAGAAGCACACCAGCCTGTGTGATCACAAGGTGTCCACGGCATCGGGTACCAGAAGATCCAAAACCAACAATCATATTGATGCAAATGAGGAGGGTTGGAATGGAGACCCAAAGTCCATCTGTAGACAATTGGACATCCCCTCACAGAAGGGTCACAAGGAAGGAATGAGTCAACCAGGGTGCAGTATAGCACCAACGCAACACACAGCATTCCTCTAGTTCCTTAATGCTTCCTTCCCTACCACTATCATGACCCAGTTCTACCTTACAAATTTGGGTAGACTGGAGCATCTACATTGGTACAGATAAGAGCTCTTGACACATGGAATCCAGCAACAGATAAACCCCTTAAGAACAGTACTGGGGGGGAAAAAGAACAGTAGTGGGAGTAGTGATACCATGAGGGTAGAGGGAAGGTGGAGGGGGGAGAAGGGGCAAAAAGTGGGAACTGATCACAATGATCAACGTAAAACAACCCCCTGGGGGACAAACAACAGAAGCATGGGTGAAGGGAGACAGCGGTCGATGTAAGATATGAGAGTAACAATTATTTTTAATTTGTCAAGGGTTCACGAGGGTGAGAGGGTGGGGGAGGGAGAGGAGAAAAACGCTGATACCAAGGGCTCAAGTAGAATGAAAATGCTTTGAAAATGATGGCAACATATGTACAAATGTGACTGATAGAATTGTTGTATAGATTGTTATAAGACCTGTTAAGAGCCCCCAATAAAATGATTAAAAAATAAATAAACATATTATCATAGTGAATGATGGGGGGAGGGCGGAGTGGAGACCCAAAGCCCATTTGTAGGCCACTGGAGATCCCCTTGCAGAGGGGTCTCGGGGAGGAGATGAGCCAGACAGGGTGTGAAGTAGCAACAATGAAACATACAACTTTCCTCTAGTTCCTAAATGCTTCTTCCCTGCCCCCACTATCATGATCCGAATTCTACCTTGCAAGTCTGGCTAGACCAGAGGATGTACACTGGTACAGATAGGAACTGGAAATACAAGGAATCCAGGGCGGATGATCCCTTCAGGACCAGTTGCGAGAGTGGCGATACTGGGAGGGTAGAGGGAGAGTGGTTGGAATGAGGGAACCGATTACAAGGATCTATATGTGACCTCCTCCCTGGGGGACGGGCAACAGAAAAGTGGGTGAAGTGAGACGTCAGACAAGGCAAGATATGACAAAATAATAATTTATAAATTATCAAGGGCTCATGAGGGAGGGGAGAGGGGGGAGGGGGAGGGAGGGGAAAAATGAGGACCTGATGTCGGGGCTTAAGTGGAAAGCACATGTTTTGAATGACGAAGGCAATGAATGTACAAATGTGCTTTACACAATTGATGTATGTATGGATTTTGATAAGAGTTGTATGAGCCCCTAATAAAACGATTTAAAAATATATATGAGACCAATTTGAAATAAGGCCCAAAATACAAAGATGTTCATTGTTATAGCAGAAAACAGGCAGCCTAAATATCTAATACTAAAGGATTAAGTCAATTAAATTACAGTCCAAACAAATGATGGAATATTAAGAAGTCATTAAAAATTTTATTGAGCATTTTTTAACATGATAAAGTGATAAAAATGCTAAGTACAACAGGGCACAGAACTAAGTTCAACATGTTTTCAACTGTTGTTCATTGCTGCAGAGTTGATTCCAATTCCCGGCAACCCTGATGCTTGCAGAGTAGAACTGCTCCCTGGGCCTTTCAAGGCGCCTGGGAAGCAGGGGGCCAGGCCTGTCTTCAGAGGTGCCCGTGGGTGGTGGCTAAAGGTCGAAGTGCTTCGCCATTTGCACCACAGTGAGCACACTAACAAGAGACTTCACAGCGTCTGCTGGTTTCAGTCCTTTCCAGTCGGCTACAGAGAGCACGCGATGCTTCTTCAAACAGAAAAGCCAAGCGCTGTTTTTGTTGCTCAACTACAACAGCTACTTTCCCCAAATCCACGTGCAGCCCAGCCCTCAGCTCCCATCAATTCCTGAAGTCACAACCATGGGAAGCTGAAAGCTAGGATTATGTTTTCCCTAACCTCAGAAGGCGCATTTTTAATGATTTCAAATAACAAGCATTAAGATAAGTACAGGAGAAAATAAAAGACTAGAGAGATATCTGTAAAACTGAAGGCAGGGTTTAGCTTTAGTTGGTGGAATTTCCATGTGTCTACATCTCTTTAGTTCAATTTACACAATGAACATCTAATACCTCTCTAATAAAAACATCTCTTCGACGTTTTTCTCCTGCAAGACAACCACCCAGCAAATTATAGCACATCTATACATTGGAATACCGATAAGCACTAAAAATGCTTTAGAAAAGTATTTAATAACATGAAAAAAAAAAGTCTGGTACAGTATTAGCTGAACATACTATAGAACAGTATGCTTAGAAGGATCCCATTGTTTTGTCTAAAAACACACACACATCCTACACATACATAGAAAACATCTTGGGAGGAAATAGTGTTTCACTGTAGGTAGAATGAAAGTGTTTCGTTTCAGGTAGTTGGTTTGAAGATTTTAGTTTTCTTGTTTGTATATTTTGGTAAATTTTCCTCTAGTGAATATGAATTACTTTCCCAATAGTCCAAAAGAAATTTTAAAAATAAATCCATAATTGGAGGGTGGGGAGGTGCGCTTTCCCTGCCTTTGGGGCTATGGGTCTGGTTACAAATAAGTATAATTTGTAATCATTTGATTAAGGAAACACACTATTTACATTACAAATAAGACACTAACTATAGACGTATACTCCAAGAGCTGGCAGAGACCTCTGAGCTCATCTGAAGACAATTTACAGGACACTGTGGTAGGACGCTATATAAATACTGACTGGAAACAATAACGAGATGTCATGCTAGAGAATCCTCAGTGAATAGTTTGAAAGCCTGGCTTCCTGTTTAACCTGGCAACTTTACAGTTACTTTATTGCTAGCCCCAAGGTAATTCAGCATTCTGATTCAATCTAAGAGTGTCTTGACTTTGCACAGAATAAGAGGACTACAAAGAACATCTAAAAAGCTAGAGATATGGAAAGGAACACAAACACAAACACACACACAGATGTGTATCCTCAGGCCCAAACAGGAGAGCCGTATGCAACCCGACTACCGGTTCAGTCTATCTCCAGATCGCTCTCCTCACTGTGGCAGGCAGCAGAGTTGCGCACAGAGGTCAGCACCAAGACTTCCTTCTCTGGGAGCAATCCAAATTCCTGCAGAAAAGCTTCCAGGTCCACAGCAAAGAAATCTTCCCCTAGCTGGTCAGTGACACGAACAAAATTGCCAATCAATTCACCGCCCTTGTAGATCAGCAGGGCAGGTAGGGCATTCCTGGTGAAGCGACTGCTGGCCCCAATAACGGAGCTCCTCACGCGGCAGAATTTGACCGCTGGGTACTCTGCAGCAAGGCAGGTCATGCACCCATTCATGGCGTCGGTCCCCAGAATGCCGTCCTCGTAAATATGGACCAGAATGAGGGTGCTCTTCTGTTCTTTATCAATCATATCTAAAAACTCTTCTCCACTGGGGATCTCGAACACCTGCTTGAACTGCGGCCCCTTGTGAAGCTGCTGGCGCATCTCCTCCATTCTCTGTTTCCGGTACTGCTGCAGAAACTCTTCGTCGTCTTGGTCCTCCCTCAGCATGGCGAAGTCCTTCAGGGTCATCTACAGGAGGCCCAGAGCGTGAGCAGAAGAAACAGAGACCGGGACACCATGGTGTGGGATATAAAAAGACTTTCCCCCAGCTTTGTCTCCCCCAAAGATAGGCCAAATATTAGAGGCTATTTGCCAGCGCAGGGTGGGAGGTCAGATGCATTCAGTCTTCAGACTACTGTCTGCTCCCACCACCTGCTGTCAGGCCCACTCCCTGCTGTTACGGACTATGGATTACTTCTCCCTGAAGGTTTTCAGCCATAAGTCTGGTCCACTGTAAGTGGGGTTCACACCCTACCGATAATAGTTTCTTTGGAGAGCCAGCGAACAGGTCAAACCTGTTCAGTGACATCTGAGGTTAGACTGCTCTCCTGAATCTAGGATCCGCCCATCTTGTCACCTGTATACCCCAATCCCTCCCCTTCCTATTGCATGTATGCTCCTAGATTGTCCCCCTCTCATTACTGTATTACCTATTGTACAACCCCTTCCTGTGATGTATGTCTTTACCTGTAATTAGTGGGCTTGTACCCCCCGACCCCCAAAGATATATAAGCCTTGGTTAGT
>NW_022103929.1:2524893-2579427 GCF_000313985.2 Echinops telfairi | reverse complement strand
AGTAATAAAGAGCTCTTTCCCCAGTCCTTCTCTCCCCCTGGCTCTCTCCCCTGGTCCTAGCTCCCCTTTCCCCTTGGCCTCCTTCCCCTCCCTCTCTCTCCTACCCTGTACCACCAAGAGGAGCTGAGGTGAGCATGCTACCATGAAATGTGTCTGACTCCATTATATCAATCTCTCTTATTCTCTAAGATCTTACTATAACCTTTACTCATTATCGCTGTACAATTACACCTACCGGACCTGCGAAGGCAATGAATGTACAAATGTGCTTTACACAATTAATCTATGTATTGTGATGAATTGTATGAGCCCCAATAAATTGATTAAAAAAAACAAAAAAAATTACCTTCCCACTAATCTTCTCCTGGAGGTCCTTCTGTTTCTGTTGCTCCTCCTCTTCGTCCAGATGGGTCCTGCAGGTCATTGATAGCTTCTTGATCAGCCTCTCCATCTCTCGGCACTGCTCTTCCTTTTGCTCTGTTTCCAACTGCTTGAAACGGCGCCAGTCATTGATTACACCTTTTGGACCTGAGTGGAAAGGAACGTGGAGAAGACAAAGAGGAATGGATCAGCCGCTAGGGCTTCACAGCTGTCTAATGCTTGCTCTATCTACTGCATAATAATGCTTACACTCGGGCAAAGCGGTCTCTACACAAGGGTGCCACTTCAACATGACAGGCAATCAATTAAAGGCCCAAAGTGTCCAACATGAAGAGAGGAGTTAAATAGCTTTTGGTTCATCTACTCAAAGGAATATAAAGCAACTTGTAGAAAGAATGAGGAGGCTCTATATTTCCTGACAAAACAGCACTAATATTAGTTTAAAAAGTAAAGTTCAGATCAAACACTTATCAAATGAACTATATGTATAAAGCAGATGTGAATGTGAACATACATGAATATCTGAAAACCAAATTCACTGGCATTGAGTTGATGCCGACTCATAGTGACCCTATAGGGTATAGAACTGCCCTCTGCGAGTTTCCAAGACCATAACTCTTTACAGGAATAGAAAGCCCTGTCTTTCTTCCATGGAGCAGCTTGTGGTTTTGAACTGCTGACCTTGCAGTTAGTAGTCCAACACATAACCACTACGCTACAAAGGTCTCCTTTCACAAAGCGTAGATTTATATAGTTAACGAATTCCCAGTGAAAACAAACGAATACAACTGACTCCATATTTCTAAATTTGCTTTGGAAAAATAAAAATACAAAAGAAAAATGCTGACACAGAAAAGGAGACCAATTCTACTAGAGACTAAAATATATTAAATCATACAATAATTTAAAATGTGATATAACCTAGAAAGAAACAAATCAATGAAAGAGACTACAGGGTACAGCTAAAGACCCAGACATAAACAGAAACTCATTACACGATAAAAATGACATTTCAAAAAAAAAAACCAAAAAACATTTCAAATCAATGGAGAAAAAATGGATAATTCAAGTGTTAAAATAGCTGAGTAGCAAAATGAAAGTTGGATTCTTCCTCTAAGGTTGCACTGGATCGAATTCCAAATAAATCAAATATTTAAAAAGTAAATCATGAAAACACGAGGTAAAATATGGAAGAATCTTTATAAACATGAAGTGAAATTCTTTTAAGAAAGAACATAAAATTATGATTATAAAATGGTACTTTGAGGAATATAAAAATTTTTTAAATTCCTGTTAGGAAAGAACATGAAGTCAAAAGACAAACACACTGATAGAAATATATACAACTCATCTCAGATTAATTTCCTAGATATATAGAGTTCCCCAAGAAGGAAAAACACCACCACTCTTTTTTTTTTTAATGGGCAAAGGGTACAAAAGTCTCTCTTCAAACTCATGAAAAGATGTCCAATCTCACTCTTCAAAAACAGAGGCAAAGATAAAAAAAGTTTGATAAGACAGTATGAGGGCAAAGGTTTGGGAAATAGTATGTTGCTTATTTTAACAGAGTGCAATTTGTCAATACGGAGACGTGAGATGGTAAAGCTGCTATGCCAATGTCTTCATCCCTGTGATTCATGCCGCATCAAACAAGCAGGGCACTGCGGAGGATTCAAACCCAGGCCAGTGTGCTTGAAGCCATGCCGCTATTACACGCTTGCTTGTATTGTGCAGTAAAAAAGGCAGGAAATCTGCAGAAGGAAATGATTACACCAGGTGATCACTGAGTAGAGCCATAGTAGAAAGAAGTGACCGGGAAACCTCCGACTGAATGTTTGTAAAGCCTATTCCAAGGGTGGGGGGGTTAGGCGGTACCTGTGTTAACTGAGATGCCTTCGCCTGTTTGCTCAGCTTCTACAGACGTGGAACTGCTGGCCAGGGCACCCCTGCTTCTGTCCTTGTCCTCGGGGTCACTGTCCTCATCCTCACTGCTGCTGTAGTAGTACTGCAGCTTTTCTCCCAGCAATTTATCATCCAGGGTTGTCATGATGCCTAGAAGACGACAAAGACATGAAGCTGAAGGGTAGGGGACTCACCTGTGCTAAGATCCTATTTGCAAGTAAGACCCTGACATTTGATTTCCCCATAGCCAGAATCCTTTGCCCGCCTGGAAAACAGGGCTTGACTGTGCTCTTTTAATGGAGAGTAAAGCCAAGATTCAGAAAAGGTTAGTTTCTTTGCCAAGTTCTACAGCAAACAGTGGAACTGGGATGAAACCTCAGGGCTACCTGACTCTGAGACTGTCTTCTGAATAATGCACAGCTGTACTGGTCCATTGGCTTAGAAGGCTCTTATTTAACTGAGTGGCGATTTAGCTTACTTGTAGATTTTCCTATCAACTCAGCTTTCTGGGTAAGCATCCTCAGAAGAAACACCAGAATCAAGCGTGAAGAGTATGATGTTGAGTTGCTCTGTGCCTAGCTAAATCACCCCTTGTGTCCTGGTTTCACCCCCCAGTCTGCACACTGAGGAACTGGGCAGATGGGTCTCGAAAGCCCGCCAACTTTGGTTACACAATCTAGGACTCTCAGTTATGGAAAGGACCAGATAGGCCTAGCTTCTGCACTGGAAAAAGCCGAGAGACAGTTTGGAAGAAACTCATCCCGCAGAGATCTGCCTGAGGAGCCAGCAGAGATGGCAAAACCAGAAAGCAAAGAAAGCTCTAGTGCTCCTCCCTAAGACACCCAACACTGAACCGTTTTCATTAAAGACTCATCACCAAGACCTGTCTACCTCCATTACAAAGTTACCTCCCCAACAGATCACTTGAAAGCAAGGACTTCATACAGGTAACCTCCATCTTCAAATGCCCAGCACCAGGCCTCTGCATTTATAAAGATATGCCTGGACCGAAGCCGTGACAGGGAGGGAAGGATGGCTACTGACAAAAGGAGGAATATGCACCGTGAGGGCAGAACCATGGCTCAGGCCAGGAAGGCAGAGGGGCCAAGAATGGGCCAAAGAGGTGCGCCCTGGGCGGGGAGACACTAAGTTGGGGCGCTCAGTGAGGGAGGGCCATTGAAAGAGAGGAACCCAGGGCAGCAATCTCAAAGGGTCTAACACCGAGGGAGGAGAGAGCTAGGCGAGGGGCGCGGAAGGAGGGCGGGGCTATTTGGGTGTCAGCCAGAGGAGGCGGGGCCGCTGTGGGCGGAACCCGCGCCAAGGAAGTGAGGGGCGCAGACACTTTGGGTGGCTTCGGTGCGGGTGTGGCTAGTGCAGAGTCCGGGCCAGGAAGTCGCGTTTTAACGTGAGGGGTCCAGGCAGCGAACAGGCATGGCCATTTTTCCCAAGCCTCCTCCCTCCTCCCGCGCTCCTGCCCTGAGCCTCTTCCCGGCTGATCCCAGTGCGGTTACCCGACTTCGTTCGGTCCGGATCCCTACGTGCGGGCCGCTCCGCGCACCCACAGGAAGGGGGGCTCGGTTAGAAGCGGAGAAGCGGGAGGACGCCTGCCGAGAGAGTAGCCGCTGGAGTCCCGACTGCTTAGACCAATGAGAAGGCCTTCCTGCGTCACGACGGTCCCGCGCTGACCAATCAGACGTGGCTTCTTCCAGCGGCCGGAGAAGCTACCGGGCCTTCTTTGGGACAAAACACTTCGACAATATTAACACGCTTTTGTTTGTTTTGTTTGTGACCATTCAAGGAACTGCGCTGTTTAGGTCCAGTTTTGAGTAATTAAAAAAAAAAAGTATTCACTTCCATTTTAAGTTTCCAAAACCTTTTCATATGTTTCCTATTGGCTCTTCATTACATTTCATCTACTAAAACGGAAGACATAGAGATTTGGAATCATTTCCCCGAGAACACACGCCAGAACATGGATTTAAAAAGAAACAAAGTCAGGTTCGGGACAACTAAGCGTCATGTGACACCCTCCTAGACGAAGCCCTAGGACAGAAAAAGGACACGAGAGCAGCAGTGGGCAAAACTGGAACAAGGAATGTTGCTGCTGCTGCTTCTCTTAGGTGCCTCCGTGCTGCGTCCAGTGCCAGCGACCGACGGAGAACCCAGGAAACACTGTCCCGCCCTGAGCCCAGTCCTGAGCCTATTGGGTCAGGCCTTCTCAAGGGGGAGGGGGGGGTCTTCCTCTCGCTGACCCTCCACTTCAGTGATGACATGTCCACAAAGTACTGTTAGATGAAATCTCGCCACTCCCTCCTTTTTCTTTAAAAAAATTATTGATGATCACTCATTTTATTGAGGGTTCTTACAATGCTCATTACAATCCATCCATCAGTTGTATCAGGCTTATTTGTATATATGTTGCCATAGCACTCCCTCTTAGGAGCATTCTAGTTGTATTTCTTCCATGACATAGTTGCTCATTCATCTGGTAGGTCGTGGTAATTTCAATATTCGTTACCAACACCATAATTCAAATGCATTGATTCTGCTTTCTTCCTTATTCATTGTTCAGCTTTTGCATGCAGGAGGCAACTGAAAATACCATGGCTTGGATCAAGTGCAGCCTAGTCTTCCAAGTGACATCTTTGTATTTGAACACTCTAATGCCATTTTTGCAGATTTGTACAATGCAACGTTACTTGATTTCTTGACTATTTCCATCGCGTTACTAATATCAGTAACATTTTATCAGTAGTTTCAATAATTGTACCACAATTATATGTTGACCTTCGGCGATTCTGCATAAACAATATAGAAGAAATCCATTTTTTGTAAATCTAAAATAGCAAATAATTTTTAAAAGGGCTCAGCATTGAGCTCATAAGAAGCACCTAACAGAAAGCGCTGTACAAATGGAATCATTAAAAATAGGATGATGCATTGTTTAAAACAGGGCTCTCTGTGGTGCTAGTACCCCTGCCATTTTGGAAAATCTGTGTACTGTGAAACTTTTTTTGAGAACTTGTTTGTTGAAATTACTAAAGAGGTCAGAATTATCCTCAAATCAAGAACAATTTGTGTAGAGCCACTGATGACTTGTTTTGTAATCTTCAGAGTGAATAATCTTAATCAGCATTTGTGAACATGAGACCTGAATATACAACTTGGGATCTGCTTTAATTGACAAAGCTAGTTATCTGTTGTCTGGGGTGACCGTGACTCTGGTATATCGATGGTACCAACTGATGACATGAAACATCTTGTCATGTGTTTATTTTCCATTTGTGTATCTTCTTTGGAGATATGTCTATTTAAATCCTTTTCCCATTTAATCCTGTTGTTGAGTTATAGAAGCTTTGTGTGTTCTAGATATTAAAAACGCTCGCACAGATTTGGTTGTCACGTATTTTCTTTTATTCTTGAGGTTGTCTCTTCACTTTCTTTATAAAGCCTTCTGATGCACCAAAAGTTTTAATTTTGGTGAACCATAATTTACTATTTTGTTACTCATGTCTAAGAATCCACTGTTAAGACAGGGTCCATTAAGGTTTACCCATTTTCTTCTACAGTTTTATGGTTGTATCTCTGTGGCGTCATTGATCCATTTTAATTTTCATGTATGGTGTGAGGTCTGGATCCAACTTAAGTATTTACATATATCAGCACCACTTGTTGAGTTGATTTTTTCCCCTCACTGAATGAGTTTGGTATCCTTGTCAAAATCAATTGGCCATATATACATGGGCGTATTTCTGGACTCCCGACTCTATTCCATTAGAGTATGTTATCTATACTTACAACTCTATCAAGCTGTTTTAATCTGTTTTATAGCTATGATTGAAATCGGGAAGCATGAGTCCTTCTACTTTGTTCTTTATTCTCAAGACTATTTTGGTTATGTGTAGCTCTTGTAATGCCATACAAATTGAGCATCAGCTTTTTCATTTCTTCAGTTAACAGCGTTTGGGATTTTGAAAAGGATTAGGTTGAATCCATAAATTGCTTTAAGTAGTATTGTTAACATAACCTGATTACATTTTGAATGTAGAACAGATAGGACTTGCTGATAGCTTAGGTTATGAGGAAGAGCTGTCAGAGGTTAATAACCGAGATAAGGCACACTGAAGTAGAGGGGAAGGTTAACGTGGAGGTGTCTATTAGAGATCCAAATGGAGATATTCAGTAGACCGACGTCTCTAAATACTGCAGATAGTATAAGGCACCGCTGAGAATAACTAACCTCTACAGACTATCTGCATTCTGCTTTTATTATTCTTCATTATCTAAATTTACCTTTTATTTACTTCTTATCTGTCCCTCCAACTATAATGTGAATTTCATCAAATTAGGGATTTGTTCACTCTTGTATTTTATATTCCTATGTGGTTAAAATGAAATTTCTTAATTTCTACCAGTAATCCCTTTTGTGATATATTATAAAGTCTAGCCTCTGTGCCTTTGGTCAAGGAGCCCTGGTGGTATAGTGGTTATGTGTTGGGCTGGTCAAGGTCAGCAGTTTGAAACCACCAGCCATTCCACGGGAGAAAGAGGAGGCTTTCTACTCTGGTAACGAGTTAATCCTTCAAGTTTTCTGATCTTGGCTCGTGGTAAAGTTTTAACTTTTCCTGATAAAATTGCTTAATCATGAGTATTCTGAGTTCTGTAGCCACTACAACAGATTATCCCTTGGGTAGCCAGAGGTCAAATGTGGTCTCTGCACCATTTTCTCACCCCAATACCTAGCATCTTCCTCCTCTTATTGCCATCAAGTCAATTTTGACTCATAGAGACCAAGTAAACCAAAAACTTAAATCGCTGTCCAGTTGATTCCAACCCATAATTTCATGAGTTATCAAGTAAAACTGCCTCCTGCAATGCTTTGGCTGTTAATCTTTACGGAAGCAGACCCTCGGGCCCTTCTTCTGCAGAGCACTGGGGAGTTTCATACCACCAGACCTTTAGCTTCGTAATTGAATGCAAACTATTTATGCCACCCAGGGACCTCGTACAAGTCCTCAACTATCATTTGTTGGATGAATCTCTGAAAACGTAAAGGTCTAAACATTTCGGGGTAAATGTTGTTTTGATGTACCTGAGCTATTATAGGACCCCCAAATTAACTTATTATTATATGGCAATGGCTTCCGCATTTTCCTGCACATTGGAAATAACCTGGGAAGCTTCAAAGATACTGTTACCTTATTTCTATTCCTAGACACTATAATTGAATTGATCGGGAGGTGATTGGGGGTGACCCAGGATTTGCAATTTTTAAAAAGATCCCTAGTTGATTATAATGTGCATAAGTTAAGAGACACCTGCACTAGAATGTTTCCAATAATTAAAATATATACTAATATATGTGAAAGTATATGAAATTTCCTTCAGAGGTATACCTATCAAGGAAAATAAAATCCTCCTGGAATTTCCAATGCTTCATTGTTTCCTCTCCTTCATCTGGATCAACTGTTCTTCCTTTTGCTCTCATCTGTCACTCCATGAGGTACACATTATAAACTTCAAGATATTTGTTCTCAACCATGGTTTGGGACTAAATCTAACCTGATCCATTATAAATGTATGGACGTCTAATATACTCTCTGTATGCAATGACAACCCATTTGAACTGTTCACTACTTTGCAAACCCATCTCACCTTTCATCACTGCTTGGCTATGCGCCCAACACTTCTCGCCTAGACTGCTGACATGGCCCCTTCATCTTTCACACTACTACCAAAGTGGTCTTTCCAAACCCGCCAACTGTTCATATGATCTCATTTCTGAGAGTCCCCAGGACATAGTCTCTGGTGTGGTTATTCAATGTCTTTCATGTAGTCCCTTGAAACCTTGGGTGAATTCGGTAGGGTCTTTCAGTTTTCTTATATGTAAAATGATGGTAATCAGACTACCTAGGTGGTGACAATCTGTAGCCTGGAAGATGCTAAGTGCTATAACTATAGTTATATACTACCCAGTGAATCATCTAAACACCTAAACATTCCTTCCACTATAACCTATGGCTAAAATAAGTTCCAACCACAACCCCTCCTCGTGACATGTAGAGAGCATACCTAATTCAGAATTGGACTCTACAGCTTTCTAGTTATATCGCCTTGGGGAAGTTATTGAACATCTAATACATAAAGCAGGAGGCCATTCTAAGTGCAATAAAAGATGTTAACATAGAGAATGGCTAATTATAAAGAAGAAAGAGTGCTCAAGCTGAGCTTCTGTCCTGTGACTCCGCTTGGTCACTGCTCTGAAAAGCACTTCCTCTGGCTCAACACCAGTACCACCTGCTCCAAAATTTCGCTTTGGACTTTCCACGCATCCTACATATGTCACTGGCACTGGATATTCAAATTTGTCTTTCTCGTTTTCATGAGTTTCCAGAGAAAAGGTCTCATGTTTCAGTGACCTTTCATCTTCAACGTCTCGCACAGAGAAGGGCTTAAAGTACATCACAGCTGAGTGAAATGAATAAACCTTCCTATGGCCCAGTGAGGGAAGAGGGTCCACTCAGGCCATTCTCTTCTTGGTATTAAGGAAGGGTGTCTTCCTGCTCCTTCACACACAATGCTTCTTATTAGTTGTGTATTTGTCCTATTTTCTGCACTAGTCTGTGAACTGCTATGATCTATGTCCTCATCCCCCTCTGTGGTAGTCACATAATCTGGTGTCAATTTGAGGACTAAGAGTGAAGGGGTGGAGTCTAAAGCTCCTTCTTAAACACATAAATGAGTCTCCCTGGATTTGTTCTCTAGTCTACCCGGACTAACACACTATGGTACCAGGAGTGAGGTACTAGAGAAACAAATCATAAAGATGGAGAGTGGATGTGTGTTTGACCTCTCCCTCATGGTAGATTTTCTCCTTTGGCTAGCCAGAGGTCAGATATACCCATGCAGTTTACCATGTTCTTTTCTGTAAAGAATATGGTGTTAAAAGTTTTGCTTATTTTGTTTGGTTGTAGTCTTTGGTTATTCCTGTGTGAAATGACAAAAATTCACATTTTTAATATACCACATATACAGTGTATGAGCGGATTTTTTCCAGCACATTTTAAATGTAGCTTTTGTGGTAAAATTAGGCCCCTTGGCTGACATTCGGGTCGGCTTCAACTCGAGTATATATGGTATATTTTGAGCTCGAGGGGTAGAAATAGCCATTTGAGTTTCTCAGAAACTATGTTGCTTAGAGAAAATGGCTGACAGGTCAAAATGGGTGACAGAACCCCTGGATCTGGTTTGATGCTGTCAGAAGCCTAATCCCGTACTTTGTATCAATAGAATTAAGATAAGTTAAATAAGGATTGAACTTAACTGCTTTAAGAATTGAGTTTAGTATCCGATTATACTTTGTTTATAATGATTTCTTCTGCTTCTTATTGTTAATATAAGGTTTAATAGAAATGATTATTGGGAAGTATGAAAACAGAGAGCTGTAAGCCCACTTGCCTTGAGCCATTAAAATTTGAACCTTTAAATGGGTTAGGACATACCTATAAAGGAGGTTCTGAAAAGATTAGCCCCTCACAGTACTTTACTCAGGACATTTGCATTCCAAGAGACTTGCCTAGGGAGCAAGATTGACAAATTGAAGGGGAAAAAAAGAACTCTTTGGATTTTGGAATCTTGAATTAGGGGTTTTGGTCAGAAACTGGAAAAATCTGGAGCCCCTCCACTCTGGGACTGAATTGCTATAGGCAGCCTGTGGGCAGGCTAAAATGTTTGCTAGGTGACCACTTGGGTTCACTTGAGTGGAAGTGAGAGAAATGCAGCAATGAAGAGGCAGGTTCAGTCTGGCCACTGACACCCACGGACTTGATTTACAGGATCAGAGGATGAGAGAGGGCTGACTAAAGTTCATGACCTAGTCCGAGGGGGTTAGTTGTTGAGAATTTGTGATGGGTCTATCATCTGAAGGCAAGGCAGCCAATGGGTACCCTGGTGAGGCTAAGTGAGGCAGTCCACATTGAGTTGACCAGAACCCGACCAGATGAAGAGATTTTTCTGCCTGATAACTGGTGAATATTGCTGCAGACTTTATGGACTGCCTGTCCTGATTTGACGTTGCTTATGGATGCAGACATACAAGCTTCCAACTGGAATGAAGATTCTTGAGTTCAAAGAATATGATTGTCTCCTCAGAGCACTGGGTTGATGTAAGTGGGCAGTATAGAAATTGGGTACCCAAAATTGGGGGGATAAAGGCATGAAGTGGTTGGCCTGCAAACTTTCATAGGTGGGGGAATATTAAGGTGTAGGTGTTCACGTAAGTATATTTTTGTTTTGTTCACTTATAGAATGTTATGTTTAAATGAGGCGTTAACACATTTTAGTTATATGCATTTTAGTTTTATCCTATGAGGCACTGATAGAATTTTATTATTGCTTGAAGATTATATATGGCTAAGTAGTTGCATGAAAGTGTCAAATTCACAAGGGGTAATCTGTGGAAGCTATATGATCTGGTGTCAATTTGAGGATTAGGGGTAGAGTCTAGCCTGTAAATCGGGTCATAGCCAATGGGACCTCTGTGCGAGCATGGCCTTCTCCTGAGGAATCTGGGAACTCCGCTTTTCCTTCTTGGAGGTGGGAGACACTCTCTCTGCTGACTCTCTGTGAGACATCCTGTGGAGAAGACACAGGGAGAGAGGCTAATTAAGCCAGACCCCTGGAGCCGGAGAAGCCACGTGGAGAACCCTGCCAGCGCTGAGATGCTTACAATGCCACTGGATCCACAAGACTTCCCACCGCTGGCCTGTGATCTTCTTGCATTGCATGTGTTTCATAAGTCTGAGGAGGACATATTGGTATCGGACATATTGGCTAAAATCAGACTTATGGACTTGGACTGGGTTGGGATGTTTTCTCAATATTAACCAGCTCTTGTATATAAAGCTTTCTTATACACATAAGAATGAGTTTCCCTGGATTTGTTTCTCTAGTCTTTCTCTAGTCTACCGAACTAATACATCCACACAGAAAGTGCTGTTGGGTCAGTGAAGTGACTGACAGAATGAACCTCTTTGGATCTAGTCATTTCTTTTAGATCCTTCCCAATGATATGTAAACGCAGCAGATCATTGAAATTCCAATTTAAGAAGTATCCTGGAAGCTTTGTTATACCAAATATGTGTGTGTGTGTGTGTGTGTATATATATGAAATCAAGATAACTAAAACATGTCATAAACTTAATATTGACACTAAACAAAACTTGTAAGGTGGACAAATAATTTTATTTTGTTCATGCAAATACATGTCAAGTACTGCAACTTTCCATCAATTTTCTCTCAAACACTGAAAATCATGATGCTCTATTCTGTGAACAGCCAAAGCTACTATCTCTTCACTTCAGTGCTACAGCAAAACACACAGAATTCACTCTTTGCTATTCACTATCATCACAACCCTCATTGTTCCATCTCGGCCCTCCCCCCATATACAAGCCATATAAGCCCTAGCCTTTCCCCATTTAATCCTATTCCTATAGCACAAAGGGAAACATTACAATTTGGAAATTCAAATTGAAATAAATGGAATAGAATTTATTCCCATATATAGTTCCCATTTCATTGTACAGAATTATTTTAAATTATAGTTTTAAATAGAAGCTGAGAATATGCCTTAAAAATGAGCATTAAATCCATCTTAGAGATGGTGCCTGCTTTTTACATGATGGGTGTACACCATCTTTAATTTCATTTACATTTCAATCGAACAATAGATTTGAAAAGAAAATGTCTAATACAGACGTAAAAATATTCACACTAGAGCTTCACAATCGGTTGTACAATTGACAAACAGGCCTCTTTTCCCAAACTTTCCGTCTAAGCAAATTTATAAAATGTATCACCGCAACAAGAAAAACATTTCTCTTTCACTTCCAGGGAAAAGAATATGCAATAAACAGTATAAATGCAGACAGCAGTTGCTGTAAGCTAACCACGATACTCCAAAGTGGCTGTACAGTGGGTATGTGCAGTACAAATAAAAGCCACATGTGTTGTATCACAACTACAGTATAATTGTTTGCCCAGCTAAGAGAATGCATGCACTTCCATGCCTTGGGTTATTAAAGTGAGGCCTAATTCTTGAAAGGTTGATGGAATATGTGCAAATGATCTTGGCTTTTGGCAGTACTAAGTGCAGCCAGTGACTACGTTCCACTGGTTTGGGGATGTTTTTTTTAAGCTTTTATGAAAACAAAACAAAAACTGCCAATTCCAGACTTGAGGGAATAACAGCTCTTGGAGTAAAAATTGGACTGTACTCCAATGTGGGATATTCTGGTCTGTGGCTTTGACTCACTCCTTGTATTTCCTTGCCAGCAAAGACATACAAAGAAACTGCTAGTGTAAAGGAGTTACTAGCAAATTTATTCAATAAGCAGAAAATGGAATACTCCTTGAGCATATTCATCTGTGCTCTGCTTTGCAGAAGGGGTCCCTATGTAGGAGTTACAGTTAGTGATCCCATCAACTCTCTTCATTCACTAAGACACAAAAGTTCTTCCGGGAAGCATACATAGTTGCAATGCAAGTTTTCCCCTTTAATGATCAGTTAGTTACCAATAACGGTACAGTCTGCTCAAAAGCAGCCAGGGAAGAAATACAGATTCAAAATTGAAATTATATGCGGAATCTGATCTTTATCAATCTTACCCCTATTAACAAAACAAACATGGGCTTAACACCTAAAATGCAAAAGCAAGCTAGATGATTTTTAAAACAACTTTTCTTCCAAATGTCTAAATTATCTCGTTTTCAATTCCTACAAATGACTATGCATCCTATAATTTTCTTAAGGCAGCATATAACATTGGGATGTGCTTTATATACTTAACATCAACTTGAAATTTGAGTGAACCAGGCCCTTATAACTGGAAAATTTCAGTTCTAATAGGTTTATTTCACTACTCTCTTACTGTAATAAATACCTACTACGTAAATAGTCAGTGCCAATGGCCTAATAAATTACCTTCTCTTGAAAATGCCACTGCACAGGGTGCATGCAGGGCACTGGCTCATCATATGGCATTCAAAGTAAGTCATGGCAGCAAAGGCAAAGGAATCAACTTTACGCAGGTACTAACTAGATGAAATGTGAAGTTTTCTCAAAATTTATCAAATAAAATGGATCATAGAAAAGTAAAAAAAGGAGGAGAAATACATAGCTTTCCTGCTCTCCAGGCAGCAGCCCACGTTTTCCTGATTATCAGACTATAGCCCTGGCATGCACATTAGTTCAACACTGCAGATTTATTCTCCTGTTGCTTTATCTCTTTTAATTCCAAACATGTGACGATCACATCGTGTTGGCCAAAGGGTTAAAGGCAATGTCTCCAAATCTAAAAGGCCGTATCTTAGATCTGATGTGTAGCTGCTTTTTCCTCTATGACATCAGGGCTATCCTTTGGAAGAAGGATCAGGTAACCTACGTTTTCTTGTAAAATGGCAGGGAAACAATTTGCTTCATCATCAACCCACTGTGACAAACAGAAGGTGGTCAGGTCACTACATAACATGGAAAAAGAATGCAATACAGAATAATCCCAACACAGAAGTCGTTCCTATGCTGTCAGTGAGAATGAGAGTGAACTTTTAAGAACAGGGAGGTATTATTTTATGGAATCACCTGCTGCAAGACAAGCATTATTTTCATATGAGTGCTCTGAGACATACCGATAAGGTTGGCAGGTATATACATACACTGATACAAATGTAATTTCACTGGACAGGTAGGCAAATACCTAAGCAGTTTATCCCAAACCCCTTCTAGCAGAGCACAGCCATGTTTCAAATGTTCAATTTTAAAATTAAAGAGATAGGTTAAATACACAAGATCAATTTATGTAGTATATATTCACCCTCAGAACGTGCTGAAGATGTTCTTATGTAGCTCTGTTGCACAGAGGGCTCTTTCCCTGAGGGCACATAAGGAGCTCTCCAACTGTTAATAGGTCTCTATTTTGTAACAAAATAGCAATTTTAAAATCTTAAAAAAAAATACATTACCTTCAACATGGAAGATCTCACTTTTTAAATATCCATGAAATAGACATACTGGTTTGCATATCCTTTTTGGAATTACAAACAACAAATTAAAGTACATTGGAAGCATTTCAAATGTAATAAGCACATATTTATAGAAAGGTTCTGATATAAATTATATAATAATCATGTTCTTGAATATCCTATGCTAATTTAAAATGTCATAAATAAGTTAATGTAACATGGTTTAAAACTCTTGTTCCTATTCACTTCAGGTAACAGAGAGAAATAAATAAAACGTCTTTGTAGGGATGGGGAGCACTGGCCATATCAAAAGGTACAGTCTAACCAAAGGAAAGGAAGTCAAGGCTACTGTGCATTATGCTACAAGCAAACATCTTCATCCATTTGCGTATTCAATTAAGTGTGTAAGATCTTCCATACTGATACCAGAATATCAAAACTACCCCCTTTGTTACTCAGGTATATTTACAACTTATCAGTCACCTTAGGAGCATGTTCATTAAGACAGGTATCAAACACCAGTTATTTACTCATTCTGATCAAGAAATTTCAGGGAAATGTCAACCCTCCCGCCCCTGGAAATGTGCACAAAACTTTTTTATCAAAACCTTATCTGATATAATGCTGTGGTTTTGTACAACAACGAAATAGCTCAAACGACCAATAACATGATCCTGTTGAAGCATCTTGCTAGCAGGAAAAGCCCTTACATACAGTACACCTGGTGAAAGATCAGCTTGGCTTAAAATATTCCAGTACAATTTTCAGAGTAAACAACTTCACAGAAGTTAATTTAAAAATAATAATAATAAAAGTCAAAGTAATCTGAAAGAAATGGGGGAGGGAAAACAAAAAGACAAACGGAGGTAAGATCACCAGAAAGGAATGCCCAGCTTTTGTTTTCAAAATGTTGACTGAAATTCAGACTCCAATCAAACACCTCCCACAGTCTTAGGCATGACTGACTGAACATACTGCACACTTTCAGATGCAAGTCAACACAATTTCAGTCACATTTTAGGAGGACAGAAATTATTCATGTTTTTAAGTATGAATAAAGGTTAGCCAATGTTCTATTATTATATGGTTCATAATCTTCTCAGACATAAAACAAGCAAAATTAAACCTGAACATGAAATAACAATAAACACCAGTTAACTAAGATAATGTGATGAGCATACAAATCAATTAGTTCAAATTAAAAACCCAGCAACACCATCTTGTTAGTCAGTGCAAACGCTACATACAGGGTTTTCTCATGAAAGCTGAAAGCACCTGATTCTTTTGCCAAGTCATCCGATTCAGCAATGTACAGGCTTAACTCTGCATTTAAAAAACTGCCATTACATTAGTGCATAATTTATCAAAATTGTAAAAACGATTCTGCATAACTTAGGAGAATTTAATATCTAGTACATCAGCTGAAAGACTTAGGCACTTGGTTATATTTTTAATTACTTACTTCAACAAGTAGCCTGTGTATAAATATTAATAGTAATAAAGCAGAAACTATCTGTGAAAAATGGAAAATTAAAAAAGTTTTAAATGCTACAGATAAAAGCACTGCACCACACTCCTACATATAATGCAGTAAAGAAAGCTAGTGTAACCCTGTACAATTCTATAGTAATAATGCCTAATTCCACTCTCCAAGAATTAAAATAAAAAAAATCCATGCAAAGTCCAATGACAAAAGATAAATAAAGCAGCTGGAATGAGATGGAAATTTCTCTCAGTGAAACAAAAAATAGAAATAAATAAGTTAATTAAGTCTACTTTCACTAGATGTATCATTGTAGGATCCTGCTAGTTAATAACTGAGTTGTTAATTTTCTATAGAAGCCATTTAGACAGGAAATGGCTCAGTTACTGCACCGGATTGCTACAAACTCATAAAAAGCTGCTTGAAGCTTAAGTTAAATGTTGTCCAAATTCCAACCACTTCTGGAAAGTGAACATGTTATCCTACTAAAGTAAATTTTCTTTTTTTTTTCTTTTCAGAATGCTAATGCAAGAGGGCCTGAAGTATCAAAGAGTCCACAGGAAATGGATGCCCAGTAATATCTTTTTTTTAAAAAAAATATACATTATATAATATATATTATATATATAAAAAGCTACTGTAAATGCTTCCATGGTGTGGTCACAAATTTGAAAGATGAACCTCCTTTCAGCTGTTAACCATCTTCCCATTTGTAACAGGTTTTAAAAAGTCATTTTTATCCTCAGACATAACATGAGTTTTCAGAATGAGGCTGCCAACACTGGCGGATGTGGTGATGGGGAGGCAACTTGCATTGCCAATGGACACTGGATGGGGTTGGCTAAAGCAAGAAGTTACCGGCAGAACTGTTTTTTGCTCCTCCCTGAAGACAAAAAAAAAGACAATGAAGACAAGTTAACTTTTAAGTGAAAACTTTTATATTAACTATACATGCTTCATAAAAGGTGTATCAATGTTTCAGAGCTTTTTATTCACTAAAAACTGAGTGGTTGCTAAAAAAATTCCATGTTACTGAAAATTACAATAATCAAACTACTGCTTAATTTAAGGCCATATAAATGATCACATTCAAGTGACACCAAATGTGGAAGGAGTAAGCACAATAGAACTAAACTAGAAATAAGTGAGCACATTTGGATGTATACAGCACACGAATAGGTACAGATGTATACACGGTGAGAAGAGAAAGATGTATCCATAGGTACCCTGTTTCTCCGAAAATAAGACAGTGTCTTATATTAATTTTTGCTCCCAAAGATGTGCTAGGTCTTATTTTCAGGGGATGTCTTATATGGTACACATTTATTGTTTTATTAAAAGAGACATCACACTTCCTGTCTGCTCAGGCTGCACTGCAGTCAACCTGCCACTATGTTACGGTAGCCTCAGGGGGTCTTATTTTCGCGGGGATGCCTTATATTTCAGCGAGAGGCAAAACTGCAAGTAGGTCTTATTTTCGGGGGTGTCTTACTTTTGGGGAAACAGGGTATATGAAATACAAATATCTAGATGCAGGGACATACACTCATTGAAGACATAAATAAGGATAGTTCTCAGATATAACTAGTTCCAACACTAGTTTTCAGGTCTCATGTATCAACTCTAGTCAACTGGCTCAACATATTCACCCCCAAAACAAACCTACTACCATTAAGTCGATTCCAATTACAGGGACGCTATCCAGTGTTTTTGAGGCTGCAGATCTTAATGGGAGCAGATAACTTCATCTTTCTCCCTGAAAGTGGCTGGTGGGTGTGAACCCACAACCTTGTGATTATAGCAGTCCAAAGCTTTTTCAAATAGGAATATAGCTTGCTGTGTAAACACTCACCAAGAACTCAAAAAAGGGGGTGGAAGTGGGTTGTTAATATTTTGAAACTGACTGTGGTACTAATTGTATAAGACTGCTTGATGTGATTTAACTATGGAATGATATGATATCTGTATTAACTCCCCAAATAATGGTTTTGAAAAAATTAAAGTGAAAAAAAAAACTCAATTATTATTTTTAGTAATAAAGAAATGGCAACATTAAAAGCTATAACAAATTTTAACATGACTTTTAAAATGGCAAATCTTTAATCTAAGTTTTAATTCTCCATTTGTAGTCTAGAAGTTTACCTACCAGGTTGGAGAAGAACATAAAGATTAACTGTCATCTCAATACAAAGCAATTTTCAGGGTACTATTATGGACCACGTTGTTCAAATTTACCTGTCTATTCTTAAAACTCTAGAATGGCCAAGTCCATTTGGTCTTATTATATAATACCTTCCACTCTCAGCATCAAGTCAAACATGTGCACCTATCTCAGCATCAAGTCAAACACTGCATCTGTTTCTCTTTAAATAGCCCTACCCTATGCCCACTGGTTGTGAATTTTCTGTCTAACACTCACAGAATCACATGGTCTTCACCTAAACTCTGTCTCTTCTGCTCTAGTGGCTCCTTTTGGTGCTGCTGGACTGGATGTCCATTTTCCACTGCTGTTCCATTCATCAACTGATCATTTTGAGAACTGATACCAAGTTGTATGTCAAGGATCTCCTATGGAAATAAAATCTATTAATCCTTAAGTGTGGAAGTATTTTACATTTTAATTTCCAATGGAATGAAACTTCCTAAATATAACTGTGGTACTTACTTCAATTTGTTCACCTTGTCCATCAGGCTCATCTGTATCAAGTGCTGAAAGCTCTAATTCAATATCCCTATCAGGCTTTGTATCTGTTGCATCTTCTGTATAATCATTCTGTAAATTAAATATATATATATATATATATATCTTATATTCATGGGAACTGAGCCTTCCCTTTTAAATCAAAATAGGAATTCCAAAATTTTAAGAATTGAGGAATCTAGGACCACAAATTATTATTTCTACTATAAGTTTGAAAATTATCCATCAGAAAAAGGCACACTAAGCCGCAGTAAGTTACAGCACAAGCCAAAGTGCACCAGAACCAGACATAGTGAATACAAGTTGAGTGTTTCTTTACCTCTCCATTTCTTAACTCAATTTCCTTGCTTAGAAGATTTAAAGCAAGGTGACGACCCTCATCTAGGGAATTCCACTTCTGTTGCATGGCCAGCGCATTGGCCTCCCTCTGAAGAAGCAATGAGTTACTCTTGGCCTGTTGGGGGGGTAGAGAAAAAGCAACAGTAGCTGTCAACAGCCATTTTAAACTTTAACAGTTCAAACCTGAGTGACACTGAACCTACCTGCTGAAGTTCAATGCTCAAAAGGTCTCCAGTACTGGAATGCTTTCTATGACCGGATAAATCAGTAACAATGAATCTGTCCCTTTAAATAGAAATATTTTTATTGTAAAAAAAGTAAAACGATAAAAATAATTACTATACATATTTTACTTAATAAAACAACCCTGCAAGTCTCAGTTACCATTCCAAATGTAACATTTTTTCAGTTATTTGTTATATAGCTCAAATAAGCAAAACAATTCATAAACAACTGGAGATAGGATTTGTACTCTGATGATCCATACAAATATGAGAAGATAGAAACCTAAAGAATTAAGAGCAAAAAAAGAAAGAAGAGCGGGCCAGCCAGGGTGCAGTAAGCACCAATAAAAGACACAACTTTCCTCTAGTTCTTTGGTGCTTCCTTCACTCCACTATCATGACCTCAATTCTACCTTACAAATTGGATTAGACCAGAACATGCACATTGCTACAGATAAGAGGCCTCAACGCAGGGAATCCAGGATAGATAAACCTCTCAGGGCCAACAAGAGAGTAGATACCAGGAGGATTAGGGGAGGGGAGGGGGAGAAAGGAGAAAGGGGGAACCAATCCCAAGGATCAATCTTGAAATCCCTCCCACGGGGATGAATAACGGAAAAGTGGGTAAGGGGTGATGGAGGACAATTTAAGATATGGAAAAAATAATCTATAACTTATCAAGGGTTCATGAGGGAGGGCAGGTTGGGGGGGGGAGAGGGGCAAGAAATGGGGAGCTGATAACAGAGGCTCAAGTGGGAAGAGAACACTTTTAAAATCATAATGGCAGTGTATGTGTAAATGTGCTTGACACACTGGAGGAATGTATGGATTGTGATAAGAGATGTAAGAGCCCCAAATAAAAGTATTTAAAAAAATACAATAAAGTATTATTTAAAAAACAAAAAAGAATTAAGAGCAACATTACCGTTCAATGTAGTGTGCTGAGGACGTCGCCTCATTGCCATATGAACTCCATCTTGAATCAACAGCATTAACATAAGGAACATAATCTATAGGGATGTGGAAATAAACAATTATAAAAGTGAAACATCAGTAATATAGATGTAACTTTTCAAAAAAAGATTTGTAGCTTATCCTATTGCCATGTGATGCCAATTAAAACATCTAATTCTAAGTTTCCAGGGAAAAGTTCTATACCTAACCCACAAGGTGAGGATTTAAAAAAGTGCAGTGCCTCAAACAAAATCAGGCTATGCAGCAGTTGCACAGCTTACCTGACACACTGATGGGTTTAGTCGCACTTCCTTGGGAAGCAGTGGCCTGGACGGGATCTGTGGTATGGTAGCCTGTACGAGAAGATCTGGAAATCGCACCCCATTTTGAGATGATAGGTCCATCACTAAAAGGAATGATTGGGTCTTCTTCTTTTGTCCTTCTCTGAGTTTCAAATAAATGTACTCTTCTCTTAACATCTCCGCTGTCCAAGTCCTGCATAAACCAAAGAAAACCAGTGAACGAACTGTGGCGATTTACTCCAGCTACCATAAGTGCATGCTAGTCAAAGACATGGTGTTACATTTTCTGGTTAATTTTACACTAGATCGCAGTGATAGCCCAGCGTCTTTCTCCACCAGCAAACTATGCTCATAAAATTTAAATATTACATGCAATTTACTTGGCACATACCTAAATATAATCTTCCTGCTTACAGATGATTTATTTAATGATATTAAGATAAAAGCATTTAATCATTCTCAAACTTGAGTGAACATGCATTATTCCCCCTTCAAAATCATACCATTAACACGGCATTTGAATTAGCAATTACATCTTTGGGCTCTGAATCGATGGCATTTATACAGGAGCCTATGGTACCACAAGACCAGGGAGAGTAATGGGAAAGATGATCTTCTTCAAATTTTGTACCACTCACACTCTCGGAGAACTGATGGGGGGGGGGCGGGGGGGAAACAGAGTCAAATTAGTAAAAACTCATATAAAGTAACTATTACAAAATATACTGAACTTTACATTGAACAATCATATTTTCATTAACTAATAAACTGTCATAAGCAACAAAAATATTTACAGTAATTTTATTAGTAGAAAATAGTATGCGCTGTTTTTTCTTAGTCCTTTGAGTAACATATAAAACAAATCAATATGTATTTATGCTATGTATCACACATGGGAGGATGGGGAGCAAGAAAACAATACATGCATACTTCATACTTTTTAAGAGTTTATAGAAAATAATGTATATAAGATATAATGCAAATAAGAAAACATAAATGATAAATCATATAGTATTAAAGTAGAAATGAAGGCTATGGCACTAGAAGGGGAAGTGGATACATTTTAAAGGTATCCTGAGGAATGATTACTATAAGACAGGAATAATATGACAGTTGTAAAAATCATTAAATCTTGTATCCTAAATATACAGATGGGTAAACTTAATACCCCCCCACAAAAGGTTAACTTGTTCCAAGTCACAATGGTATCCCCAAAGCAGATCTCAATCTGCTATTGGTATGGATGTGTGTGTGCTTCCCATAAATATATAATATATGAAAACTGTTCCCCAGCCACAAACTGGGCAAATAGTTAACTCTGTCACTGTTTAAAAATGTTTTGATGCTCTGAAGCAGTCTTCCATTTGGTAAGATGTATCTAGACCTGGTTTTAGAAATTCTATAGTTTACTGAAATACTTCTGTTTAAGATTACTTCAAAATTATCCAATGGGCAACAAATGTACAAATGTGCTCGACACAATGGATGTATGTATGGATTGTGGTAAGAGTTGTACGAGCCCCCATGATTAAAAAAAATTAAAATCCTATAAAAATATAAAAAATTTCCAATGGGAAGAAGGCACATAAATGAAACAGAATTGACCATAAGTTGGTATTTGTACCACGTGATGAGTAATGGAGTTTATTATATTATCCTGATTTTGGAATTTTCATAATGAACAGATCAAATATTTTTCTTATAACCTCTGGGTGTGGAGAGGAAATGGTTTTAACAATATAAAATGGTTTGCTCTAAATTTAACAGTACTGAAAACACAATGGTAAAATCATCCTAAACAACAAAAACTTCATGTCAAGAACAATAACTAAGAGTGATATAAACAGAGTCAATGATACAGTGAGTACTCCTGTACTTCTGATACAGTGGGAAAGAAATGACTTAGTGAGAATCACCTCCCAGGCTGAATAATCTTAGACAAATTACTTCTCTGGGTAAGATTCCTCACCTATCAATAGGAATACTGGCCCCCAAAGGTTTTTAAAAGAATGAAATAAAACCGCATTATGGAAATGTTTAGTACCGTGCCTGGCACGTGCAGGTGCTCAATAAATGATAGATATAAATCTCATTATAAATAAAAGCCACAAAAACAATGAGAACTATGATGCTGGAAAGACTGAATCTTTGGGGGAAAAGGAACATACTCTTCAATGATGCTCTTTCGAGTCTTCCAACACCTAGCCATGCTTACAGTGTTCACTGAACTACACTCAGCTGCACACCAAACCACTGATAAATCACCAACATTTAACTATCCTGGCTTAGTGTAAATGAGTGCTGTGAAACCAGCAGTTTGATCTACCCCTGCAAGATAAGTGATTAAACCTTTCTTACATCAGAGCGAAAGTCTACACTGAGTAGAGGAGAAGGCGGTGTTGGCGACTGGGTAGCCACAGGAAGAGTTGAAGAGACAAGAGGCGCCTTCTGAGTGTGGTACTGTGCCCACTGCTCTGGCTTTCTTCTTATTTGCTCCTCATAACTGGTCTTCAAATGACCACAAGGTTCCTAAGGGGGATAAAAGAAACAGTCTTAATCATCTAGGGGAAGTGAATCAATTTAATGTCCTCTGAAAACAAAAACATTCCACTATTTTGTTAGGACCAAATAGAGAGAACAGAACAGGTAGAGATGTCGCCGCTTGCCTATGTACTCCCTTTTTTCCAAAAAGGGAAAACATATTTATTCACTTTCTGGTTTAAGAAGGGCATTTGTTTAAAAAAAAAAGGGGTGGGGGGCATTTGTAAATATGTGGTGATACTGGAGCTAAAAAAAGGGCCCTGTGCCTGTTATTTTGAAGATCACTTTCTACCTCTCCACAAGTTTCCTATCCAAATATAACATTCATTGAGCATTAATATGTATCAGGCCCAGTTCTAAGAGCTTTGCTTTTTTCTAATTGACTCCTCAGGACAGCCTTATGAGGTAGGTGCCACTATTATTTTCAGTAAACAGATGACGATAAAAAAACAGGCACAGAGAGGTCAAGTACTTCCTAAGTCACAGAATTAGTAAGTGGAAGAGCCAAGACATATACCTTGGT
Source organism: Echinops telfairi (assembly GCF_000313985.2). NCBI lineage: Eukaryota > Metazoa > Chordata > Mammalia > Afrosoricida > Tenrecidae > Echinops > Echinops telfairi. The sequence goes on along the minus strand of NW_022103929.1, from coordinate 2,556,056 downwards.
GACTTCATTCCAGAGATAGTGCCCTTAATAGCACTCCTATTTCCATGATCACTTACCCTTGGTAAAGGCACAGTTGTCCTTGGCTCACTTGGTGGCTGACAAGCCACTGAGTAATACCCATCTAGTGAGTTATATCTTTCCCGTAAAGGAGTCTGATAGACAGACGAGTGCATCATATCCATTGGAGGTAAAGAATTACTTCTAATAATGTCATCTCGTTGGTACATAGGTGGGCGCCAGATGCGCCTGCTGTCATACACAGGAGCGTACATTCCAGAAGGAACTGGAGGAACTGGTCCAAACGGCTGTGGAGGAGGTTGGTAGGGAGAAGAATTCATTCGATCTCGAGGGGAAAATGTGCTGTAATGATCGACATATGGCACGGAAGCAGGTGGGAGGGAGGACTCTGGAACGTTATTGGACCTCACAAAGCGAGGAACACAAGGAGCCACACCAGCTGGTACCGTTGGAGGTGGTGGATAGTATCCTTGAAAATTGGAAAGAGGAATATTTAATAAGATGTTAGTAAAATACACCATTTTACCATTGTTTACATCCAATGCAGTCTCTAATTCCTTTAACCTGCTTCGTAAGGAATCTGTTTGTTTTCAAGACAGGACCACATGAAACTATTTGATACCTTGTTGAATTCCAAGCTCTAAGCTCACTGCCACTGAGTCAATTCCAACTAGCAGGGACCCCATAGGACAGAGCAGAATAGCCCCGTGGGTTTCAGAGCTTTTACCTCTTCATGAGAGTAGACAGCCTCATCTTTCCCTTGAGGAGTGGCTGGTAGATTGGAAATCACAGCCCCTACTCCTTAAAAATGCACGACAGTGCTATTAACAGATAGGTGGTAAATTCCTTTCTAGGACACGTATTACTACAAGGTTTGGATTAAATAATTAGATAGATTCCTATTGTTCCCCCCCATTGTCTTATAAAAACATTTTTGTTATTAGCAAAGGCAAAATACAAATCAATTCAATATTTTTTCTACAGGTTAATGTTGATTACGTTCTTCAAGTTGGTTAATTAATCATTTTTATCTTCTTTTCCAAATGGCTCCTGTCCTGTTAACTTAAACACACTGCCCCCCTAAGCGTCATATTTAATCTTTTGAGTTGCTATTATGTTTGGTCCATAAAGTACCCACCTATTATTACTGCCCATTTTGATCAGAGATAATATAGACAAGTTCTAATTAATGGGGGAATTATGGAACAAAATTTCAAATTTTCATGGAATCTAGACTACCTGGAGCCACTGAGGTTGGGTGAGCCTCCAAAATTATTGCCCGGACATAATCATTAAACCTTAATCTTGAACCAAGAATAACCTGTGAAGTCTTCTTTAAACCAAACAATAGTTTAATTTAAGTAGTTAAAAAAACAAAGTTTGTCTTGAGCTTTCTTTGTGTTCTTGAAGAATTATCTATACGAGATCAAATTGACAACAGATCATTGTTTATTAACATTTGCGGGGGAGGTTAGAGATTTAAAGCCTCTTTCAAAATCTATAAGCTGTATAATGTCTTTCCAAAAAATACATACAAGTGCATTTATAAATAAAACACTTTCAAGAGAGAGATAAGCCACCCTAAACCTCCTCTCCTGACCTTATATTTAATCCATGGGAATGACAATCTTAAAACTAGCGATACCGAGAATTGCAGATTAGGGTGGAAAGAAAACAATGGGGTTATGTAGCCCCATGGATTTTCTAATGTTGACATTCTTACATAAATTGACCTATTTATCTAAGTGCAACAAATGCAAAAATATAATTTATTTCTAAGAAAAATCTAAAATTACTTACCTGTCTGTGGGTATTGTGGAACTTCAAAGGGTATCTGAGTCCTTGGATCTTGAAAATACTGAATGTTTTCAGAATGCTGAGGATATAGTGGTACTCTAGTTACAAATGGGCTGGATTTGGGAGGCACAGAGTTCAGCTCTGTTCCAACACTAAGGGGCCCAGCTGAGGTAGCTGCTACATTACTTACAGGAGTCTTGGGTGGAGAACCAATTTTACTAGGGAAAGAATTAAACAAAGAGGGATAAATCACTGTTAAGTCTTTCCCCAAAGTAGTTTTTCATAAAAATACATAGCGAAATCATTTATAAAACACATTTTACATACTTCTATAATGACAAATAAGGCATGAATTTCACTACTACCTTACAAGATTAATTCACAGGGTCATAGACTTAGGTCTCATTTCTGGTAATGGCAACAGGCAATGCAAATATATCCCTTTTTACTGCTTTAAATAAAGATTTTCATACTGAACATTTCAAAACATTTTCTGTTTAGTAGGTTCTGAACAGAAACAATATAGTCTGCCAGTAAAATTCTTGGGGGGCAAAGCAGACAAGACATGGACAGAACTGTTTTATTAAGAGTGAGATTAGGGGACTGATTACAAAGAACTTAGGTATTGCCTCCTCCCTGGGGGAGGGACGGCAGAGAAGGGGGGGGGGGGCGGACATTGGACAGTGTAACTTATGACAAAACTATAATAAGTTGTGAATTATGAAGGGTTCATGAGGGAAGGGGCGTGGGAGGGAGGGGGAAAATGAGCAACCAATATTAAGGGCTGAGGTGGAGGGCAAATGTTTTGAGAATGATGAGGGCAGTGAATGTACATATGTGCTTGACACAATGGATGTATGTATGGATTGTGATGAGAATTGTACGAGCCCCCAATAAAATAAGTTTTTTTTAAGTTTCTACTTAGAACTTTAAATATCATAATTCATTGAGAAGAATGTGTTTATGATGAGACTATAAATTGTTTTAAAAGTTCTTATATGTGAATATATTTCTAGAAATTGACTACAGTTATCTATTCTTTACAATACTAATCTTGTCAAGTGGGATTTGTAAATAGTTGATTAAACAATTTTTCAAACATTAAAAAAAATGTGCTGAAAAAACTCGGCTTATTCACAAGTATATACGGTAATCTTTAATTCCAACAGTTTTCACAGACAACCTTTAAATGTATAACTACTCTCAGTTATTTCAAAATACATGTCCCAGTTATTATTTCATTTAATCTGTAAACATTTTATTATCTATCTGTAAAAGGTAATTAAAAGTTATTCGATCAATTAAAAAAAGTGAGATTAGCTGAAACATATATTCTGGAAAAAAGGCCATGTCTATATATTAACTCCTTAATATATCCCCAGCACCTCCATCATTCCCAGTCTTACAGTAGGTAGAAAGAAACAACAAACATACACAAACTCACTGTCATTGAGTCAACTATGGAGTCATTCACAGTGCCCCAAAAGGACTAAGTAAAACTGTTCCCAGGGTTTCTGAGAGCTGTGGAGTGGCTTGTGGTTTTGAACAGCTGACCATGTGATTGGCAGTAAGTATTAACTGGATGAATGATATAGTTCTGCCTCACTTAATTGATGCAAAATATATGTACCTTTGTATCACGATCCCATCCCCCCCCCCTCCCCCGCCCCAGGCACAAAATGATTTTCTTTGTTGAGTCACCAACTAGTTTTTTCAAACTAGAGAAAAACTTTTAAAACTGACATATAAGTGAACAGACTGCCTTTAAGTCTAGCCCAGCAGATTAGTCTAGCAGCTATTTACTTCCTTGTGAATTTACATATTAAAATATAGAAATTAACCAAGGATCGATGGGTGATAACACTAGGTACAAATGCATTTTAAAGTTTGCATATTTTAGGACCTTAATTCTATTTTAAATAAGTGAAATGCAATAAAGGAAAATGATTAGGCTTTTCTAAGAAAAATCCGCATATTTTGGCCAGTTGCTACAATCTAGACATTGTACTAAGTGTGTATATAGATTGCCTTTTGTGTCAAAATACATATTGTATTACATTGTCTTACATCCACAAAATTTGAATTAGTACTACTCTAAAATAGAAAATTCTTAGAAACATGTCCGAAGAAGTTTCATGAGATTATGCAAGCTATTCCAAACTTTCAGATTTTAGGAAGGCTCATTTCCAGTCACATTCCAGTCAGACAGCTAGACTCCTATAGCCATAAAATGCTCCTTTAAACAGTCTCTCTCAGACCTATAACCCTAGGCCGGCGCTAGTTCCTACACCTGGAGGTCCCTCCCTTGCTTATTGGCCATGCTGCTACAACTAACCCAAGTGTCATTGCCAAACCTCTTGGAAACCTTAGAACACAACTCCGCTATTGTATCTTTTAAGATATTATATGTTCACATATACAGATTAGAAGATCTTTAGAGGCAGGAGCTAGCTAGTTAACCTATACCAACCAGACTGGCGTTTGCTACATTGTAGTTAACAATATAATTTTTGAATGAGTAAGTAAGGCTGGGGTTCAGATTCATTTTTAAAAGTTTTTTTCTCAATAGATATATTTTAAAATTGGAATAAAATTCACATACCATTAAAATTTACCCTTTTAAAGTGTACAACTGGGTTGGGGGGGTGTTGATATATTCATAAATTTGTGCAACCATTAGCACTACCTAGTTCCAGAACATTTAAATAATCCCAGGAAAAAAAATCTCTACCTATTAACACGCACCACTCACTCCAACCACTTCCAGCAACTACTAATTTACTTTCCATCCTTATAGATTTCCCTATTCTGAATTATAATACGTGGTCCTTTGTATCGGTTTCCTTTACTTAGCACAAAGTTCATGGTTCATCGATGCTATACTGTAATAATACTTTATCCCTTTTTATGGCTGAATAATATTCCACACTATGGACATAAAACAACTCTACACATATTACCTTACCAAAAGCTTTCAGAAGCTCAGTTCCTAAACATTTAATACAAGGTATCCACAATTTGGTGTTAAGCTGCATATCTAACTTTCTACCAGTTCCAAATATGAACTTACCAATGACCTGATCCAGGTTTTTCTATTTCCTTTTCTGACATCTTTCCCTAGATTTCTCCTAGCAATATAAAGTTTCTTGTCCTTTAATACAATTTCAGTCTCCACACTATAACATAAATTCTTAAAGGCTGAAATATTATTTTATATTTTTCATGTATTTTCAAGAGGGCCAAAGAGTTCAATATTCTCAAATGCAATTTTTCTAAAATGCCTCCTACAGAAGATTAAGAAATCACTTAAGAAGTGATTTCCCTCATCACATTGCTGACTCACAAATAGAGAATATTAATCTACCCATTATTTATTACATGAAATTGTTAACAGTTTCTGTGAACCAAGCTTACTGCATTGTTCCTAAAACAAAACAGAACAAAAACCAAACTCAAAGTTGATTCCATCTCATCAAGTTGATTCCAACTCATAACGACCAGGTAGAGTATGGCTTTTAAGACTTTAAGTCTTAAATTAAAAGTCTTTCTCCTCAGAGCGGCTGGTGGGTTTGAATTGCTGACTTTCAAATGGGCAATAAAAACTGCTCATGCCCTATTGAGGTTTAAAAACATTTCTAAATGCATCAACACGCTTTTGCCAAATTAAATTGGCAAACCCAGTAACAATTCTGAAATTCAGTAATAATAGGAACAATGAAAACAAATATTTGAGTTTATTGCACTTTGCATTTAACTCATTTAGTCCCCATAACCAACACTTGAAGGTAGATAAGATTATAATTCTAACTTTAAAGATGAGCAAAATAAGGACAGAGATCAAGTAAATATACTAAGATCAAACAGGAAGGAAGCAATAAGCCGAATTTGAACCCCTGGAGGTTGGCTCTCTTCAGATCAATTATGCTCATTTGTGGGAGCCAGCTGACAACAGTTTGGGTAATTGAAGGGAGTCAATAAAAAGACAGACAAAAGGTTTTGGGTGCTCATCTCTTCCATGAAACCAGGCCCAAGAGGAAGAGAGAGTGTATTTTTTTTCACCAACGTATATAATTCTGGGACATGCAAGCCTCCCTAGCCACGGACAACCATGTAGGTAACAAAGTAGGCAGTGTCCTAATCCAGATGTCCCTGAGCTCATTGGGGGCATAACCTAACCTAACACCAGTGCTGGGGGCAGGGAGAAGGGGGTTGAAAGTCCCCTGAGAGGGGAGAAAAATAGCAACATGTCTGCTCCTATAGATAAGATTGCTGACCATACAATAATCAGCCATGTGCTTATAAGAGGTATCATTAAGGCAGCACTATTATGGAAAGATGTTGTGGGGATGATTTTTAATTAGGAGAATATGACTGGGACTGGTCTCCAACTCACAAATGTGTAGAGCTCCCTCCACCCAGAATCCTGGCCTCCAGGCTTCTTCAATCATAAGCACAGAGAATTTGTCTGCATACACTCTCTTCATGGCCCTCAGTTTCCCACACTCATTCTAGTGCAAAAAGTGGAACTGCTCTACAGAAGCAGAGGCTGGAGGCTCAGAGTTTCATCAGTTTAGGTTTCTACTTATGGGTACTTCCTTTCCAGCAACTCGGGAATAAATCCTAAAGTTCAAGGAAACATAGGCTGAAAACAACCTTTGCCTGATCCAACCCCTCCAATTTGCATTTGAAGAAAATAAAACCCCGAGTTGAAGTGACTTTTCAAGGTTATAAAAGTAATCAGTTACAGAGCAGCAAGAACTCAAATTTCATGATAACCTAGTGGCTTCTCTACTACACCAAATGTTATGCATTAAAGTTATGTCCTGCTTTAGGAAAAATGAAGAGTCAGGCGTTTGTAAAAAGGATAAAGAACGCATATTCATCATTTTTACCAAATACCTACTTTTCAGTTACAGACTCTGCAGTGGGCCCAGCAGCATTCTGACCATTAGTTACAACTTTCCCAACTTTCTTCACAGTCTCCAGAACTCTCAGTGTATTATCAGTACTACGTGGGATTAGTGGGGAAACACTGTTTTCTGCATTTGAAATTCCATTTGCACTTGGAACCATTTTCCCCGTTGGTTCAGTACTTCCTATGACAGAAATGACATTTCCGGCTGTGCTTGGGACAGTGTGGTTTACACCACCTTTATTTAGAAGAGGAAACGTCCTTACAGTCGCATTGATCTTTTTGTTCCGTAATCGATACCTGTTTCAAAAACAATCAATGAATCAATGAGCATTTTGCTAAATCTCACTCTGAAAGAGAAAAAAGGCAATAGGAAAACATTTTACAATTCATTCTAAAACTAGCATGACGTTAAATTATAGAACTTTAGTATTGTATTTTTCAGATTTATTCATGCGTAAAGTAAAAGAGCATTCAGATTAAAGACTTTTCTAGTATTGTTTTATTTAAGGTACCAGACATAGTATTCTAATATATGTTGCAATTTGATCTGAGACTCCACCTAAAAAAATCAGTTTGTGCAACAAAAATTGCATTATAATGTAGTTCTAGTCAATGTAACTTGCAATATTTTCAAGTGGTGAACCATTATATTACATGAATAGAAAATAAAAGTATATATATTTTTATAATATAAAGTTACATATTTCTAAATTAACCTGACATTACATAATCAAACAGATGGTCGTTAAATAGGGTGTTAGTGATCAACAATACTTCTACAGTCGTTCCCTGTAGTCCCTTAGGAACCACAAACACTTCATTATTCAGTCTTTCTCTCTCCTCTCTGTGATTCCTACACACACACTGGCAGAAGTAGGTGAAGTTCAATAAAAATGTTTCCATATCAAACTGGTTGATGGTGTGATAGAAAATTAAGCAATAAAAAACAGAAGAAAACTAGGTGATAGCCAGTTTACAAATGGGAAATCAATGATTACTTTGAGCATAAGTAGACCAAGCCGGGTCAGTGGCAGCAAAGGGCCCAAAGATCCCTGTGCCTTGGCCAACACATCCTTTGAAATCAACTCTGCATTCCTTTACCTTCAAAAAAAATTATACAAAATATCTAACTGCTCCTTGTTTTCAAATCTCAAACAACAAATTTCAGATGCCCTAAGTTCGTAAAATCACTCTAGCAAGCAAAACCAAAAAAAGTTCTAGCACAAGTCTAGCACAAGTCTAGAAAGGAGAATGAGGAGTTAAGTTTCGACTCAGAGGAGAATGACATGTGGCACTGCCGGCATCAGTGTACCCAGAGGGGTGGTAGGAACAGGCAGAAGAATAAGGGTCTGACACATGAAAACTTCAGTCGTTTCCTTTCATTTTATTTTTCAGAAAATATACACACTAAAACATTTGCCAAAAAATACTTCCATATAAAAATAAGAGAAAAAAACCTGCCATATTTACAATTTAAGGACAACATTGAGAATAGTTTTCATGTTGTGCCATAATTAACCACTAATCTTTTCCAAAATTTCCTCCCCACCATTAACATACACTCAATGACTCCCATTCTGTCTCCCACCCGATAATCATTAATCTTTGGTTTCTACATATTTGCTTATTCCATGTAAATGAGATTATACAGTACATTTCCTTTTGGAAATGTCTTGTTTCGCTCACCATGTTTTCAAGGGTCATCCATGTTGTGGCATGCTGAGAACATTCTCTTTACAGCTACACTTTATTCCATTTTACACATATAAAAGTATGGGTGTTTAACATCCACGATAAGAGTCTGTGAAATGGGATGTTATGTGATTTGGATGTTTTGTGTGAACACCATGTTATGCATTTATTATATATATATATATATATGCACATATATATGCATATGTTCTATAGATACATATCAAAGTAATTCCTGTACAAGCTCAGTACCTGGGCTCCCAGAGTTTATGACCTCGCGTGTGTAACTGGAGGCCATTGGGCTTGCACCACTCTTAGAGCAGCCCCACGGGGCCTGGTCAGAATTGGAAGCCTCCAGAGACAAGAGCAGAGCAGAGTTGCTGCAGCCCGGTGTCCCCCTCACAGGCCCATGCTGCAGCTGAGTAGCTGCTCAAAATACTACAGGAGTCAGCTGCCAGAGTTGAGGCATTTCTTGGAACCCTTCTAACCAAGTCCACTTCCTGGACACCTAAGCAGTCTGGTACCAGAACAGACATTCTACATGTGACACTGCATACCCACGTCATGACAGATAGTGTCTACCTGTACAAACCACATTTTGCTTATTCATTCATCTGTTGGTAGACATTTGGGTTTTTTATAGCTTTTGGCAAGAAGCTCTGGTGGCATAGTGGTTTACAGATTGTGTAGCTAACCGCAAGGTGGTTCAAAACCACCAGCGGTCCTATAGGAGAAAGATGAGGTTTTCTGCTTCCATTAAGAAACCCACAGAGCAGTCCTATACTGCCTTCCAATGTTGCTGTGAGTTGGAATTGGCTTAGTGGTAGTAAATTTTTGACATGAAACATTTAGGGTACTGTGAGTATGCCACACAAAATCTAGGTGTGTGAGTTGCTGTTCACATTCCTGCTTTCACTCCTAGGCATACACCTCGGATGGAGGCTGCCTGGACTAATTCTATGCTCAATTTTTACAAGAACCACCAAACTGTCTTCCAAAATAAACTACACCAAACACACTGTCATCGAGCTAATGCTGACTCATTGTGACCCACGAGAGCGATACCATTTCACATTCCTCTAAGCAACAAACAAGGGTTCCGGTCTCTCCACAAACTAATCAGTACTTGCTGCCTTGTGTTTCCCCCATTCCTCTTTTCTTAGTGCTAATTTAAAGGAGGTAAGGTAACATTTCGCTGTGGTCTTGATTTGCAATTTCTAATGACTGGCTCATTACAAATTGTAGATAATTTTGCGAAGAATGTAAATTCAAGAACACTTTAATATTGCTCATACAGAACCTGAACGTACCCCAAAAGGCAGTCAATTAGAAAGAACAGAAGTATACGGTACGGTTTAAAATCAGGAAAGGTGTGCACCAGGGTGTGTCCTTTCATCATATCTACTCACTCTGTATGCTGAACAAGTGAAACGTATGACAAAGAAAGCTATACCAACAACCGGCTTGCTTGTTGGCTGAAAACAAAGAGGATTTGATGCATCTACAGAAGATCAAATACTATAGCATTCTTTATGGATTACTGTTTAACATAAAGAAAACCAAAAGCCCCATGAATGGGCTAATAAGCAAAATAATGATAAATGGAGAAAATATTGACATTATCAAGGATTTAATTTTATTGGACCCACAATCAATGCCTATAGAAGCAATAATCAAGAAATCAAATGTCGCATTAAATCAGGCAAATGTGCTGAAAAAGGCCTCTTTAAAGTGCTAAAAACAAAGGTGCCATTTTGGGGAATAAGGTGTACCTGACCCAAGCCATAGTGCTTTCTATTACTTCATATATATGTGAAAGCTTAATAATAAATAAAGAAGATTGCAGAAGAATGGATATATTTCGATTAGAGGGTTGGCAAAGAATACTGAAAGTACAATGGACAGCCAGAACAACAAAGGAATGTTTGGAAAAAGCAGTCAGAATGCTCAAGATAAGGATGGTGAGACTTGCCTCAAGTACTTATTAACCATGTTACCAAGAGGGTCTCATCCGTGAAGGAGAACATCAAGCTTGGCAGAATAAAGGGTCAGTGAAAAATAGGAAGAAGATCCATAATGAGAGAGACTGACAGTAGCTGCAAAAATCTGGCTCAAAACTAGCAAAGACAGTACCGATGGCAGAGAGGGTAGAGTTCTAGAGGCTGCTCGACATTGGAAACAACTTGTCAGCACCTAATAGCAACGGAAGCTAACGACGTGGAGCATTTCCTGTGCTAATCGGCCATTTCATTATCTTTGATGAACTGTCCAAGTCCTTTGCTCATTTTTAAAATACATTTTATGTTTTGTGAAAATACATGCAGTAAAACGCATTCCCATTCAACAGGTATGATGAATAGTGACATTGGTTACATCCTTCATATTGTGCCAGCATCCTCAATATCTCTGTAATAGTTGTTTCCTATTGACTTAAGAGTCCTTGGCCTCCAATCTTTATGCTTATGATTTAGAACAGTGTCTATTTGATCTTAAGATTATTTTTTAAAATATAATTCTTCAAGATTGCAATCTCTATCTTTTGACTTAAACTGGTACTTAATTTAAACTGTTACTTCAGAGGATAATTTAGATTCAAGGTTTAAAGAGCAACTTAAGTTAATAGTCCCAGGTTCAATAAATCTAGGCGTTTTAAGAATCTGAACTTCTGTTCTACATTTTTTCCCCTTTCCTTCGAGATCCATCTAGTAATGGTAGCTGAGCACCATGCAGTTCTGATCTCAAGGTAGAAGGGGAATTGGTTCCTGGAGTAAATTAATCCTATAGTCCGGTTTCTTCTCTTCTTGGGTTCCCATTCTTTCTCTTTTGTTCCCGTTGAATAAAGAGTGCTGGTGTCTTAGTTGTCCAGCTGTAAGCTTTTAAGGCCTCAAATGCTACTCAGCTATTAGGAAGTAGAAGTATATTATGCCAACTAACTGGATTGTCTCATGAAACCATGACCCTAACCTAGAGAACAAATCTTTGAGTTGGTTGGTAAGGTAGTTAATTTATTGTGCCAACCTGGGGTTAATTGAAGGGCAGAGGGATAAATGGCTCGGTGAACCTCGCCTTTCTAGTTCTCGGGTCTCTTGCTTTCTTCTGGTCGGACCACGGTGCAGCTGCCTTAGCTAGTTCCCTGCTTCAGCTGGCAAGGCTCACTTCCTGCAAGACATCCCTGAGGAGAAGCCACATGGACCTACCCTGAAGCAGTCCTGGGTACTGGAGCAGCCCGGGGAGATCCCTGCCAGCACTGAGATGCTTACACATTCACTGACTCGGCTTTCCTCCTGCAGTCGGCGTCATTGCGTCTGTTTTGTGAGATGGAGGAGGACTTTGTGGATTGTTGTTGGACATATGGGTTAATGTTGGACTTGTGGGCTTGGGCAGCACTGAGTTTGAATGTTTTCTTGATGTGCACTTAACCTTTATATAAAACTCTCTCTTATACATGAGTTTCTGTGGATTTGTTTCTCTAATGTACCCAGACTAATACAGTTGGTTATGTCTAATTAGTATCAGCATATACAGTCACCCATCCCCTTAATATCTTTTGCTTTGACCATTTAAAAAAATGTTTATTGGCATATGATCACATAATCACTCAGTTATTTTAAGAGCTATTCAATCATCACCCAAGTCAATCTCAAAACATGTTGTTCTCATACTCACTGTTAGCTCCCAGTTCCCTCAACCCTTCTCTTTCATGCCCCGATCCAGTTACTCTCCATAGAGCTTACCTATCTGGAAAGCTGGATTTTATTTACAGAATCATACAAAATACAAACAGGAAGCAATCAAACAAAACGAACAACAATGACTAGACAAAACACAGAAAAACTTCAAAGAGAAAGCAGAAAATTGAAACAAGGAGATCAAATGATAAGGTATCCCATTTAAACCGGAAGTCAGATCCATAATCTGACTTTATGATGTTGTCTGATAACAAGATATTAGCAAGGGTATGGACACCAACCCGAGAACAAGTGAACTAAAATCAATGGAAGAAAGTTTGTAGGAAGCCTAGTGGGGCTTAATCAAGGGCAATGTAGCAGCGAGGAATTACTAAACCCGAATGAAGGCCAGACATGATGGTGGGACAAGAGGAAAGTAAAAGGAAATAGAGGAAAGAACCAGGGGGCAAAGGACTTTTATAGAGGCCTAAATATAGGCATGTACATATGTAAATATATATATATAATGAGAGGGGACTAGAACTATGTACTCATATCTATATTTAAGAATTAAGGTTGCATAAAAGGGAGCCCTGGTGGTGTAGTGGTTGTGTGTTGCACTGCAAACAGCAAGAATTAAGATTGCAGAAGGAGACTGGACCTTGACTCAAGACTCCCCCAACACAAGAACACTTTGTTCTAACAATCCGGCATTCGGTGATGCTGACCTTCCCAACACGGTTGCTCTACATAAGCAAATGTGGTGAAGAAAACTGATGGTGCCCGGCTATCAAAAGACATAGCATCTGGGGTCTTAAAGGCTTGAAAATAAACAAGCGGCCAGCTACCTGAGAAGCAACAAAGCCCATGTGGAAGAAGCACACCAGCCTGTGTGATCATGAGGTGTCGATGGAATCGGGTGTCAGGCATCGAAGATCCAGAACAAAATCATACCCAATGTGAATAGGGGATGGGGGTTGGGGACATGGAGTGGAGACCCAATGCCCATCTGTAGACAATTAGACATCTCCTCACAGGGTGGTCTCACAAGGAAGAGATGAGTCAGTCAGGGTGCAGTATAGCACCTATGAAACACACAACTTTCCTCTAGTTCTTTGGTGTTTACCCCACTACCATGACCTCAGTTCTACCTTACAAATCGGATTAGACCAGATCATGCACACTGCTACAGATAAGAGCCCGCAGGGAATCCAGGATAGATAAACCTCTCAGGGTCAACCAGGAGAGTAGAGATACCAGGAGGATTAGGGGAGGGTGGGGGAAGGAAGGGGGTTTCAATCACAAGGATCAATCTAGAACTCCCTCCCAGGGGAATGAATAACGGAAAAGTGGGTGAGGGGTGACAGAGGACAATGTAAGATATGGGAATAATAATCTATAACTTATCAAGGGTTCATGAGGGAGGGAGATGAGAGGGGGAGCTGATATCAGTGGCTCAAGTGGGAAGAGAAATGCTTTTAAACTCATGATGGCAGCATATATGCAAATGTGCTTGACACATTGAATGACTACTGTATGGATTGTGATGAGATGTAAGAGCCCCCAATTAAAGTACTTGAAAAAAACAATAAAAAGGACATTCACATTCTTCAACTAGTCAGAGGGGATTCAACAGAAACTTAATTCATTTGGCGACCCTGCAAATAGATTTTCGGTGTTTAGTCATCCACAGTCTTCTGCAAATCGGGTGTTCACAATTTAAGTTTAGATTCCATTCCCTTCTTTAGATGTGGGTTTTATTATCACAATCCTTCAATCAATCAGGCTGGTGTGCTTCTTTCATGTAGACTTGGTAGACATCTAGTTAGATAGATGGCTGCTTTGGAAGATAAACCTCTAAAACCCCAGATCCTATTCTTGCTGATATTTGGGTACCATCTGGTTTCTTTACCACACTTTGCTATAGCACCCCTATCTTCAGTGAGCCCCTCGGGAGGGTGAGCACTGAGCAGGGCCATGTCATAAGAACCCATTTTTCTTAGAATGGGGCTAGAATTAAGTGTAAGCCCAGAATCCATTCATATATCTATGGTTTATATATGTCTCTGGTTCATTTTAGAGACATCATCACCATTTTATGACAGAGAAAATTCTAAAGCATCTCCCCTGGGTTTGCTCACTTTTTGACTAGGTTGGCTCTCTTTTTCTGCTAAATAGAAGTTTTTTATATGTGTTTTAGGTTTAGGCTTTTATCTGACATATTTAAGGTTCCTCAAGAATTTCTCCCAATATGGAGGTTGTCTTTCCAATTTGTTGATGGAAATCTTCTGATGGACAAAAGTACTCAATAATTATGAGGTCCTATCTATTTTAATTTCATCTTTTACTGCAGGAATTTCTGTTATCATATTTGACAATCTATCATTAAACACTAGGTCCCACAGCCTTGCCCCTACATTTGCTTCTAATAATGTTACGGTAGTCCTCAATCTTTTAAATTTGTCCATGTGTTCCCCACTCAAGCACTCACTCCTGGCTTTATCTAACTTAGAATCCAGTATACATCATTAAACCCTACTCTGCAAATACCTTTTCTCTTGATCCATTCATGATCTGTTGAATTCATTTGGTAAAACCCCGGGTTTGGTTAAACCCATTTTTTTCACTCACATTGTGCCTGCTTCCAAGCAGCTGAATATGCTGGAGAAAAAGTGTACAATCATGTTACCTACAATTCTTTCAAAATTATAGTCAATTACTTTAAATGGTCATGCAATATAGTAAATACATATCTCAACCAAGTTCTCTTTTCCAACTCTAACATTTTTTGGTCTATCCAGTCTCTGCTGCCCTTCTCATGATTGACGACCTTACTCTAAGAGAACAGAAAAACAGATAAAACCACAGAATTGCTCATCTTTCCAATACCAATTCCATTAACCTTCATGCATTTGGAACCACAACAGTCTTTCCTACTAAATAAAGATTTCCTGTTCCTAACCAAGGACCATTTTTCCACTTAGGTTTTAAGTGGAGAGCTTATCTTAAAGACATCATTCCTGTGATTACTTTTTCTAGTGAATTAGGAATTTTCCCCTTTTCTTGTCTTTTCTAATATACAACTCATATTAAGCATTTAAAAATACTCCCCAGGTTGCCTTTTACCTGTGAGGGAGATTCAAAAAGTTAGTGGAAAGATAGAATGAAACAATAATGGAATTTTTCCACAAACTTTTTGAAGCACCTTGTGTATGCTACTTTTCTGCTCTCTATTATCACTAACGTCTTTAGAAAAGTGCTTGTATGCAGAATTTTTACTACGCATTCTCTTATGAACCCATAAAACTCCAGTCTTTGTCCCCACTATTCAACTGAAATGACTCTAAGATCAACAATGGCACAGAGATCAGAGAAGTAGGTACAAACTAGATAACAGTCACAATTCAGATTTTCTAACTTTTATCTTCGGCGAAAAGAAAATTTAGTAAAAACTTAGATAAAGAGGAGGGCATGACTTGCTTTGTTTCTTTAAAAGACTTCTGATTTGTGGGGAATAACGAGGAGGGACAAGAAATGGTAGTTCTACGATTACTTAAGAGACAACTGCAGATTAAGAAGGGGAGACAATAACCTGGAAAGAAGAGATTGAGAAATACATTAAGAATACAAAATATAAACAGCAGAACTTGGTGAGTGATCAAGATAAGCAGAACGGAGAAAACCCTGAAAGATGACTCCCTAACATGGCTTGAGGGGACAAAATGGGGAATGGCAGAACAGAAGACAGAAGATGGAGGAGGAAAAGCAGGGGAAGAGAAAATTCAGCTTGAGTTTTAATTACAAAGCAGTAAAATGAAAATACTCAGTAATGATGTGAAATATAGATCAGATTTTCAAATGAAATGATGTGATCAAATGTTCTTGTGAGGCCTCAATTAGAATTTTGGTTTAAAAAAAGCAAAATAGTCTAAGATATTTGGACAATGTGTAATACCTTATCCCCATTGACTTTGGATCTGGGGTTCCTTATAAGAGGAGAGAAGAGAGAAAAGGTAGGAAAAAAAGAATGTTGACAAGATTAAAGGCCATTCGATTTAAAAAAGGATCTGCTTTCCCATTTTGCCAAGGCTTTCGGTTGAATCTGAAATGTACACCAAAACCAAACTCACCATCATCCAGTTGCTTCCGACTCACAGGGACCCAAAAGGACAGAGCAGAAGTGCCCCTGTGGGTTTCCAGGAATATAACTCTTTAGAAAAGTAAAAAGCTTCATCTTTCGCCCTTGGAGCAGCTGGTGTTTTCAAACAGCTGATCTTGAGGAGGTTAGCAGTCCAATGCATAACCCACCATGCCACCAGAGCTCAATGTGTACACTGGAGGGCAATTTATTTTCTGCAGAGAAACTTAGTAGAAAGAGATTCTGGCTCTAAACTAGTCTCAAGACAGGGCTCTCGAATAAAGTTTCAAATCATTTATCATTTAATGTTTCTCCTGTAAGCCATGTGACGGTTCAAAAACAAAGAAATAAAAGCTACTGCAATCTAAAAAACTCTATAGTGTGAATTTACTTGCATCTCTGAAGCTCATGACAAATCAACATTGTGTAAGACATGTTCTTAATGATCAGAAACTGAAGCTTGCATGAAACAATGCTTATGACTTACTTTTCAAGTTCTTCCTGAGAATGGGCAAATGTACAATTTGTTCCTCGTGGACACCCCCCTTGCTGTCGTAGATCTCGGCACATGCTAGTCTTGTATTTACTGTTTGGCTGGGGCTATAAGGAAAAGAAACACGTTCGCATGCACGCAAGCACACACACACACACACACACACAAGTGGGAGGAATTAGATATTTGGAAACTTTTAATATTCTAGTTGTTAATCACTCAAGACTGCAGAACTTCATGATCACATTTTCCACATTAAAAATGTAAAGACTGCACTGAAATAAATACCATTCCATTTGAACAGTGTTCCTGTTGTGAGTTATGTGGTAGAACTCGGTTGGGATTTAAACATTTCTCCTAAGGATTATCTGAAACCAAACCAAATGCTTATCTATTTATCAGGCAACATAAAGCCCAATACAATGAAAGATGTTATCATTAATGTATTGCTGTCTTGATATTCTGGTAAGTAAACAATTACAAAAGCATTAAGGGCAATAGGCTTTGTCCACTTAAAAGTGTAATTTCTGTCTGAAAGTGGAAAATTAGGAAATAGCAATTTATTTGTCAATTTGAGTATACAATGCTCATCTGAGCTTGGCATTATTTAGGCTCATATAAATGAAGAAAAAAACTAAAACTAAAAACAAATAGTTGCAATAATTTGCATAAACTTAGGATATTCTTATATTTGTTACCCTAATTCAGTGAAGTTTTCGGTTTTTTGTTTTTTTTTTTTAGTTAGCACTTGAATATTATGATGTCTTCTAATAAATAAGGATAGAAAAATGGAAAGATGACCAACTTGGAGTAGATTTAATTTAGGCTCTGCCATTTATTATGAGCATAACCTTAGGTATGTTATTTAACCCCTTTAAATTTCAATTTAGGAGCAGTATCCATCTTGCAGATTACTACAGGTATAGAAATATGTAAAATACCGCATGTAGCGACTGGTTCACAGTAGCTAAATAAATAGATATTATTATTAGAATGAAGAACTATAGATTTGAAATAAAGGATAATGAAAATATCTTGAAAGTTCAAATTCTACACATCTACAAACATACTCATTTCGGTGAGGGTAGTGGGGGGAGGGGGAGTGACTACCCACATTCCAAAAACAATCACACAAAACAGAGGAAATCAATAATTTGTATTTGGTCAAAAACATTCTATATTCCACTGAACTCCTATCCAATATAGCATCCAAACTGTTGCTGAACTATGAAATGCTTATCAGAAACTAAAATGTGAGCTTTTTCCAAAATGGTCTATAAAAGCTTATGAAGAATGGTGAATATAATCAATGCCATGGGCTTGTACAACTAAAAATTATTTAAGTGGCAAACATTTTGTGATCTGTATTTTCCCACTAAAATTTAGTTCCATAAGGACATTGACAAGCAGCTTTTACAAATGTTTCAGAGCTAACAGCAGTCAAAAGTGCCATAGATGTTGTTACCTGAGGTGCTTCATGGCCTTTTCTACTGTAATTCTGTATGAAATCTACAAGTCCATGAACCACTGTTTTAACAGCTACCATCGCATTTTCAAGTTGCTCCCATGTTGGCGAAACGGCATCTAAAATAAGCCACCAGGGAAAAGCGGTTGGGAGGAAAATCTGTTAGCAATTTTTCTCTAGTGTTATTAAACTCAAAGGTAGAAAACTTTAAGATGCTGATTATTTTTCTACATACCTGGGTTAGGATCTATGTTTGCAAGAAGCTCTAAATGAGGTCTCAGTCTATTTAAGTTAGCCGGGTCACCTGTACGTTGCAAAACAATTGTCAATTCCTGGACACTCTTTGCAAATGATTCTGGAGACTGGAGCTAACAAACAGAAAAGAGAATGGCGTTTACTCTGGTTCTTTTGATATATATATAGCTATGCCCAAATGCTTTTATTTAGTCAAATTAAGTTTCCATGTGTCTTCAGATTCATAGTAAGAGTATCAATGGTGAATTACGTTTCCACCTCAGAATCTGCCCTATGAAATTCATCATTAGACACTTAGAGCACTTATTTAAAATAAAAAAAAAAAAAAGAAAGAAAACTTATTCAAAAGCTATTAATATCTCTCTGGGATTAGAATGTTGATAAACCTCTGACTTTTTAAGCCTACCAGATTTATTCTAATTTCTGTACTTGCCTCCTTGTAGCCTTAGTTAATTTTTAAAGTGTAAAAACATTTTTAATATGATAATTTAGAAGAGTTCAATATTTAAAAAAAAGAAAACGATATCCAAATGCCTGTCTCTGTATAAAATTCAAGTACTCTTCAACATAAAAGCAATAGTATATAATCAATAGCTCTAATTTTACAAACCTTATCAATGATAGATTGCATGTGTGATTTATGTGCTAGGTCACCATACAGAAGGGAGGACCACTGCTCGGGTGAAATGCGAAGTCCTGCTTCCATAGCAATGTGGACAATCTGTGCATCATGTTCTCTGCGTAACGCCTCGTAACTCCGAAATTCCTCCTTTAGTTGCATCAGAGAAGAGTCTTCATCCCTTTTGGTGACCTAAAAAATAGAAAGGAGATTAACAAACACACTCTCTCTCTCTCTCTCTCTCTTCCTGTCCCCATAACAATTTCATTCATTTATTTTGGGGACCTGCAGCACCCAGCACACAAAGAAAACGCAATATCCTCACTACAAATTCTTTTTGGAAGAAAGGAAAACACTTTAAGTCCTTTCCTTTAATGAGCGATGCAGCTGGTAGGCAACAATACTTGTAAACAGACAATTACAATATAAGGCTATACTGTACCAACAAGGGAAAAAAGCCATTACAGCTGACTGATCAAGAAGAATACCAAAGAATGTTCCTCAGCTAAAGACTATATAAACTGAGTCTTGAAGAAAAGGGAATTCCCAAGGCTAAGAGAGTGATGAACAGAATGCTAAAGAGAGACAGGTTCTTGAAATAGAAATAAGAGCAAAGCACAGACAGCTAAAGGCTACAATGTAGGCTGGAAAATAAACATAGAGGTCTTACATAATAAAACGTGGGATATTATCCTAAAGGGCATGAGAAACCACTGAGGACTTTTAAGCACAAATGACAGAGAATTTATGCTTTATGAAAACACCACTTTGGCAGCAATGATAAGCAGCAAGATATCCAACCGACAGGTATACATTAGCACTACCATATGATTAAAATCTGCCACCACATAAAGTATTATTTATATAGCATTAATTTATATTTGCCTCATGACAATAAAACCAAGAAGTTCAACAGTTAGTGAGTTTTTCATGTCATAATACAACTGTCTAACTATCCAAACATACAGGCATCAACTACAATAAGTAATACAAACTTACTTCTGAAGCATGTTAAGTCAACATGATATTTAAAAGGGACTTTAACATTTTAAACACCAGGGGTAGGGCTTTAAGGAATAAATCAGGGCATAAAAGGGAAATCACTTTCTAAACTAGCTTTATTCAAATGTCAGCTATTAGTACAGCTATAGATGTATGACAACTATAAACCAACAAGGAGTAATTTTATCTATTAGGGGAGGATACCATTAAGTTACTATGAAAATCATTACTGTAGTCTGTCACATCAGGATAACGAGTGATCTCTTTGATTTGGCTGCGTAGCTAAAAATATGCTTGAGAAACAAAAGATTCAATCCAATCGCTGCCCTAAGGCCATGGAAACAAGCACTAAAACTATCAGACAGATGTTATCCCTGGCTCTTCACTGAGGTTCACTGAGTTCATCTAAATATATTTACACTACCAATGAGCTAAAACTGAGGAAGCTTCAGTTTGTAGAAAAATGGAATTAAATGGCAATGGCATTTTCCACAAATATTTGAAGCCCCCTTGTATCTCAAGCTGAGCAATTTGCCAACAACACCTTTTATTCCCTGTCTTTATCATTCCTGGTGCTACAAAATCAGCAAAGTATGTTTTCATTTTAAATTTAAAGTTATACTTGCACACAAGGCAAAAGCACAAACTCAGTGCCATCCAGTCACAAGTCTTAAGCCCCAGTCAAGAACCTACACTAGTATGCAGTTGTAACCTCAAGAATTCTTTCCACTTCATTCAGTACCTGCCGGAACCTCTAGGCCCATTAGACAACAAAAAACACATTTCTAACTCTCTCTCTGAAAATGGGCTCAAGCAGAGTAACAAATGTGAGGATGGCACAGAACCCAGCAGTTGATTGTTCTGTTCGGCACAGGGTCCCTGAGGTCGGAACCAACTCGAGGTAACTTTCCTTGGCTTTTCCACCAGACCCCAAAAAATCCAATGCAGAGTGAGGTAGTATCTTCAATTTTTCACTTCCTCGTTGTCCCTAAGACAACACACAGGGCATTTTCAGACTAATAGTCTTAATTCTTCATTCTAATCATGACAGGCAGAAGGTTAAACATCATATTACGGAAGTTACAACCATTACCCATTTTAATAACATCTTTAGTATAATTCTTGACAAACTTTAAAAATGGTACATATAAAAGAACTAGGCTCCTGAGATTCACTTTTACTATGTCAAGTCAGGTTTACCAATCTAATCCCTTATGTTCTGCTCTGAGCTACTGGCAGCTTCATACATGGGTTCTTATTCTCAATAGATGCAAACAATGCAGTGGGGGGAAATCTCTTCTCAGCTGTAGACAACATTCTGTACTTCTGAAGTCTGAATTGGAAGCACCTGCCCAAGGAAGCCTATCTCATACATGGGCAGATAATCTCTAGACCAATGGTTCTCAACCTTCTCAATGGTGCAACCCTTTAATACAGTTCCTCATGTGGTGGTGACCCCCCACCATAACATTATTTTTGTTGCTACTTCTTAACTGTATATTTGCTACTGTTATGAATCGGGTGAACCCTGTGAAAAGGTCTTTCGACCCACAAAGGGGTTGCAACCCTCAGGTCGAGAACCGCGCTGCTAGACAGTTGACAGCTGTTGGCTTACCTTAAAACAAGATGCTCGATACAATAGTTGCACAACATGACCAATACTCGTTTTTGATGCCTGAGGAAATCTTGGTTCTAGCCTTTGTACAACAAAAAGTACCAGAACTTTCCTTGAGAGGGCAGAACCATCTTCTAATGCCAGCAACACCAGTTTCAAGGCTTCTTCTTGCATAGCTAGAAATATTAAAAGTAGGCAACAACAGTTCATGACAAACGAGGAACCCTGCAGAGCATGTCTGCCACAATCTTCTTTAGGTATCAGTTTACGGTGCTCCATTATCCATATAAACAAACTCACTACCCTTGGGACTCATACTGGACAAGAACAGAGCTGCTCACTAGAGTTCTGAAACTGTGAGGCTGTGAGTGTCAGGCTGTCTCATGTATCACCTGTGGAGCAGCTGGTGGGTTTGAACTGCAGCTGGTGGGTTTGAGGTTACCAGTCCAACATGTAAACCACCACACCACAGAGTCTGTATTTAATTAGCACAAATAAGGAAAATATCACATAAACATAGTTTAATAAAAAACAAATAAAATAAAGCAGTTTTCCTATAGTCAATCAGAACACAAGGCAATAAAATGTAAAATATCTTCTGCAAATATTAATAAATTAGGTAATGATGTTAAAGTGAGCTACTCAATTAAAAAACCCACACAAAGGCAGGTTTTTAATATATGGAAATTATTTTTATGCATATGGCTGTTACTGTGTCTATCAAAATTATTTTATATATAAAATCTTAATGTGTTTTGAGCTTCTGGATAGAATACATACAGAAAGTATTCATTTTCATTGTTCTTCAGAGATACATAGTATAATATGAATCTAATCATAAGAGCACATCAGCAAACAAATTATGAAGAATACCCTGTAAATATTCAGAGTTTCAGGTTCAGAAACCCATAGGTGCAGTTTTACTATACTCTATAGTCACTGAGTCAGAATGGACTTGACAGTGAGTAAGAATATACATTACATTTTGTATATTCATGAATCATAGACATGTAGATCTTTCCCATCTTTTGGCAAAGTGAATGGTACTGCTTTGAATGTTAACTTAACAATAATTTGTTTGAATACCAGTTTTCAATTCTTTTAATGATCTACCTAGGAGTGAAACCGATGAGTCATATAGTAATTTGATGGTTAACCCTTTGAGGAATCATCAAGATGTTTCCACCGTAACTAAACCATTTTACATTCTGGCCAATAAAAAAGTTTCCAGTTCCACCACATTTGTGCCAACACTTACTTTCCTTAAAAAAAAACAAAAAAACTCTAGCATTTTACTGAGTGAAGTGATAGCTCATTGTGATTCCTCCACATCCCTAATAACTAGTGACAATGAACATCGTTTCAGGTGCTGTCGGCCATTTTGCATGATTATTTTTGGAGAAATGTTGATTCAAGTCCTTTGCCCATTTTTTATTGAGTTGTCTGTTCATGAGGAAATAGCCAAAGGCAATATGCTTTCAGTTATATATAAATGTAGTCTAAAAAGTAATTTTAAATTAAAGTTTGTATTATGGAAAACAGTAAAACATGGACAGTAGAGGTAAAAGGTGCCTATTAACAAAGCTGTTATCAATCATATTTTATCTACTACTTATCTACTTTTTTAGTTTACTTAGGCCAATTTTGAAATAAATCCTAGGTAACATAGCACTTCATCCTTAAATACAGTACTATCTATTTATAATGGATAAGGATTTGTTTTCTTTTTTTTTTTTTGAAATAGGATTTGTTTTCTTAATGAACACTACTACCACATCCAATTTAAGTACTAGTAACTCTTTAATATTAACATAACACCCAGTCCATGGTTAGTTTCCGCCCATTGTCTCAAACGTGTATTCTTAGAATTGGTTGAATTAGTAATCCAAATAAAATTTCTATCAACTTCCAACCAGCCTCCATGAAACCTTTTAAAAGAAAATTCATTTATTTGCTAAGGAAATAAACTCAACATTTCAAAAACGTTCTCATATTGTTTGACTAATTTTGTGTTTGTTGTTTTTTAATAAGTTCCTCAATCTCCCCTTCCCTTTATTTCCTTTCTATTAGAGGACTTGATTAAATTGGGTCAGTTGTTTGCTGCTGCTTGTTGCCAAGTACACAAAGAAGCTTCACAAAGCTCCTGAAATTAGAACTTAAAGATAATGTTGGGTTTTTTTTCATTTCTGGTTTTATTTACACAAATAGAACTCGCAAATGGGCCATCTATTCATTTTCTTCACTGTGCAGCCTGGCGTTGGGATTGGTGACTCTGATGGCCAGTTGGCTGCTCTTTCTACAATGGCTTTGTGATTCTCGGAGGAAACATGAGCAATCTCTGCACAGGAAGACTTGTTGCACATCACCAGCACTTCCAGCTCCTTGACGGTGTGGACCAGGAACTTGCGGAAGCCACTGGGCAGCATGTGCTTGGTTTTCTTGTTGCTCCCGTAACCAGTGTTGGGCATCAAGATCTGGCCTTTGAATCTTCTCCGCACCCTATTGTCAATACTTCTGGGCTTGCGCCAGTTGCGCTTAATCTTGACAGAGTGGTCAGATTGGTGCGGGATGAACTTCTTGGTCCTCTATTTGACATTTTTAGGCTTCCCCAGGGGTCTGAGGGTAGCTGGTGGGAGATGGCTCGATAAAGGAATTTTGTTTTATGAATTTTGAAGCCCTGTCATATTTTTTATTCCCTGCCTCACTTCAGGATATAAATAAAAGCTAGTCAACTCACTTTTAGTAATGCAAAGATTTTTCAGTATCTTCAGACTTTATTCATTATACATTCTCTATCAACCTCTTAACAGTATCAACAGTTGACAGTCATTTTTATCCGAGACCTAGTAATTAATTTGGAGTTACAAAAATATTATCACTTTTTCTATATTAGCTGAAATTCTGCCAAACAAGGAATTGTCCCTGAATATAGAAGAATCAGGACCCCTGATGGTGTCGTGGTTACATGTTGGGCTGTGATTTGCACAGTTGGCAGTTCAAAACCACCAACAGTTCCACAGGTGAAAGGGTGGGCTTTCTACTCCCATAACAGTTACGGTCTCGGGAATCCAGGGTGGGGTGACTATGAGTCAGCACTGACTCGATGGCAGTGAGCCTGTCGGTTTGTTGTTCTTGTTACAGAAGACCCATCCCTGAAACAGTTTGTATAAGAAAGGTAGGGAAAAAATGCTCGAATTGTCTTCCCTTTTAAATTTCCAGGATTATAGGTTGTTGCTTTAGAAACCACTCAAAACTAACCAATGACATTTTCTCTACAAAATCATTACACATTCACAAATCAACCATTACAGTCATTATGTATTTTGTTGTTTAAATAATTTCATATGGTAAGTGGGAGCCCCATCAAATTTCCTTCTGTCTTGTGAACACCAGTGTTCTCTGTTAGCATTTTTGTTTTCTATACTTTCCATGCTCATCCTAGAATTTCCTACCCTAGTACTGGAACAAGGCATTTGCATAAAGAATGATGCTTCTGTTAGTGGGCAGAGTATTTATTAAGGGTTAGTCTTAGTGCTGCGGTTATTCATTGCTTGTACACTTTTCAGTTGATAGGTCTAGGAAATACGCAGTTTTTAGCAAGAGAAAAATCAATCAAGCCATTGGCAATTCAAATTTAAATTGTAGGAGGATTATGTAAATTATTTGATTATGTACTGTTTTTTTAGTGCTGAGAATCTTGATGGGATGGACATAATGGCTACCTTTATCTTACTGTATATCTGTATAATAGTTTCCAAATAATAATGCCAATAAAACTATTAATAATATGACTAGTTAGATTAAGACTTATAGGAATATAAAATCAAAATCTTGTGTTGAAAAAAATCACCTAAAATTATTCCTTTCTTTAAGGAGCTGTTACCAACTTGCCCTTTATATTTTTAAATTTTATGATAGGGAATACTGTTTTATGAATTAGACTGTGTAAAACATTTACCTCTTTCCAAAGTCAAAACAGGTATATTCAGAGTTCTAATGTCTTTGCTTTCCCCCTGGCCCTTTATTCTACATTTTTAACTTTTAATTTTCACTGTTGTCGCTTATGGAAAATATTAAAAAGTAGACATGATTGTATCTCGTTCTCCTTTTTACACAAAAAGTAGCATACTAAGCACACTCCCTGTACCTTGTTTTAATTTTATAACACATATCTCTTGAGATCACACCCTTGTGCAATATTTATACTGTCCACATATAACAATTGCACTGGAAGGACACAAGACAATTTAGTAAACCTATCAACTGACACAAAAACCCAGTAGTGTAATGAGTCAGGAGTTGGGCTGCTAACCACAGGGTCAGCAGTTCGACCCCACTTGTGCCTCCGCTTAAGATGAGGCTTTCTGTCGCTGTAGAAATCTGCACCCTTGGAAACAAACACTACGTTTCTACTCTTTCTACATGGTTGCTCTGAGTGGGAACTGACTGGACAGCAGTTGAGTTGGGAATATCAACAGATGTTCAAATTGCTTCCAAGTATTTGCTGCTATCCTTGATCTTGGCCAAAAGGCCAAGAAGCAATGATTTGCTATTATAAATAGTTTTTATAACTTTATTTTGTTCCTTTTTGCTATGTGTTTGGGATAGATTCTTAGAAGTGGGATTGTTGAGCCAAAGATAAATTGCACAGGTGATTTTGCTATATAAGGCCCCAGTTCCTTTAAGTTCATACCAGCTTCACATTTCCACCATTAAGGGTGAAATGATACATTAACCAATTTAAACACAACAATGCCAAGAGTATATTACAAAGCTTTGAATACTTAGCAATATAATAGGTGAGAAATGGAATCGCAGGGTAATTTTAATGTATATTTCTACAGATATGAGATGAGTACATTTTTATAGGATTGAGACTATATATATTAATTTGTACTGTGAATTCTGTCTAAATCTTGTGTAGAGTTTTAATTGGGTTGCTGGGTTTTGCTCTTTCAAATGAGCTCTTTGTGATATAATTTATAAACATTTTGCCCAGTTTATCATATCTTTTTACTTTATTTTGATGTTTGGAATCAATTCTTTTTAGAAGGTAACACAAGAGAATCCTTTATAACCATGGAACAAATAAAGATTTTTAAGATTAAAATGCACTAATCATAAAGAATTATTCCTAGACAGTTTTAATTTTAACATTTTTCTCATGTTTTAAAAACTATCAAAAGCTTTTGGCCTTCCCCCCCCCAATCTGTGGTCCTCCACTCCCCACCATAAAAAAATAAGTTTTCCACTGCTTACTACCCGTGTTATCTTGAGCTTCTAATTCCATTCTCTAATTCGTAAAATTGGAGCTGTCTTCTATCTTAAAGTGAAATTCTCAATCTTGAATGAGAAAGGTATTCTAAAACATTGACTCTATAATACAGACTAAGATTAACAACTACTAAGTCTATTTATGAGATGTAAGCAATTACTATGGTTCTTCTAGCTAAAATTCCTTATGCATTGTATTATTATTCTGGACTCTATAGCTGTGGCTAAAATCTCATTTTGGAGAGAGGGGTTTAGTGGTTACACAATGAGCTGCAATCTATGAGGTTAGAAGTTCAAATCCACCAGCTGCCTTGGGAGAAAGACAGGGCTTTCTAAAGAATAAGAAGTTATAGTCTCGGAAACTTGCAAGGGTAGTTCTATTCTGTCCTACAGGATTGCTAGGAGTATTTGGAGGATTGGTTTGGAGGTATGCTATGCTAATGGACAAGACTAAAGTGGCATTAAGTCTCTAATTTAGTAGAAGGTATGAACCAGGTCACACCCTTTGTTTCTTTGGTGTTAAAACTGCTGAAAGAAGTCATACCTCACAGCCATTCCTTTGAGAGAAGGCAGAGCAGAGAGAAAACCCAGGACCATTGGCAGAGGAGCACATTTGAGATCTGTGTTTGAAGTGATGGAGGCTGAAACTATGGCAAGGAAACCTTGAGGCAAAACAGAGGGGCGCCAACTAGACTATGAAACTGTGAAGATGAGCTGTGGGCAGGCTTCCTGGCCTCTGGAGGCACAGGGCAAGGGGACAACGTAGCTGAGAGGCTGATGAGCAGAGAGGGACAATTGGTCGCTGACTGAGGAGAGGTGTTGCTTATTTCCCGAATAAATACCATAATTGTGAATTTTGTCTGTGAGTTCTCTGTGGCCACTGCAATGAATTACTGACCCCAGAATAAAAATAGAGTGCTGTGGGAGGGATGGTTGGTGTTAGAATAGGTAAAGAAGGATAGAGGGTGGAGTCAGTCTGACCACTGTGACTTGGGATGGGAACAAGAGAGTGAGAGGCCCACTGGCCTCTCATGCCAGTTTTATGTAATCTCTAATTATGTCGGTATGTGTGTAGAAAGAGGAGTCCAAGGATTCTTCCTAGCTCTAGAAATTGATAAACCATACACCCTTAAGTCCTGATGGCTAATATGGAAGGTAGGCAATCACTATACTGTTACTTCTTACCTGGCCCTAGAAACTGACATCCTCGAGCCCTAACAGCAGCCCATAGGTTGGCAGACAGCTGCTGAGGGTTCTGATGCTGTAATATCAGTTCTGTTACAGTTCTTTCTCCAAGTGAACGGGCTGCTCGCATGGCTCTTACGCGACCTTCTTCCTCCACCAGCTGGCAGTTGACAAGTGTCACCAGCTTCCTTTGCATTGGTCGGCTCAGTGCACTCTGATTCAAACTAGCTACACCTTAAGAAAAAAGGTAACGTTTGTTAAGGCAGCTTTAATGACAGCTTTCTTTGACTATTAAGCCACATCTAATGAGTTCTTTAGGAGCATCTTGAGTTACATGTTGGGTTGCTAATCACAAAGTCAGTGGTTCAAACCCATCAGCCACGCCTTGGAACACAATGAGGCTTTCTACTCCTGTAAAGACCTACAGCCTTGGAAACTGACAGGGACAGTTTTACTCTGCCTTAGAACATCACGATGACTTGGGATTGACTTGATGCCAGTTAGTTTGGTTTGGGGTTTTTAAAATGAATTCCTTTTCAGGTACTTTCTTTATCCAGCATGAGTATCTGGTTTATTACTATTCTAAGATAATAAGAAACAATTCTAGTTACTTCACATTTTATTAAGTGTCCCCAAGACAATACTTGAAATTGGGTTTGTCCTCCATCTTTATTAAATGAAAATAAATGTACAGTATAATGAATAAAATGTTTAACTTACAAGTAATCATTGAACACAAGACATTTAGAACATTTCTTGATGGTACGCTCTCAGAGCCTATATACTTTTAGCAATTCAAGGAATTTTGCTTCACCCATGTTCCCAGGCATCACTTTTTCCCCATATCACCAATTTCCCTCTCTGCTTGATCAACTGCACCACTGTAAGAGCAAGCGGCCATCTTTAAAGATTAATAAAGGATCTTAATGATCCCTCTTCCTCAACCAACTCTGCCTCATTTCTTCCCTCCCTTTTGTAGAAATTGCTCAAGTTGTTTCACAAGCTTTTAAAATCTTTAAAAGTTGTTTTAAAATCTATTCCAATCAAATCTTTTGCCACTGTCACTTGTCCAAACAAGTTAACCTCTAGTTTACTAAAGTTAGTAATCACTTTTCAATCCTTCTATTACTTGACCTTCCAATAGCAAGCCCCTTTAAAATCATTTAGCTGGTTTCCAGAACTCTGATTTTCTCCATTTTCCTCTTTTGCCCCTTTCTTTTCTTCTAGGCTTTGGGATTTTCAACTTTTCTCCATGACCTCTTCATTTTAAAGGGCCTCGGGACCTTATTTTCTTGATCTGCATTTACTTTATTCTACTTCCCAAGAAGCCCTGGTGGCAGTGTTGGCTACAAATTGAACCCCGAACCCAAAGGCCAGCAGTTTGAACCAACAAAATACACTGAGGGAAAACGATAAGCTTTCTGTTCCCAGATTCAAAAACTCAGAAACCCTTGGAAGCAGTTCTACTTTGCCCTTGCCATGAGTTGGGACTTGACTCTGCTTGGCTGGATGGCAGTGTTTTTGTTTTATTTTCATTCCCTTAAATACCACCTACATGTCAATGGCTTCCAAAGTTAGAGCTCCTAATCCTCATCCCTTAACACAAAATTCAGAAATCCTGCTGATCAAGTAGTAGCATCCAAGATTCAAAATTTAAAACTTAACATGTCCAAAATTGAACTCGAGATTTTTCTACCTACACTTGATCGACCTGCAGTATTCCCTGTCTCAGTTGTTGACAATCTCTCTTTCAAAGGCTCACAGTCACTCATTCTTGACTCTGCTCTGCCATACCCCATATCCAGTCATTTAAGAAATCCTGTTGGGCTTCAAAATATATCCAGGCTACTTCTCACTCACTCCTTGTCTCAAAAGCTTCTTAACTTATCACCTTGCTTCTACCCTGAGTTCCCCTGAGCAGCCAGTGACAAACATCACCCCTTTGTTCAAAACCCAGAAGCAATGCCCAGTTTCACTTCCAGTAAAAGCTAGTCTTTAAATGGTCTACACTATACATCATATAACTTCTATTTCTTCTCATTTTATCTTATCTTATAATATTTCCCCCCTCATTTACAAGGCTCCATGCAAACTTACCTCTTCTTTGAAGATATTAGGTATGTCTAGAGGATTTTAAATTGTCTGGTCCTGCTAGTTGAAACACTCATTTCCCAAGAACCTATAAAGCTAACTATCTCATCTCTTTTAAGTCAATGTGCAAAAATATCCATTTCAATGAATTCTGTACCCAATTTTAAAACTGCACTGCGCCCTTCTCTATTCCTGACATTTCTGATCCTTCTAACCACATTGTTTTTTTCTCCTTAACAATTTTTATTTATAATACACGATTTGGTTTGCATTTTGTATTACGTGATTTACTACTTCTCCCTGCGTTAAAAGGTTTAAGTGTGATCGACTAGTATTTCTGTCTGCTTGGCTTGCTGGTATAGCCCATGCAACAGAATGCTGTCTGGCACTCATGCTCTCAAGATATGAATGAATGAATGTGGTGGTCAAGATGAGTTTCTCAAGATAAATATTATGTCAGAAATATCTAACAGCGCAAAGAACAGAGTAGGTAAGAAATAAATACTTGATTCCTTCCTTCACTCAAAAAGTATGTGCTAGTCAGTGAATAAAAAGACAGATAGTGACTTTACCACTAAGCGCTAAATAGAAATCGATGGGATGACTGAATTAATAACGTACACAAGTAGTTATCTTAATAGGACTCATCAAATCTATATTCTGCTATTGCACTGTTAGCTTAATCAATGAATACAAATATTGTGAAACTTTAAACATGAAGTGGCTGATGAATTCTTTAATTAATAGCATCGATTATTTTCAAAAACAAGTACAATATAATGCTCTCAAGGAGCTTTTCCAAGTTCTCTCAAGTAGACTCATTTTCTTTTTTTTAAAACATTTTTTTTTCTTTTTTAACATTTTATTAGGGGCTTATACAACTGTTATCGCAATCCATACACACATCAATTGTGTAAAGCGCATTTGTACATCATT
>NW_022103929.1:2522281-2523321 GCF_000313985.2 Echinops telfairi | reverse complement strand
CAACACATTTCTTTGCAACCTCATAGTGTTTGTTCTCACCTAGATTACTACTCAACTTTATTGACTGATGATCTGGTACCTTTAAAAAAAAAGAAATAAAGAAAAATTACAAAATTCATCCCCCAGCCTATGTCATTATTCTTCATAACCTTGATTGTAATTCTGAGGAACATAAACCTAAAATATGGCGATAATACACCAAAGTCATTTAAGTAAAATTAAAATTAAATACCTTGTCTATATTATAAGAACCAGGAAAAATATTACAATAATACTTACTAGCCAGGCCTAGGTGAATTAATTAAGGGGGGGGGGTAAGTAGTTAATAGTACTGCCTCAATGCTAAGGTCCTTGGTCCAATATCTCAGCTATGATGAAAAATATTAAAATTAGGGATGCTGAAGAAAGTTATGCAGGTTGTCTGTATACCTTTGCAAGTCTAAAGTACTTCAAAATAAAAAGTGAGGGGGGAAAGGACAGAGATTTTTTTCCCCTCATAGCACTTTAACACCTTTTACTATAGTATTGACTTACTATATTTAGTGGTTATGGTCCGTCCCCAATGCTCTGAGCCAAAAGTCAGAACTTAGATTATAAATTGCATCTCTGCCACAACAGTGCTCCAAACTAGAGCTAATATGAAAGTTAGATTTAGTTCAAGAAATATTTATTGAATACTTCCCATGTTCCTGGCGTAGTTTTAAGTGATATCTATATACTGGTGAGCAAAAGGGACAAAATTCCAGATCTTTGTAGAATTTAATTTCTAGTAGAGATGAGAGGAGGCAGCCAATAACAAACTAACACAATAATTGGGAATGCTGGAAAGGGGTTGCAATTTTAACTGGAGTGGTCATGATCGGCCTTCTTAAGAATTATGACATTTGAATAAAGACCTAAAAGTGGTGGGGGAATGAGCATTTTATGTTGAAAGAGGAGGCACTAGCAATGCCTTGAGGAGGGAACATGCCAGCATAATTGAGAATTGGCTAGGAGGGCACTGTGGCATAAGCCGAAGGAGTGATGAGGACAGTTGTAGG
>NW_022103929.1:2510580-2521636 GCF_000313985.2 Echinops telfairi | reverse complement strand
ACATCAATTGTGTAAAGCACATTTGTACATTCATTGCCCTCATCATTCTCAAAGCATTTGCTCTCCACTTAAGCCCCTGGCATCAGCTCCTCATTTTTTCCTCACCTTCCCCGCTCCCTCATGAACCCTTGATAATTTATAAATTACTATTTTGCCATATCTTGCTACTCTCTTAAATTTTTAATAAGCGATTAATCAGAAAAATCCTTACTTTCTTACTTTAATATGTAGTACATGATGTATAGAATTTCATCTTCTTCCTCACCTGTAAGATGGGGATAATAACTACCTGAAGGGCTATGGTAAGGATTAGTAATAACAGATGCACAAACTAGGTTCTAGATAAATGTAAGCTACAAATTTTAGGCCCTCCCTGATTTAGTAAATTGATTATAAACATGTATTACGCATGCTGCAGCATTGCTTTATTGTATATAGATGCTAAGTTAATTTTATGTTCTCATTTAAAATATAATTCTAAAAGTCAAGAACAAAATACCCTCCACTGAAGTTTTTGGCTGGTTGAAATAGGATAAAACATTGACATGTTTCTTTGCATTACGAACTATAGAAATTTTGTGTGTAAAAATGTTCCTTATATTCCAAAACCAATTCTAAACATACATTTTGGCCAGAAGATTGAAATGCACACACAGAAAAACACATAACTCTAATGGGAATTATGGTTTAGCTTAAGTATTTACATAACTAAAGAAAATCTTGCATTGGTCATGTATTAGTCATGAAAATGAAGTGAATTACAAGGAACTAGATGTGACCTCCTCCCTGGGGGACAGACAACAGAAAAGTGGGTGAAGGGAGACGTCGGACAGGGCAAGATATGACAAAATACCAATTTATAAACTATCAAGGGCTCATGAGGGAGGGGGGAGTGGGGAGGGAGGGGAAAAATGAGGACCTAATGTCGGGGGTTTAAGTGGAGAGAAAATGTTTTGAGAATGATGTACAAATGCGCTTTACACAATTGATGTGTGTATGGATTGCGATTAACAGTTGTCTGAGCCCCTAATAAAATGTTTAAAAAAAAAAAAAAGAAAGAAAATGAAGTGAATTGATATTGATTTTTCACTAAATGTACTTTGTACCTCTCAATGAACAAAGTTCAGTCATAATTATGCATTAAAACCTTGGAAACTTACCTGGGCTCCAACTAACTGGAGAAGTGCAAAATTGACGGGAAGTACATCAATGTCTGTGTTGATGGCAGTCTGGTCAAAAGGACAAGCTTTCCGGTGAAGTTTATTCAGGCAGGTCTTGCAAACCGTGTGCGAGCAACCTAAACTGATGGGTTTGTGCACATTCTCATCAAACTCATTATAGCAGATTGGACAGGACAGAAACTCTGTCCATTGAGCTGCCTGCACAGGCATTGTGGAAGCTGGATGCTCCGGTTAGCAGTCTAGCAGATCATTATTTTGCTGTGTAGTGTTTTGTAAGCTGGAAGTAAGAATTAACCATATATCATTAACATTTCAATGTTAACTATTTCCGAATCTAAAACACATTTGAATAATCTATATGCTGCTTTGAATATATTTCTTAAATCTATTAAGATAATTTTGTGCAATTTTGTCTACAAACAATATCACCAGAATGTTCCCTCCAATGAAAGCCTATATACAAATACATACATACATATGTATATGTGTTGGTTGACCATACAGTAGTTTTCAAGTATTTTTCTCAAAGACCACATTACATAAACAGATTAACTTCCCATATTCCATTTTCAGTGACAAACTACCTTGTACTGTTGGATTTTGTCTTGTTTTTGATTTTTCTACCACCGGTTTCCCTTGGATTACTACCCAAAACACATTAAAACATAGCCTACAAGTTAGTTAACTCTGGAACTAGTAGATCTGAACTACAGTGAGTCAGTCATGTGTTAAAAAACAGCTTTGCCACCTCCATGACCAAGTTACTCAGGAATATGTTCAACCTTGTGAATGAATAGACATTCATAACAACTTCATGAAGTTCAATAAGACATTCAATATGACAGCTTCATGAAGGAGAAAATCTCAAGTCTGACCTGAGCAGGAGGTTAATGGAGAACTGAGAGTCAATGTGTAAGGGAAGATTCTGATGATAGAGCTACATGTTTTGAAATGCTAACGAGTGAAAAAAAGACGATGAAGCAAAGAATGGTGCTGATCAGGGGTAGAGTGTCAGAATAAAATCCAGGAAACCCACTGGATTAATACAAATTTGTTCAACACCACTTTGCTTTCAAACTCCTATTAGTACCTGGTTTTTTTAATCACCATATATACCTGTGTATAAGCCGAGTTTTTCCAGCACATTAAAAAAATAATTAAATCGGGAGGGAGGGGAAAAATGAGGACCTAATGTCGGGGGTTTAAGTGGAGAGAAAATGTTTTGAGAATGATGTACAAGTGCGCTTTACACAATTGATGTGTGTACCGATTGCGATAACAGTTGTATGAGCCCCTAATAAAATGTTTAAAATAAATAAAATAATAATAATTAAATCATTTTATTGGGGGCTTATAGAACTCTTATCCACACATAGATCCATTGTGTCAAGTACTTTTGTACATTTGTTTCCCTCATCATTCTCAAAACATTTGCTTTCTACTTGAGCCCTTACTGGTATCGGCTCCTCATTTTTCCCCCTCCCTCCCTTCCAGCACATTTTTCATACAGTTTTTGTGGTAAAATTAGGTGCCTCAGCTGATTATTTGGGTCGGCTTATACTCAAGTATTTATATTTTTATTAATCATTTAATTGGGAGGTTCTTACAAATCTTATGACAATCCATCATTCAATTGTGGATTAAATAAGCACACTTGTACTTATGTTGCCATCAACATTTCCAAAACATTTTCTTTCTACTTGAGTCCTTGGTGGTCTGGGCTCCCCCTCCCCCCCTTGTGAATCCTTGATCAATTATATATTATTGTTATTTTGTGCCTTACATTGTCTCCCTTTACCCACATTTCTGTTATTCGTCGCCTTGGGGGGTGGGCTATATATCCAACCTTGTGATGGGTTCCCCCTTTCTCCCCGCCACCCCCACCAATCCCCTACCCTCGCTACTCCCATTACTGTTCCTGAGAGTTTTATCTGTTCTGAATTCCATGTGTCAAGATAGTACCTGTTTTTGGTAAAGAAACCTAAAGAGGATTTTCACATTTACAAAAGAACGTGAGAAGTGAAACTCATGGTCAGTGTTTATTCTGCAGCCCAGGAGAAGCCAGAGGGGGGTCGCCAGTGTTCCTTTCCCAGGAACCCCCAATCAGCATCCCGGCATCACACACCATTACTCTGAACACGTTATGTTGCGGTTATTTTAGGTTTCAGGTGTTATTTGGTATGCTGTAGGTTAATTTTTAAGTCAGAAAACTGAAAAATAAAGTCCTATATAAATTAATGGTAATTTTTCTTTAACGCCTTTCCCACTTATAAATGGTTTCAATGGAACATTCTACTTTCAGAGAGTGGGGACCTATACATTACTAAGAAGAAGGTCCTATGAGAAAGTTATACAATAAAAGATTCATAATTTTAAGTTTGTAAGAAAAGCAAAATATAAATTTCTATATATGCTAACTATAGTTTTAAAAAATTATATATGAACATGATTAAAAGAGAGCAAACAAAAAATGCAGGGGGGAAATGCCTGAGTGAATTTCTTCTCTTATCTCTACGAATAAAATGTTCCACACTTTTTAGTAAAATACAAGGTTTAATATCAAGACTGTTGCTATTAGCTACCATCTAGATCGCCCCTGATTCGGAGTCCCCATGCACATAGGATCGAATCGTTGTGACCCACGGAGTTTTTATTGGCTGATTTTCTGATGTAGATTGCCAAGCTTTTTTCCCTCCTCTGTTTCCATCTGCAAACTCCAATGAAAGCTGCTCAGCAATGGAGCACGCAGCAAGCCTTCACTGAAAGACCAGCGGTGCTGTGTTTGAGGTGTGTTAACATGACTGTCCTGTTGTCTAATATAAAAAGGTTTTGACCGTTAACTAGAAAACTGTATATTTAACAAATACAGAGTTTTCATCTCTTCCGACTCAAAACGTACGTAAGCCCGACAAAAAGTTTTCTGGTGAACAACAAGAAAACTCAATATTAAATGGTCAATTCTTTGTTCTCAGAGGTAATTAAAACCTCTAGTATATTAAAAACTCAGAGCAGTTAATTCAGACACAGCAACATTGTAAGACAGAAGAGGACTGCTTCAAAGTTTCCTAGGCTGCAAATTTTTAAGGAAGCAGGCTGCCTCATTTCCCCCCCATGGAGCAGCTAGTGAGTTTGACCGCTAGCCTAGCAATTAGCATTCCAACACTTAGCTCATGGGACCACCAGTATTACTGAAAGTGCTGTTTAAAACCATATATGCTCAGATTCAGAGAAAAGTATGTAATCAAAAGCATTCCCCATTAACTCAGCATTCAAATGAAGAATTCTGTTAGCTTTTATAGTTTTATAAAAAGATTAGAAAATAATTTGCTAACAAGTAATTTTTCAGGAAAAAGTATCCTGTATTTTTTCTTAAGCAATTAACTCTTATGCAAAATATCCAATATCTTTATATTTAAACTAGCCAAACATTACAAGTTATAATTTAGTTTATACCTTCCACACTCACATTGCTACACCTATGAATCCTATCAATCTGAAAACCAGTTTGTTTGCTTCTAAAGTCTTTAGAGATAAACACTAAGCATGTGAATACTACAACAAACTAGTGTGTTAAATGTCCACTTTTCTAAGTTGCAGAATAATACAAAAAAGGCCTTTGAGGAAGAATAAATTTCATCCTAAGATCTACTATGAAAGCCCTATTTAGTAACTCCAACAATCAAATCAAGACACTGCATATTATTTTTTTCTAATTGCACCCGTTTGGAAAAGCTAATCCAGTGGGCCAGAGTATTTCACAGGTGACTGGGTAATAAGAGGACAGTAGTAAATATGCTTTTCTTATTGAGTTTTCTAATATCTTAAATTAATTTACATTAAACTAAACTGGAGGGAAGGTTAAAACCACTCAAGTTCTAATCAATCATATTTTCACCATCTGAATCAGTGGATTTGATCTACACAATTTTGGGTGAGTTGTGGTGGCATGCTGGGTGAAGTGCTCAGATGCGAATCAAAAGGTTGACAGTTCGAACTCATCAGGCACTCAAAGACAGAAGGGCACTCCATAGGAGAAACACTGGGCAGTCTACTTTGATAAAAGACTTCTAGCCTTAGGAATCTTCTGGGGCAGTTCTATTCTGTCCCAGAGTTGGTATGCTTTTTGAGTATACAGTTTTAAAGTTTCAAACTATTCCAGAGTATACTTGATAGCTTCATGTTATAATAACCCATGTTTTGGGATATAAAAATATATAGCTTTAACATAATTAAAACCTATAAGATTAATTTCTACTAGAAATTGAATTAATAGCTTTCAAATATAAATTCTAGACCCCTTAATTAGGATTAAAAAATATTCTCTGCCATTGAATTGATTCTGACTCATAGCAACCCTAAAAAACAGATTTTATCGAGATCATGGAAGAAGCTTTATAGAGTCCACTAAAACATTTAACTAGTGTTGACAAAACTGGACAGTTATTTCTTTTAAAAAAACACTTTGGAAACTTCTACTAGAAAATATTTTTACATCTAGAAAAAAACCGATAGTCTTTCTAATTTTTTTTTAAAGTATCTAAATGAACCATGGGCAGCTAAGAAGATATATCAATTTGTAAAACTTCTAGCTTTATAGTAATACTCTTTAAAGTGACTTATTTGACTCTGCAAAGTCTAAATTGCTAATAAAATATTTAGTTAATAATGAAGCAGGTATTCATCTTAAAAGATATTCCCAAGACATTTCAAATTGAAAAAGTGGATTAAAAAGCACACAGCTCTAGACCAAGACCAAACCTACTGCCATCGCATCCATGTGACTCATACAATAATACAGGGTACACAGAACTGGTCCCTAGGGTTTCAAAGGCTGTCAGATCTCCATGAGAGCAGAAAGCCTCATCTTCTGCAGAGCAGCTAGTGGGTCCAAAATGTACCCACTGCACAGTCAACCTAATAAAAACATTTAAAATTAGTTCATTAATTTCAGTTACTAGTTGCTAAAATTTAAGGAGGGATTGAAAGATAAAGCCTAAGAAACACTAGTTATATACAGGCCTTAAACAAAATTTTATTCAAGTACTGTGTTAGTACCCAGACTAACACAAGTACTTTTCAGGCTATGAAAGCTAATGCGTTAAGAAAAAAGTTTTATTGGCATTTAATCCACTTATCACACAATTCAATAGTTCAATCATAATGCATCTTTCATATGATGCAAATTGCTTAAGTAAGTACAAATTGAATCAACATTCGCACTTTCATTTGTTATTAGTCCACTATGATATTATGAAAGAAGTGGGTTACATATTAGGATTGAGCCAGCCAGGTGCATCAAGAAAAACAAAACCCAAACCAAACTCCCTGTCATGGGGCTGATTCTAACTCAAAGTGACCCTATACAACTGAGTCAGGGTGCCCCTGTGGGCTGAGAGTGTAATATACATGAGGAGAAACTCATCCTTTTTTTGTTCCTGTAAAGAATTACAGGCTCAGAATTCATAGGAGCAGCTCTCCTCTGTCCTGCAGAGGTCACTATGAGTTGAACTGGCTCAATGGCAGTGAGTGCGATGCTATTATGCAGCAAATTCAGGACCATGAGCACTTGATTTTAAAATGCTGGAATGAAGTTTACACCCTTTTCACTTTTACTGCAAAAAAAAAAAAAAGACAACACTATTCTATAATTTTGTGTTTTTTAAAATGTGAACAGTTCTAAACTTAAGGCTCAGTTATGTTAATTAAGTCAATTAATTTGTATTCTTGTTCACCATTGGAAGGCTTTTAAGTGATTGATGTGTTCGATACAGGCAATCTGAAGTTACAAATGTGTGACTTATATACAACCTATAGTTAACTCTTGTAAAGTCTACTATGTTAAATATCGGAGGGGCACACACAATGGTTCATAATACAAAGAGATTTTGCGACAAGCATCAAAATATTGAAGTTATTATTACTGTATTATTAAAGATATTTCAGTTTAACTGGAAGTGCTTCAATGTTTTTTATGTATAGACCAGGACACAAGATACATTTTGTCATATAGGGTCACTGTGAGTCAGAATCAATTTGATAGCAATGGGTTTGTGGGTTAGGAAAAACAGGTTCAAAGCTAAAAAATAATAAGAAATTATGAGCTATAAAACTCAAGTCCAAACTGAATCAAAAGACTGAGAGAAAAAAAAGTTTAGAAAGATACATGACTCGTTTGAAATCCACTGTAGTGTTGAATTCAGTTTTTACATGAGATTTAACTTTCAAGCCTTCTAATATAGCAATAATGGGATAACTTTCTATTTTAAATAATATAACCAACATTTTGCTTCTTTAGGGATCCCTAAACTTGAACAGTACTTATTTTCAAGAAAACATCTAATTACTCATTTGTGGCTACTAAAGAATGGCCACTGGACACCTTTATCCTTCTATTTCCTAAATCCTCTCAGCCTTTTGACAATTCTGACTTTAAAAGGACACTATCCCAGAGGTCTTTAGTTTTCACATGTTTACTTTTATTCATTTCATTTATTTCTGGGAAGAGCAGTGATGCTCTAGAATAACACTTATCCAACTGAAATACAATGTGAACCACACGTCATTTAAAATGTTTGAGTTAGTCATATTAAAAAAAAGAAACAAGTAAAATTAATGTTAAGAATTCATTTCACTTAACCCAATTTATCCAAAATATCTTTCCAACTTGTAATCAATATAAACTATAGATATGATATTTTAAATCTTCTGACAGTCTTTAAAATTAGGTGGATATTTAACACTTAGAAGCCATCTCACTCAGGTCACATGAGTCACATTTCAAGTGCTCCATTGTCACACATGCTAGGACTGCAGAGTTGCACCTGTATTTAAGATGACTGATCCTCAAGTCACAACAGAAAACTCTGATGATCAGAAAGATGCAACTTATAGCATTCCTGAGACTGGATGCAAAACATCAACTTATTTTGAATTTCAGCTGGCTTACTTAACCACACACTTCCTTTTCTCATCACCAGAAAGTGAAACTTCAACCCAGTCTAACAAAAACAGTAAGTACTTAGTATGACCTTGTTAGGCTCTAGAAGTTGGAAGGACTTGACAAGAGTGGGTTTGAGTTTTGGTTTGGAATATAAATCTATTTAGCCTTCCTAGGTATTTCATACCACACAGTTCTATTACTGAACTCCCCCCACCCCCACCAAGTGGAAGATACAGCCAATTAGAAAAGCAAAGTGAATTAATGAAAATATACGAACAAAGAACATAGGAGCCCTTTTACATGTCAGCTTATTGAAAGTATTAAGAGTCACAATAGCTAAAGGATCCACTAATGAACATGACTGCAATTCAGTCCTCAAAGAATGGAAGACTGATTGAATTTTAACACTTATTCTTCCCCAATACCCTGGAATACACATCTAACATTTTGTTTAGTAATTTTCCAAACTAACATTTAGAAAATATGAATTTCCAATCAACAAAAATGGCAATTACTGAAAACAAACAAACAAAACCGCTGTTTAACAAAATACATTCAACTTTATTTCACTCTCCAAGAATTGAAGCTAAAAGCATACGGACAGGTTGTGTATTGAGAACACTGGTGTAGCTTTGATAGAAAATAAAAGGTGGCAATAAGACGAGCATCCATCCACGACCTATTCTTAATGGTTCAAATTGCCTTCACTAAATCTGTATATTAAATCATAATGAGGCGTCACAGACTAACAAAACACTTTTTTACTTCTGGGTAAAATTATATCAATTTGGTGTATTAACATTAGCTCTCTCGGGCTATTCAGAAGTTCCCACTGCAACATACAAGTATGACTAATAATAAACGGTGTGGGGGGGGGGAGATGGCTTAAGACAAGCCACTTTATTTTGGATACAGTGTCATTATAATCACAGTGGGGTAAAGGGAAAAGTAGTAATTAAAAGGAGAGAACCTAGGTGATTAAGAAAAATAAATGAAACCGGTTAAGAATCACTGGATTAGATCTACTTATGTCAGTGATTACTTGAGACTATTTTTGGGCCAAAGCTTTATCT
Source organism: Echinops telfairi (assembly GCF_000313985.2). Classification (NCBI taxonomy): domain Eukaryota; kingdom Metazoa; phylum Chordata; class Mammalia; order Afrosoricida; family Tenrecidae; genus Echinops; species Echinops telfairi. The sequence continues at coordinate 2,512,442 of NW_022103929.1, read as the reverse complement.
GCGGGCATCTTCAACTCATCTTCTGTGAACCTTCGGGGAGTGGGGCGGGGGAAATAACAGCTACCCTCATCACATCCCTTCCTGAACGCCGAGGACTGAGAAAAGTAGAGCTGTTTTTCTGAGAAACAAAGATGCTTTCTACCATTCTTCTAAGATGGTGGAAGAGGACTCCTCTGGAGACCTCCCCAAGGAGGAAAAATGAAAGAAATCCATAGCAGAATTCCCTGGCTCTGTTTCATGCCATTGCTCCCCTTCACAGACCCGGTGCGGCCACTCTGCTCGGGTTATCTCCCTCTGGGGAGGGTAAACCTTCCCTGGGCATTGTTTGCCCCGGGTCCCTATTTACCACTCAGATCGCCTCCACCACCCTGCACTGGGGTCTCCAGAAGCTACAGGGCAGAAAAAAACAAGAGCGCCGGAAGACCTCCTCCAAGCGCCCCTCTTATTAAATGGTGTACGGAAACGAGAAACCTGGCTTTTGCTTGAGAGGGGTCTTTAGGGGTCAGAGGCATCCTGTCCACCACTGTCGAAGGGAGGTGGCCATTTGCGCTGCCCGCTCCGCCATCAAAGCCCTGCCAGGGCCAGGGGCCTCATCAAGCCCCGGGCTCCCCGCGCGTCCGGGTGTCAGGGGCGGCCCTCCGTCCCCGACCATCGGATCACCGGCAGCGACGGGAGACAGGGCCGCGGAATGAGACCACTCTCCCTCCCGACGGCCGGAGACCGGGGACCCGGACTGGGGCCCGAGCCGCGCTGTGCCCGCCCCCGCCCTACCTGAGAGGGCCCGGGCGGGGTCGCTAAGGGCCGCTCCAGGGAGCCCCGCGACGGCGCGGCTCGGCGACGGAGGCGCCTCGTCTCGCCGGGGCAGAGCTCGGCGGCGGCTCTACGACCTCAAACTCCATCGGGAGCTACAGGGACAGCCCCGTTGGCGGCGGCGGAGGCCGCGACGGGGCCTCCTCCTCCTCCTCCCTCCGCCTCCTCCTTCTCTTCAGGAGGCGGACCTGGAGGGCTCCCGACCTAGTTATCGCGAGAAGATACTACCCACGTAACGCGAGACTACACAAACCCGGGAGTTGGGGAGACGGAGTCCCCTAGTTGGCCACCTAAATTGCGCTTCAGCTTCCCTCTGATAGAGCAGATCCACCCCCATCACGTGTCCAGGGAGAGCAGGGGCACTGTGGGAAGCACTGTTAGGGCTTGGTAAGGCGAAGGGGTTGATGGGAAACTCCCTGCACATGCATGGGTTCCTGGAGTCAGCCCTCCTTGACAGGTTCTAGGAGCCAAGTGTCCAGACTTGTCTTATTGAAAAAAAACACAGTTGAGAGGAGCTGATAGCAAGGGCTCAAAGTAGAAAGCAAATGTTTTCAGAATGATGATGGCAACAAATGAACAAATGTGCTTGACACAATGGATGCATGTATGGATTGTGATAAGAATTGTTCGAGCCCCCAATAAAATGATTAAAAAACCAACCACAGTTGATTGTTGATTAGACACTGTTATATCAACGTACACTCCACCAATTAAATGCTGACTGAATCTTTGCACTTCAACATCTGAAACTCACTGCAATTAATTCCAACTTGAACTGCTCTATAGGGTTTCCAAAGCTATGAGTCTTTAGGGAAGCAGACTGTCTCATAGCCACCTCTCCCCTGACCACCGCCTCGACAAGCTGTTGGTGGGTTTGAACCGTTTTTAATCTTTCCACTAGCATTTTAGTGCTTAACCCACTGCACCCTCTACATAGGTATCCTGACGGAAATCTCCGATTTAAAAGAACCAAAGCATTTGTTTGCCAATGTAAACCTATTTTATCTCTTATTAAAGAGAAAAGTGAGTTCAGCAGTTAGCAAGGGGCAAAA
>NW_022103929.1:2474760-2509553 GCF_000313985.2 Echinops telfairi | reverse complement strand
TTTAAGGTAGGGATTATCTCCTTTTTAAAAGTATAAATGCAGAAAACTGGGGCTAGGGATAAAGAAATTAACAAGGAAATCATGACTACAATTTGTCAAGTCATGTTAATAAACATTTCATTTTTATTTAAATGTTGTTCATATACTCCACAAAATATTCCTAAAAGGCAGATACTCTTACTGAGAAACTGATGAACACAAGAAAATCACTATGAATGATAGATAAACTTTAAGCATTTCCCAGTATAGAACCAGATGTCCAACAAAATCATCCATGGAAATAAACTTCCTACAATTTACAAGACAAATAGAAAAGTTGCTTATAAATTATGAGCGTTAAAAAGGGGGAAAACATATGGTTATAACTGTGTGACAGTGTGTTGTTTTCTTAAAAGATTTATTAGCCTGGTCAATTAGCCCTTTCCATGCATCTTCTTGTATTTATGAAATCCATCATGCCAGAACAGTTGATAATTGTTCATTTAATGTTTCCCAGTCCATTGGACAGTATTGGTCCTATATACTTAATAATAGTAATTCTTAAAGGTGGCTTGACTATATTAAAATTATAATTTCATCTTCCTTTCCCTGTCTTATTTTACTCTAAACTGATTTTTAACATTCTAGCATATGTTGATTTTACTCAGTCTCCACCACTAGCATGGTTCATGAGAATAGGTATTTTTGAGTGGATACCCTAATTTCTAGTGCATGTACATATTATAGACTCTGTAAATATGTATTTGTGGATAAGTGATTAAAGAAACTGTTTCTGCCTTTAAAATTCACAGTAGACAAAACATAATAAAGCCCTCTATTCCTACTTCCAGTTTATTTCTTATGTAAACACGATAGTTACATCCAAAGAAAGACAGCAGGATCTTCTCTTACAATAAAGTAAGAACTACTTTTCATGATCTTCTATACATAAATGCAATAAAAGGGGCACTTGAACTCAAGCACATTTTGCAGCAGTTTCTTAAATATCAGAAAGCGACAACTAAAAGAAAATGTTTTAAATGAATAAATTCTATACTTTGCCATACCTGCATTTTAAAAAGATTCCATTTTTTCTGAAATTGTTTAGACAAGTCATGCGAACAAACACTCTTCTAGGAATGTTTTCAGGTCACTCTGTGCTATTAAACATAAATAAATAATAATAAATAACATCCATCACTTTTACAAAACCCCTCTCCCTTCCCCACGCAAGTCTCAAAGTGCATTACCAAAAAAAAGATTCACAATAATCTTACAAGGCACACATAAAATTTAAAGATAGCTCAGTGGTGGTTTCTAAAAACACTCAAGATAGAAGATATACATTTCTTAAAAAGCGAACAATAACAAAAATTTTACTCTTCTTCTGCCCTCTACCTCCCACCTATAGGCTTCCCTCCAAAAAATTTAATGTAAGAAGCAGTAAGGAAGAAAAATATTTCAATCACAAGTAAATGACTTCTGAAAGGGATGTATTTCCATGCCTACAAATGGTCAAACAATCATAGGTCAAATGGGAAAGAAACGATAGCATTAAATTATGTTCTCCAATGGAAGAAAAACACAATTTACTTAAAATTCTGTCTCCAGTAGAATACTCAAATTCCAAAACTCGCTTCTCTGGATTTTTCTCTTTCTGTTGGGAAGAATTAAATACATGTAAAATAGAATTTTCTACCTGGAGACAATCTTAAAAATTATCAAAACCTACGTTATTATTTTACATAGGTAGTTAAGAGAAGCTCAATGAGAGTGGCCTGCCCAGCATCACTAACTAGCAATCTGAATCAGAAAGTCAATTTTCTTATCTGGAAAATAAGAAAGCTGGATCATCTAAAGTCCCCCCTCCAGAGTTAAAATTCTATGCAGGGAATGTTTTTCACAAAGCTATTACAAAAAAGGTATTTAACATTCATCACCATAATTCTACATTAGGAAACTTCTTACAAATGCTACAAAGTATATTACATTTGAAAGTCTGAAAGGCTTTCAGTAGAATGAAACATAGCAAAAGTTCCACATAAAACTGAGGTAAATGGAGAAGAAACATTATCTTTCAAAGTAAGCTATAGCCATGCCCGGCCTTTTTAATAAAGTCTATCCTCTGTTTAGAGAACATGACTTTTTTTCCTGCTACATTTTAAAAATCTTTGTTCTAACAATGAGAAAAAGTTTTGTATTTTATATCACTAGGGATATTAGAGAACAGCTTATGACATGAGCTGAAACCTTAAGGTCACCCTATGATCATGGCTTTTGCTTTTGGCACATTTCTGGGAATACAGGAAAAAATTGGAGGGGTTGAAATTGTTTAATCAATTTGGCAAATGACAGTTTTGTAAACGAAAACACTTGTAATTAATATTTAAGAAGTCCTAATAGCTACTCATGTTTACACTGTTTATTCCAGTGACAGCTAAAAAATAATGCTGCTTCAAAAGTAATAATTAAGAGAGAAACCATTGGCACACGTAACATGAATGGTTCTCAAAGGCATTAAATTGAATGGGGCAGAAAGTCTCAAAAGATTAAAACAAAAACGAGTCAAGCCCATTGCCATGAAATCGATTCCAACTCAGGACAGAGTAGAACTGCTCCCAGGCTGTAAATCTTCAAGGAAGCAGAATGCACATCTTTCAGTAGATTCAAACTACCAGTCTTTAAGTTGGAAGCTCTAATATTCTAGATATGACAAAATTGTAAGAATGGAGAACTCATTGGTGTTTCGGAAGGATTAGAATGAGGAGGAAGAAAAAAAAAAAAAAAAAGAATGAGGAGGAAGGGCTGACCACAAAGGATAGAATGAGGAAATGTTGAGGGGTGATGAAATTGTTCTATCTCATCCGTGTGATAAATGTACAAATCTATATCTGTTAAAATTTAACAGAATTGTATGCCCAAAGCAATAAGCCTTACTATATGTTGATTATAGAAACAATAAACTAAACACGATAAATTTAGAATTTCTAAGAAATGTAATTGTTTAGAGCTTCATGCTAATGGTATTCATTTTACTGACCAGAAAAATAATTCAGTGCAATTGTTTTAAATAAAATCAAGAAACTTACGTCCAATTCATAGCTTCTAAATTATGTATCGTTGCAACTCAAGGAAATTAAATTATTTTAAGGACAATTAGTCCATATAGGTTATTCTGCTAGTCCCCAGTGAATCTGAATGTGTTCCTTTACAGCTAAACTTTAAGATACCTTTCTGTGTAGTTTAGAATTCACCAAGAATTTAAAAAACACGTTTCACAACTCATCAGCCCTCAAAAGTGACTTGTAACCAGTTAATTGTGTGATTTTACATTTATTCTTCTCCAGTTATCCTAATTCTTTAACATTCTTTTACATTTGAGTCCATCATCGAGAACAGTGGTTCTCAACTTCCCTAATGCCGCGACCCTTTCATAGTTCCTCATATTGTGGCGACACCCCAACCATAAACTTATTTTCATTGCTACTTAACTGTAATTTTGCTACTGTTATGAATCAGGTGACCCCTGTGGAAGGGTCATTCGACCCCCAAAGGGGTCACAACCCACGGGTTGAGAACTGCTGATCTAGAGACTGCAAATCAGAACCTGGAAATACAGTTGGATCTCATTCTGTCACTGAAATCAAGATTTAAGAAAGGGGCAAAAAAAAAAAAAGAACGGAACACTATTTTGTAAGCATACCACTGGGACTTATAACATGAAGTGAAAGAGAATTCCATCAGTGTTTCTCTGCCTTCCACAACTTTTGACTGTTACTACCCTGTCTCCCCGAAAGTAAGACACCCCCCCAAAATAAGACTTACTTGCAGTTTTGCCTCTCACTGAAATATATGGAATCCCCCCGAAAATAAGGCCCCCAAAGCTACCATAACTCTGGACTGTAGCGGGGGGCACCACTGTCACTGTTGGCCACAGCGCAGCCAAAGCAGACAGGAAGTACGAGGTCTCTTTTAATAAAACAATAAACAATAAATGTGTACTGTATTCTTCTTCATGGAAAAATAAGACATCCCCTGAAAATAAGACCTAGCGCATCTTTGGGAGTAAAAATTAATATGACGCTGTCTTATTTTCGGGGAAACGGTAGAAGTTCAGAAAAGATAATATCTGTATATGTTATTATCAGGCTGGCCAAATAGGACCCAAAGACAAGAGGGTGGGTGGGAGAGGGAATGCAATATTACAAATGTGGTATTCCTACAGAAAGACTTGGTTGAAAGAATAATAGAAGGTTAACATAGCCAAATATATGGTTTTAATTATAATAGATCTTGCCTTGTTAGATCAGGCCTAGGTAATTTTTCACCACTGCTTCTACCATGGACAGAAGTTAAATGCTTTTTGAGGGCAGATTTGTGCTTGAAATCCATGTCACAACAGTGGCATTTGTATGGACGATCCCCACTGTGTATGTTCAAGTGGTCCTGAAGGGTGCTTTTGGCAGTAAAGGTTTTCAAGCACACAGTACACTGAAAGGGTCGTATGCCCATATGCCCTCGAATGTGCCGGTTAAGGTTTTTCTTCTGTGTAAATGTTTTTCCACACTGTAAGCACAAGAAGAGTTTATGCATCTTGAGATGGCGCAGATAGTTTTCAACATGAAGAAAGCCTCGAGGGCACCTAGGGCACTGGTGTCTTAGTGAGTAACTTTCTTCCAGACTCGGAATCTCATTCACTGTACCCTGACTTCTTTCTGAATTCTCACAAAATATGCTCTGGCCTTGATTCCCAGGAATTTCTGTCACTCTGTTCTCAACTGTAGAATTAATCAGTGAATGCTGGGTTTCAGAGAAATACATGCTTGCTTTTGAAGAAGTACAAGGCTGTGAAAACTGCCCATTAGCCACACTATCTGTACTGATAGATTCCACACGAAGGATACAAATTTCATTGTCTTTAAAACCTATGTCTACTGTAGACAGCTCTGGTGATGTTGCTTCTTTGCTCTCTGATGTCAAACTCTCTATTGTAGTCTGTAAAGTGTTGCTTTCCTCATCTTTAACGTGGAAATCCATGCTGACGGGACTATCTTCTGAAATTTCAATTATCTCACAGTCTTTATCCAAACGATCTTCTTCATTCTTAACATCTAGATCAGAGGACTGACACAGGTCAGTGTGCTGGCTGTTGTTTTTCATAGAAAGATCAATTTCCAGATACTTTGACAAAGCTTCTGTGCATTTTTCCACAATGTGAACCATCTGAAGGTAACTAGCAGCAGTCAAATATTTCAAGAGTTCTTTCCTTTTAACTTCAAGTGCTCCAGTGTAGCAAGAGAGCAGCAACTTTCTGCCGACTTCGGCACTCTGCAAGATGGTGATTCTGACATGTTTCGACTGAGTGAGTAAGAACTGATCTCTCATGAAAGTGGAGCATGCAGCCAAAATCACCTTGTGCCCCTGGAACTCGGTGTCATTAATGTAAATTGATACATCACAAAACAAATTCTGCTGTCTCAAAAGATTCATCTTCTGTAAGACCACATCTCCTTGCTGTTCAAACTGGAAGTGTAGAACATCAGACTCAGCGGCCATGGTCACAATCTAAGCAAAATAAAACATACATTGATGCAAGTTAGGGGGATGCTCTCCTCTAGTGTGACCATAAAACAAACAAATCCAAAAACCAAGTTCTAATCTGGTTGCTGGGAGCGAATCCCTATACCACTATCTTAAAAGTCTGAGAATTATAATGCACGTCTGTGGTCTCCTAGCACATTTTTCATACTTTTGCTCAGTAGTTACCATATTAAATGATAACACGATGCATAATTCTGTCACATAGAAATGTTAACACTTTCTATTATTTGTCTCTTTTGCTAAATTGCGTGTCTTATGATCAAGATACTTTCTTAATTCGGAATACCCATTAGCAAACAGTACCCACCACAAAGTATTTCATATCTCTCAAACCTGACACCTTAATGTTTTCTCCAAAATTCCCACTCCCCACCACCACTACAGGTCTGCGCGCTTTTAACCTGAAGCATCCCTATGCCTTTCACCAGTTCTCCTCGCCCTGTTCGTTCTCTTATACTCCAAACTTTCCTCCTATCAGCGAATTCACTTCAAATAAAACTTAAAACATTTTTGCTCTTCTACTTTATATTCTCCACCAGTCCCCTCTATCTCCAGGTCAGACTAACCAGCCTCTTTACCCAGTATGCAAGATCCCCCACGAGCTGCACTAACCCAACTTTACCCGCCATTATTCTCTATTTCATTCTCAAGTTTCCTTAGTTCGTTTTTTCAGCATTGCCCAGAGGAAGCGCCCGAATACGCCTTTGGACGTGTTTGACTCGCGCCTCAAATTCCTTTTTCCATCAGTGGTTTGGTTCTTTTAAAGGCGTAAACAAAAGACATCTGCGGCGAACCTTTCGCCTTCCCCGCAAGGACTGCTCTCAGCCCACAGCAACGCGATGGGTCTGTCCTTGGACCAGCACGGGGCTGGCAGGGAGCGGGGGGAGCTCGCGACCATCAGTTGAACTGCAAGCGGACCGCAGGTGGCCCTGAGAGATCTCTCCGGCTCGGCGTGCAGGCATCCTCAGTCCGGCCTGCCAGTCAAGGCCCTGTGGTCCAGGAGGACGGAGCCACAGAGCAGCCACGGGCGCCGCACCCTGCCTCCCTCCGCCGCCGCCGCCTTCCCCCCATCTCCCCAGCAGCCCGAGTCTTCCTCCCGCTTACTCACAGACTCAGACAAGTAGGTTAGGTTTCCGCAGCGGCGGTGGCCGAAGCCGGAAATGGAATGGGGGAAAACACATCCGGTATCAACCTGCTTTCGGCTACACCGGGGCAGTCCGGACGCCCCGGAAGAACATCTTTCAACTTTCTCCCTTCTGCACTTTCTCCCACGCCATCCCCACTCCTTGTAGTGAGGCATCGGTATTCTGGCAAGCTCCATCGTCCCTTTCTTGGTTTTGTCAGAAAAAATCGGTCTCCTTCCGGAGTTCTTCTAGAAAATCGAATTGGGAACTGGGGTACAATGCGTCGAACCTGAATACTAGGTGCTAGTTCACCTGCAGGGTCCTTACAGGTTATAACTGGGCGGGGCCTCTCCTTACAATGCCTATCTGCAATTTAAAGGGTGGGAGGGAAAAGGTTACCAAGAGTTTACCTTTTTACTGAGAACCCTGGTGGCAGAGCAGGCTACCCATTTGAGATGCTAACCACAAGGAGAAAGAAAAGGCTTCTCTTCAAGTACAGATTTACAGCCTTGGACACTCGGCTGTGAATCGGAATGGACTCAATTGAAGGAGTTTGCTACGTAGGAGTTACTTATCAACACCGGGTCCCACCCCTATGCCTTTAGCTTCACCACTCCAGCAGCCAAGTTCAGAGCAAAACTCTGCTTCTTTGGACCTGCCGTTTCCTCGGGCATACATTTCAAAAACATGCTCATCAGTTAGTTGACCCCCATTTAGGAGCCTGTAACTCCTTTGCCTACCTTCATTTTACCAAACCTGTATTGAACTAAATTTTGTCCCACCTAGTTGGGGAGGATTCAGGTCTATTCCTTTGTTCTTAGCTGCCCTCGAGTTGGTTCCGAAGGACTCGGCGTGACTGCATCATGCAGGACCTAACACAACGCTGCCAGTCTGTCATCTTCACAAGTGTTGTGGATCGAACATTTGTGATGCATAGCGTTTTCACTGGCAGATTTTTGGAATTAGGTTGCCACGCCTTTCTTTCCAGTCTCCCTTAGTCAGGAAACTGCTGAAAACCTGGCTGAGGAACACAGCCACCAAGCAACCCTTTACTGAAAGATAGGAACTGCAATCTTACCTAAGTCTCCAAAGACGGCAAGAATCCCTTAGCACTTAACAAGCACTCAAACATTTGCCCAATGTTAGGATATCTGAACCAATTCTTAAAAGCAAATGCTCTCTACTCTAGCAATCAAAGTGCTATGAGAGCAGAAATTGATCCTTTTAACAATAACTTCTGGTTAACCCAGATTTTTTTAAGACAATCCCAGCAGGCTTGATCAACACATGCTTTAAGGAATAGGTGTGAAGGTGGTGTTGCAGATTCAAATTCACACAATTGGAAAAGCAGGAGAGGAGAGAGAAAATAAACCACTGACATCTGATCTTTAATGATCACACTTTTATTAAGGAAACTTCCCCATAATAAGTGAAGAGGTAGTTCATAGTATGTCTAACATACAACAGATTTAGAGCAGCTATTCATGAGCTGAAATAAGATGTTCTGGGTTGGTTATTTAGGACACTATTTTAGAAGCAGTGACTCTAGCCACCTCCACTAATAGATCTAATAAAGAAACAAAACAAATTAAAACCACACTTGATTTACCTCACAGCCACTTCAGTTTGGAGTTTGCCTTTTAAATTAAATAATAAATAAATAATTGTGGCATATTTTTATATGTTTTAAGTAAGCTATGATAGTGAGCAGCCTCTGTCCTTTTTCGTTATCCTGGGAATCCATAAAATATGAATGCTGAATGATTAAAGTTTTAAAAATTATCCTGGACAGGAATCTATTTGCATGTCATCTTCTCCTATAAAACATATTTGATATCAGTAATTTGGCCTTTTGTAATACAACCTAAGAAACATATAAAAACAAAGGAGAAATATTAGGTCCCACCAAAATTAAGAAAATGTCTCACAGAAAGAATATCTCCCAGGTCAAGAAATGGAGGAAATTGTAACTCACTGCAGTGATTTGTAAGTTAGAATGCAAAGTTTTAAGGAAACACACCTATCAAATGCTGATTTTAAGTGACCAAAAGAAAACAAGGTAGTTGTATTATTTCTAATATAAAATCAAATGTTGCGCCACTAAGACCACATGAGTCTGTACGCTCCATGAGGGCAGGGACTGTGCCAATCTTACCTTCATATTGTCTAGAATAGCGCCTGGCAACAGTAGGTGGCTAATAAATACTTCTTGAAGGACTAAATAAACCCAGAAAAAATCTCCAGCCAAAGAGACCAATCTTATGTGAACCCATGTTTGTTAGTCTTCAAACAAGTTTAACAACAGAAAAGAAATAACAGAACAGGACATAAATGTACGCAAAAGCAGCACTCCAACTGGAAACTTCTCTGCAATAGGATGTTCAGAGAAAATACAAAATGTTGCTTGCTGTCTTAGTGCCTCATTGTTGCATAGAATGGGTACTCTTTGGCTGGATCATATAAAAACCAGAATGCTAGGAAGCATCATTAGATGATATAATGCATGACTTAGAGGGAAAAAGTATCTATACATTGGTCTGATCACTCAACTGTATTCTTATTTTAAATCTTTGAACAAATGCGAGAAATTATACCAAAAATCAAATTCACATGCAAATGCTTCAAATTATAACTCTAACTTCTCCCAATTATCCAAATTAAGCCTGATATTGTTTTCCCTGTGCATGCTGACAGCTCAAAAATAAAAAAATAAAAGTCTGATGCAAACAAAATAACACTGTTTTCACACAAAATCAGTTTCACATTTGGATCATACTCATTATTTGAACTCATCAATAATGAATGCCCTTTCCTTCCCTAACCGAGTCTCAGCAAAATCAGACACTTGACTGGGAAGGGTACAGTACTCATTATAACCAGAAAACAATTAGGTAATAGAAATCCCTCTGTGTTATATTGTTGACAAAGTCTCAGAAAGCCAACAGGTACACACAAGGCAAAACACAAAGCTGAGAGTTTTCCTATTGGTGTATAATTCTTGATCATGTACTTGATCTTTTTACGGCTGAGGATAGTAGGAATTAGTGGAGACATAGGCTCATATTTAATCTCGTTATCTCCCTTGGTCAACATTGGTTGGCCATGCCACCTCTTTGGACATTGATGTCCCAACATAAAATGAAAGAGATGGGAGTAAATAATCAAGATTCTCAAAAAAAAAAAAAAAAAAGATTCTCTAAGGACTCTAGCTAGTACTCTTAAATCTAACCTGTGGGTCAGAAACAAGTAACACTCAAACTTTTATTTCTAAAATAAATAAAATGTGCAGAAGATCAATGGTGTATTAGTGATCTATCAGAGGTGGAAAGGTAGAACTGTACACCTTCAAGTAGAAAATCTAAATGTAAAAAACCTGATTGACCTTCAACTTTTCCCACCCTTTTTAGAAATTAGGTACACTATAAAATGAGACTCTTGTAGTACATTTGACAAACTTTGATTGACTAACTTCTGCTGGCTACACTTTGAAACACAGCTTTCCCATTCCCCTGGTCATCCGGTCGATTCTAACACACGAACCTATAGGACAGAATAGAACTGTGCCATAAGGGTCCAAGGCTATAACCTTTACAGAAGCAGACTGTATTTCCCTTTTGCAGCAGCTGGTGGCTTTGAACCACAGCCATTTCAATTAGCAGCTGAACACTTCACCATTGTACCACCAGGGCTCCTTGAAACAAAATTCAGATACTCCTAAATAGGCCCTTTTTAGAGAGACCATTATACATCAGTACATTTTAAGTACACCTGGAGCAATCCTGACTTCCAAAGCATCAACAAGTAAATTACATATGAATTTAAAATATCTGGCCTCTTGGTGGGACGGACTACTAGGAATACCCCCCACTTCAGTGCTGTTTTGCATCCCCCCACTTCAGTGCTGTTTTGCATTAATTGTAATTCTCTGCTTTGCTGATTATGCTCCTTGTGATGATCCTTAACTAGTTGTCTGCAATTGTGGTTGAAAAAATGGTTTACATGAACAAAGACATTAGGTTGGGGTCATAATACTGTTGAAAAGAGTACAGGACAAATCAAAATACCACTTTACAACCAACTCTAAAGCAAGTACAAATAGTGGGAAGCACATTCATTCATTGATCAGACAAATGAATTATGAATAGGCAACCATAAGTTCTCTCACATAATCATTTCAGATCAATAGCAGTACCAACTTATACATCAGACTACTGTCTGCCAAAGAAAAACATTATTCACTTCTTTTAGCATGCCCTCGATCACTGGAGAGGAGCTACTGCTATGAATTTGTTGGCACCTTCAGAATGTTCCAAGTGAAAAGCCTAAAATACTGTCAGTCTGAAATACAAGTCATTGTTAGGTAGACAAATGGAATACTAGGGAAAGGAAAACACATCACAGGATAAATAATCAATAGAAAATGGGAGCGGGCAAATGGAAGGCAAGACCACTCCATGTGGTAAGCTGCCTGGTTGATTAGTGCCTTAATTTAGCTCCCCACAACCTGAACAGAGCTTTGAAGAAGTCAAACTATTGAAGTCACTCCTACAAAGACTCAAGCCTATTGCCCCATTCTCAGTCAATTCTTGAGAGCATGAAGCCTCTATTCAATTTACACAAGTACTATCATTTCTTAGGTTCAGGACAGCTTGGGCCAGTTTACCTGCATCCAGGACCTGTGTTGCATCAGGCTGTGGCTGACACCCTTTAGCATCTGTGACTGTTGTACATGCAAACGAATCAAAGTCCACTGTGAGATCTTGCACATTTCTTTCATTGGCATTATCAAAGCTGTTTTTGCCATGCAGTTGTTTAAGGTGTTTCCTCAAAACTGGCTTATGTGCAAAAACCATGTCACAATAGTTACACTTATGGGGCTTATCTCCACTGTGAAGGTTAAGATGGTCTTGTAAGGAACACTTCTGAGAAAAGGTTTTCCCACAGATCTTACACTGGAAAGGTTTAATGCCGGCATGTACACGCATGTGTCGATGAAGGTTGCCCTTCTGGGTGAAAGTCTTGCCGCAGAGTAGACACATAAAGAGTTTGTGCATTTTTAAATGGTTGGCGTAGTTCTCCAGGTGACGAAACACCCTGGTACACTTTGGACACTGGTGATGCCACTGGAGGCCTTTGTCTACACCTCGAATATTGGGCCCAAAGACATCTTTTGAGGCCATGATGATGTTATCACTGCCTGCATAAGAGAGCGCATAATTGTGAAGATGGTTTTGCTCTATTTCACTCACTCTGTTTTCCACAGTTGAATTTATCAGGGAATGCTGGGGCTCTGATGAATGTAAAGCAGTGGGTTCAGAAGAAATAAATTGGTTTTGGTCTTTTTTACTTCTAACCTCTGATACATCCCCAATAGATTCTACCTTAACAATCTGAATATCACTGTCCTCCATATCCATACTGTCTTCAGATGGATGAACACAAGGTGGGTCCTGCTTTGGGGAGCCTCTGGCATCTCCCTGCTGCTCTTTTGACTGGGGAGAAGCGCTCTGCTGTTCACCGCCCTCTTTACTAGTCCTTGGTGGTTTGGGCTTTATGAACTTCCACAGGGCCTGCGTGCACCGTTCTACAATGTGGCTCATCTGGAGAAAGCTCGCAGCAGTCAAGTAATTTACCAGTTCCATCTCAGGGAATTCCAGCACACCACTATAACAGGACAAGAGCAACTGTCTCCCCACGTCGGAACTCTGTAATATGGAGATTTTCACCTCTCGGGAATCATTCAGTAAAAACTGGTCTCTTAAGAAGGGGGAACCTGCAGCAAACACAATTTTATGCCCCTGAACCTCAACATCATCTATGAGAACTGTAACATCACAAAATTTATTCTCTTCTCTTAATTTGTTCATTTTTTGTAACATTGAATCTCCATAATTTTCAAACTTGAAGTGAAGGAGATCTGATCTCTCAGACATTTTGGCAGACCTAAAGAACAGAAATGTAAAAAGGTTGAATTTAAGAAAATTCATACAATTAAGAAACCTGGATACACCTTCTAAAATCCCAATCTGAGTTGTCATATCTGCTTGTCTGTATTAAAATGAGTTTTCTTGAAAGCAGCTGTAACAGCTTTCAAAGACAGCAAAAATTTTACTTCTTACCAAAATCAAGTATCAATTATACCTAAGAAACTTGGCATTCATTGAACTTTTGAAGATACTCGATAAAAGAACAGTGCTTGAGTTCATTCAAATTGCCCATCCCCTTCTTAAATCAGAATTCTGTATGGTTTCAAAAACAACCTAAAATGTAGCAAAACAAATAAACATGAAGGAACTATTTCATTTTGCAGAAAACATGGCACCTGTTTCTTCTAAGGCAAAACACTTTTTCTTTGCTTTGTATTTTTAAAACTGTGACCATATTATTTTCCTGGGAAAACCCCTCTTCTGTTTATACTGATGTGAAATTTTCAAACAAGTGATAAAATGAGATTCCTATACCTAAAGGTATAAACTTAGGATCGCTTCAGTGGTAAAGGTCTTTATTTTGTACCTTCAGGATAAATCTAAACTTTTTTTTTATTCCCCCACCCCCACCCCCACATCTAAACTTTTAAGAAACATTTCTTGGTACAGATAGAAAAATACTTGGTAAAGAAAAATCAAGTGAGCCACTTGGTGAGAATTTGAATACCAGCATGGTGGAGCTAACCGATTCCTACCAGATTTTGTTTTCTTCTGTTCCATCCTTATACATCATTACTCATCATCTGGACTACTAGACCCTCTTATTAAATGTTTTCTAGGCTAACTTCCCTTTCCTTTGACCCAACCTTTACACCATCTTTCAAAAACACAAATCTCATTGTATCTTCCCTTTGCTTCTGGGATAAAAAGTAATCTCTTATGTGTGAAGTGATTAAGTAAACCTTGTAATAATTAAGGCAAACAATGACATAGCCCATTAAGCCCAGAGAAGGTGTGTCTTTGCCAAAACTCTGTATATTACTTCCCTTATATAGCAATTCCTTTGGAGACAGTCCCCATGTTCTGATTCCACACTCTCCAAATGATTTTCTGATCATAACTTGACTTCCCATGTGTCTCCCTAAAGAGAAGGATAGTTAGCCATGCCAACATCATAATTCCAGGCCACCGTAAAAATAATAATAAAATAAACTGCAATTCTATTCACTAGTCTTCTGAGAGAGCAATAGTTGTATCTGGCTTATTCTTAAGAAATAGGTCTATAATCTCAGTACATAACAAGTTCATCATCAGCAGTCCCTTAGTTATGAGAAGACAAGACAAATAGCTGCTCCAGGCCACATATGGATTCTCAAGCCTAAATTTTATAATCTTAATCTCTAATTCTCTGTTACAAAGATTTATAAAAGGCAGAGCCCAGGTCTTATTCCTCAGTGCCTCCTACAAGACAGCATTCTTGAATCTAGGCTTTGGCACATTTGTTTAGTCTAGAAGGTTACCTCTTAGGCAATGCTGACTCATCCAAGGTATACTTCCTCCTCTGAGGAAACATCCCTGACTTCTTAGATTAGAGCAGTTCTTGCTAATAGGCCTATAACACCCTGCATGTGTCTCATAACACTTGAAACACTTTCATTAAATATTTCTTCTGCTATGAGCCTTCTCATCCAAACGGGAATCTCGGTGACATTAAGAGGAAACCTTTCTGTCCTAACTGCTGGAGTGAAGCTGGGAACCTGCATCTTCGAGGGCAAAATACTTCCTGTTTGCTTCAAATTCTATGTTAATATAGCCACAATACTTCTCCCACTACACACCAAACTCTTCTATTAAAACTGGTGTGTGTCCCATCCCTAACATTGTACTAGACACACAGCAGGTGCTCAGTTTGCATTTGTTGAACCTATAGGATTAGTTTAACAGTAGTTAAAAGGGGAAAATGTTAGGAAGTAACTAAGCATCAACAAAGCATTACAGGACTAAAGCCATGAAGTTTTAGGAATAAAACATGGGAATAAGGAGCAAGAAAACAATAACAAACGAAATTTCAAAGGACTTGCTCACTGGCTCTAGAGAATGAAAAAAGCAAAGGAGGGGAAGGAGGCTATGTAAGGGTTGTTTACCTGACGGTTCAGCTGAATGTCACGGATACACAGGTAGATTAACAACAACCACAACAAAAACCCTTTCATCAAGTGTAATAAGCTTTTCCTCTGTTCGACAGTTTGCATTACACAAAATAATCACAATGAAAACCACATTCGAGGAAGGATGCGGAAAATTAAGTGTAGGATCAGAAAAAAAGACAAACCAATTTTTATCAAGATGATACATATCAAATAAAAAAGAAATATCTAGAAAATATGGGGACTCTATTGGGAATTTAAAGCAGCCAAGCTGTATTACCACTGGTCAGTTTTAGCTATTTAAGGAGGCTTCAAAATGTTTGTGGACGTGGACAACTGCCCCTCCCCCCAGAAGAAGCTACTTTAGAGGACTGCACTGAAGCTGCAGCTAGGGGAGAGGGACATGTCTGATCAGAGCACACGGGAGCAAATGAAGGAGAGTGGGGTACATCCTGGCCCACAAGGCCTGGAGGACAATATCCCAGCTCCGAACAGCCAATGCACAGAGTGCACCATATGGCTGATCCCACTATGAGACACAATGTCCCTCACTGACCCATGGCCCTCTGGGGGACAACACTGGCCTGGTCTGACCCTGCAACACTGAGGCAAAACACTAAAGGCATGTGGCAGAGCAGGGAGCTCCCAATGGAGTGCAAAAGACGGACTCGGGGGCCAGAGCATGGCACCCCTTCGGACTTGAATGGAGAACACTTCCAGCGGCCAAAAATCAGACCTTGATCTATTTACAGTTTTTTTTTCTTTTTTTTAAAAATTAATTTATTCTTTTATGGGTCATTGGTTTTCTTTTTTGTTGTCATCGTTGTGCTCTCTTTTGTCACTTTGTCTTGCTATGCCTTGCTTTTTGGGTGCATATTATTATCTCTGCAGATCTATCTAGATAAGATAGGCTGGATGAACAGTCTGGAGGAGACAACAACGGGACCGATGGTTCTGGGGGGACACGGGAGAGGGGGAGGCGGGGGAAAGGAGGTGGCGTTGGGCAACCCAGTGATCCAAAAATAGTGACAAGGAGGGTGTGAGAGGCCTGGTAAGGGCAATGTAACAGAGAAATTACTGAAACCCAAATGAAGGCTGAGCATGACAGTGGGACAAGAGGAAAGGAAAAGGAAATAGAGGAAAGAACTAGGAGACAAAGGATATTTATAGAGGTCTAAATAGAGGCATGTACATATGTAAATATACTTATATAGGATGGTGGGGAAATAGATCTATGCTCATATATTTATAGGTTTAGTATTAAGGCAGCAGATGGACATCGGACCTCCACTCAAGTACTTACTCAATGCAAGAACATTTTGTTCTATTAAATTGGCATTCCATGATACACACCTTCCCTACACGATCGCTGAAGACAAATGTGTGCATAAGCAAACGTAGTGAAAAAAGCTGATGGTGCGCAGCTATTAAAAGATATAGCGTCTGGGGTCTTAAAGGCTTGAAGGTAAACAAACGGCCATCTAGCTCAGAAGCAACAAAGTCCACATGGAAGAAGCACACCAGCCTGTGTTATCACGAGATGTCAAAGGGATCAGGTATCAGGCATGAAAGAACAAAAAATCTTATCATTGTAAATGAGGGTGAGTGCAGAGTGGAGACCCAAAGCCCATCTGTAGACAACTGGACAACCCCTTACTGAAGGGTCGCAGGGAGGAAATAAGCTAGTCAGGGTGCAGGGTAGCAACAATGAAACATACAACTTTCCTCTACTTCTTAAATGCTTCCTCCCCCCAATATCATGATCCCAATTCCACCTAACAAACCTGGCTAGACCAGAGGATGTACATTGGTATAGATAGGAACCGGAAACACAGGGAATCCAGGACAGATGACCCCCTCAGGACCAGTGGTGAGAGTGGCGATACTTGGAGGGTAGAGGGAAGGTGCGGTAGAAAGGGGGAACCGATTACTAGGATCTACATATAACCTCCTCCTTGGGGGATGGACAACAGTAAAGTGGGTCAAGGGAGACGTCGGACAGTGTAAGATATGACAAAATAATAATTTATAAATTATCAAGGGTTCATGAGGGAGGGGAGAGTGGGGCAAAAACGAGGAGCTGATATTAAGGGCTCAAGTAGAAAGCAAATGTTTTGAGAATGATGATGGCAACAAATGTACAAATGTACTTGACACAATGGATATATGTATGAATTGTGATAAGAATTGTACGAGCCCCCAATAAAATGATTACAAATAAATAAATAATTTAAAAAGTTTGTGGAAATGTGCTTGACACAATGGATGTATGTATAGATTGTGATGAGTTGTATGAGGCCCCAATAACATTATTTTTAAAAGATATGAAAATTATAATAATTTACTATTTTTGAAGAGGCCACACAGGGCGGTGGAAGCAATTGACACCAAGGGCTCAATAGAAAATAAATGTCTAGAAAATGATGATGGCAACATATGTACAAATGTGCTTGATATAATTGGTGTATGGATTGTTACAGGAGCTGTAAGAGCCCCAATAAAATGTTTAAAACAAAAAATAGTTTGTGGAAAAATGGAATTAAAAGTTAATGAAATTTCCCTAGGAAATCTTTGAAGCCCCCAGTAGAGTAGCATAACATATTCATTCATCCATATTGATGAATATTCTAATTTATAATATGATGTTATAATAAAAATAATTCTTTCAATAGCCAAATAAGTGAGGTTCTTTTTTTTGTTTTGTTTTAGTGGGTCCTGAATGCATCACAGCTTAGCTATGTTAAAGTCAATACTTTTTTTTCTCCACATCCAAAAATGAGTGTAAACTGCTTCCACCATCGATAGGACTGGTAGAACTCCTTCAGAGCCATCAGTTCTCAAGAAATTTTCCAAATATTAAGCCACAGAGCAGCTAAAGTAACACCCCAGGAAACTGCTTGCTCTGGCCTGCTGTAGTCGGAAAAGTGTGAGGAAATGTAATTATTTTAGTAACTTTCCTTAATATGTCAGTCCACTCTATTGCTTCAGTTTGATAAGCTCTTATTTACAGGCCATAGTTTATCCCTTCATTGTTTCCTGTCACTGTTTCCATGGTGAGTTGCAGTTGGGGCTCAAAATCACCAGCTGCCTGCAGGGGACTGATAAGGCTTTCTATTCCAGTAAAGTTTTACAGTCTCAGAAATCCACAAGAGCAGTTCTACTCTCTCCTATACGGTCACTCTGAGTAAGGCTTGATTTGATAGACAGGGAGTTAATAGGCTGTTAGTTACAGGAAGGCAAGGAGCAGTTGCTACCTTTGTAGAATGCATTAAAAAAGAGCAGAAAAATGAATTCTTAGTGCTTCCTATGAATTAGTACTGAGCAGGGATAGAAATATTCTTCGTATCATGGTGTCGTCCTTTGAATGTCTTCAGAAAAATTTCTTTCTGGGATTTATTTCCAAAATAGTTCTGACAACGTAAACCAAAGTTTACATATTTTTAAAAAACCATTTAAAAAATACAGTAAAAAAGAATCATTTAATTTAAAAGTAAGGAGATGAAACCTTTCCTGAGTCCTTGGTATGTGCCAGGAATACTTGTCCAACTTAGTTTGAGTTGAAAGAGTTAAGTGCTGGCGTTGGAACTTCTGCCCACTGTGTGTAATGCAAAGACCCATGCTTGAAACAACTAGGTTAGCTGCAGTTTCCTCTTACGGATAACGTGACTTGGGTAAATGTTTCCATTACCCTTCTCACATTCAATATTATAACATAGAGCCAAGAGAAGCCATTGAGCTGTGCACTTACAATGTGTAAACTTTTATGTATTTAAAGCATGCTTCAATAGTAGGTTTACATGAAGGGCAAACAAAATAATTTAGAGCTAAATTTGTGCTAAGCTGTACAGTGGTATACTTTATATATACGTTTTCTTTTTTTTGACCTTATTTGGTAGCTTTTTATCAGAGTTGAGTAGTATTCTTTTTTATATGTCTTCTCTTCTGTTTGATAGTATTATTATTTGGTAGCTTTTTATTGTGATCTGGGTAGAAATTCATGGAGCAAATCGGTTTTCCTTTCAACAATTCAAACACATTCTGATTCATGATCTTCATTGGTGGCAATCCCACATGGGAACAGCACTCTTCCCATTTCCCCCGTGTGTTCCCCATTTCCAAGGCTCTTCTTTCCCACCTCTTCCTGCCTTCTGAGCTTCATCCCTTGGCAAATGCTACCCTATTGATCTCATAAGGCTGATTGTTCTAACAGGTGTACATCTTCTGGTGTCATATTGTTCACCTTATAGGACTGTCTATTGTTCAGCTTGAAGCTGAATCACGGGGATATCTTAAGTTTCAGGCCTGAAGAAGGGTGACTAAGGGCCACTGGGGATGGGGGTGGGGTTTCAATCAGTATCTGTCAGACCAGTATGACCTGTCTTTATTTTGGCCACTCACAAATTTTGTTTTGTTCTGCATTTTGCTCCTATTCTATCCAGGACCTTCTACTGTGACCCCTTTCAGACCAGTTGGAAGAGGTAGCATGGTATTATTTAGCTCTTTTGGGTTTAGGGCTGTGAATGCTACCATTTATATGGATTAAAAACAAACAAATAAATTAATTAAAATTTTAAAAAGATTTATGTGGATTAATCCTTTGGATTAATTCTTTTCAGGTGTCTTTGCTATTCTTCATTCTTTGCTTCAGACTGGGAGAGACCATCAGTTGGACCTTAGACAGCCCCTCACAAGCATTGAGGACCCCAGGCACTAGTTATTGAAGTAGACTGTAGACCATTATATGCATGATGCTATGCCCGTTGACCGGTGTGTGTCCTAATCCTGTAGTCCTAAACCCAGTTTTCTTCTTAAATAAAAGCATTATTTAAGAAAGAAAAACAAAAACACAACTTAAAGCTAGATTTGTTACAAGTAGAGAAGGCTTGAACTGTGAACCTTTAATGGCTATCAGTCATATTTCTAACTGTACTTTATGCTCTTTCTTTTCCTCTCTTACTTATTTAATCTTTATGCTTACTTTTGTATTTATATTTGTAGACTGAAAATACCATTTTCAGATAAAACACAGAATAAGAATTATGAACATACCTGACTTTAGAATCCCCAACTGTAGGTAATAATTATTCATAATATTCATACAAATAACTCACATAATTCTAGATTATAGCTTAATTTTGAGTAATTGAAAGAAAAAAACCAAAGAATTGATCAAGTTAAACAGATTTGGTCACCCCATTCTGTTCACTCTGTCCTTGAAATTCCCAAATTCTCTTTCTTCGTTCTTACTGTCGTGCATATCATCTATTATCTGGGGTACTGGACCAAAACCAAAGACCAGTGCTACGAAGTTAACTCCTATTCATAGTGACCCTATCAGGCAGAGTAGAACTGCTATTTGATTCCTGAGGCTGTAAATCTTCTCAGGGACTGATAGTCCCATTTTTCTCCCACATAGCAAGGTGGGGCAGGGAACGGGGTGAGGTAGTTTTAACTGCCGGTGCTTAACCTACTGGGCCACCAGGGTTCCTTGGGCTACTCCCTCTTACCAAGCCCTCGTTATACTATCCAGTCACTTTGACAGATCTGATTTTACCACTGCCTATTCCTTTGTTACACAGAGATATGTAATTCCTTTTGAAAAGTCACTACATTATTTTTAGATTATTGCTTCACCATTGACAATCAATCTTTAAAGGCTTAAGCTATCAAGGGCTGCTCCAATTTGTCCTCAAAAGAAATTGGGTGGGCTGCTGCAGACAATAATAGAATATGTGACCAGCTGAGTTTCTGACTAAGGAAAACAAATCAGGTCACAGGGCTGAGCCACAGTACACAAGCTCTGTCTCATAATATGCTACAAGACCTGGGACAAGTCGCCTTATCTCTTCACCTACATAACTAAAGTCTCTTCAGGCTCCAAGGTCCTAACGGCTTTACTCAAAGAGACAAATGGTGGCACTCTGGGATAAGCATTGGACTGCTAAATTCCAAGTGGACAGTTCAAATCCACCAGATGCCCCAAAAGACAAAGATGAGGTTCTCTGCTACTGTAAAGATTTACAGCCTCAGAAACCCTGTGGTGCAATTCTACTCTGCAAATAGAGTTGCTATGAGTTGAAATTAACTTGATAGCAGTGGATATGAATTATGGAAAACTAAGTAAGTTAATGTTTATAAAGAGCTTAGCAAAACTTATAAGGTCTATACGCATTTGTTATGTAAACAAAGTATCAATTTTCTTTGTGAGACTTTTCAAATGTAGTTATGTCCATTTTCTTTTCAGTTGAGGTCCCTATTATTTCATTTACCATCAAACTCATCACTCTACTTAAATTTCTTTTTAAAAACTCAATAGTTACTTCTTAATAATGAAATGTAATTCTGTCCTGTTCTCCTTTCATTCACCAAATGCTCTGCATTAATTGACCCAAGAGAACTTTCCTTGAAATTCTCCTCTGAATTCTGGGATTTCTGGATGTTTGAACTCTGTCTGTACTCATGTTTCATCTCCTTTTTCTATCTCTACTACTATCTTGATTATACTACTAGTTCCTCATCTTCTATTTCATCAACACAACTACTCAGCCCCCCCCGCCCCCAAATAATTGTCCCCTTTCTCAATACTCTCTTCTTGATGTAATTTAATCGAAAGGTTTCCACCTCTATGCTGATGATTTAAACCTTTAACCCTAGCCACAACATTTAGCCAGAGCTTCAAATTTGTATTTCCAACCCTTTGCTGGACAGCTCCATGTGGCTATTCCTCTAAATCTTAGTGTCTAAAAGCTAAAATTTTGATCTACAGTAAACTTATAGTTGTTATTTCTAATGACATCACTCCTCCTCAAATGTAAGGAGCCCTGATGGAGTAGTGGTTATGCAATGGGCTGCGAACCAAAAGATCAGCAGTTCAGAACCACCAATTGCTCCCTGAGAAAAAGACTAGGTTTTCTACTCCCATAAAGTGTAACAGTTTCAGAAACCTACTGGGGCCGTTGTACTCTGTCGTGTGGGGTTGCTCATGAGTATGGACTTGATGGCAGTGGGTTTGTTTTAGCTTGGTTTTTGGAGTCCTTCAAATGGTGGATCTTAAAATTCTAGATATCAGCTCCCATACCTGTCATAACTCCATCTTAAGCCTTTACTATTTCTCATCAGGCAGATCTTATCACTCTGTCAAAAGAATCTCTAATAGGAGTCCCCAGACTTTAACGAAAGGATCCAGACTTGGTTAATGAATTCCCCCCACCCCCATAAGCTGCCATCCAAAATAAAATGGCTTGCACAGTGAAATCGGACCATATAATTAGTCTTTTACTTAAAACTCTTCAAAAACTACCAACTCCTTTAGGATTAAGCTGTTCACTCTAGGGACTTCAGTCCACTTTCCCAGCCTCTTTTGCCTGAAAAGCTCTTTTCCACCTAATCCTCTCTAAGAATAAGGTGTTTGGTGTCTGATGTCACTTTCTCTTTGGAGCCTTCTCGAACCATTGCCCTAGGAGTTCATATGTACTTAAATGATTGATACTTTATCATATGAACACTTGTCTATACCTGCCTCCCACAACTGGCTTTGAAAACTGGAAAGATTTTTTAAATGAATCTTAGTGCCAGGAATAAGGTAACAAAAAAGGTGCCTTGGTAACTTGTAGATTAAGGGGAAATTCCCAGCAAAAGGGTATAACTTAGGTCAGCATTCCTAGTGATTCTCAAGGTTGGCACTGGGCCTTAGCCGGTTCTAGGCAGGGGATCTTTTTCCCAGGACCTCAGCTCTGGTACCTTTTACAAGACACCAGAATCAGGTGTTCAAGCTGACGCCAAGGCCCTGGGCTGGTGTCCCAGGAGGCGTTCTTTGGGTTTCGGCTGGCTCCCCACTCCAGACTCTAGGAAGGGAAAGGGGCGGGGCGCCGCGTGGGCTGGGCCAAGGGTTCCTTAACTCCCCCGGGGCCTAGACCAGCCCCTCTGTCCCCATTCTCGTGCGGGTCCTGGCCAATCAGGGTCCCAAGGGAGTTCCATCCTGAGAGCTCCCGCACCCCCGCCCGGCGCTCCGTCCACCTCCGCACTTACAGACCCCGGGAAAGGCCGCCGTCAGGATCCGGCACCGCTAGGAGCTCCGGCCCCTCGGGGCTCCGGGAAGGGGGGAGGGGCAGGGAACCCGAGCCAAAGGGGGACCCAACGGAACCGGAAGGGCAGCCCTCGCCGGACAAAGACAACTTCCAGGTCCCATGGTCTTCTCCGCCAATCGGAATGCTCGGAGGGCGACGGGCTCCCCGGGAGGTGCTCTCAGCGCTGTGGGCGGAGCACGCGCCGAGCGCTGGCCGCGGCTGCAGGGCAGGTGTCCCTGGTAGCTGGTAGTAGGTGCGGCGGTTCCATGGCGACGGGGCTCCGTGCTGACGTGCTCTGCCAACTGCCCCGGGCCCCGTTCTCAGCGGCTGCTCTAGAGCTGGACCTCTGCGTCTACTAACTGCGTGGGCCTCAAGGGCGCCTTCGCGCTTACGCCTCGGTAAGTCCCTCCCGTCTGGGGCTGTGGACTCACCGGGACGGGGGCCCGGAAAGCTGAAGGCGTAGTTACTTCCTTTGCTTTGGGGATTTGGTGTTTCCCAGCGATTCTGTCTCAGTGGTCACCCTCCTCCTTGTGCACTCTCTGCCTACCCGTGTCTTCGAATATTTCCTATGTGCTGACCATTCACAAATCTCTCTCGCCCCCAGACAGCTCTCCTGAGCTCTAGATCCTACTGCCTAGAAGACATCTTCAAATGGTTGTCCCGTTATTAATGTATCTCTCAATTATCTCAAGTTCATCACCAAACCTGCTTCTGATCTTCTGTGGATCTTGTTTTGGTAAATGTCATCTTCTACGTAGTCTCCAGAACCAGAAAACTTGAGTCTTGCTCTAGAGACATTTCCCTTCTTTTCCTCCCCAGTCCAATTGCTCACTGACAATTTCCTTTAAAAAACTCAAATCTTGTTTACTTTTTCTCTTTGTACCGCCGTAGTTTAAACCTTCCTTGTTTGGTAGCCTCCAAATTGTTCTATCTGCCCTGTTTTGCCTCCTCCACGGTTACAATGGACATTTTTAAAAAAACCAGAAATGCTTATCTGATGTCACGTTAGGGCACCCTCTTTCTATAGTTGGAAAGTAATTTTCCTTATTTTAGCCTTAAAGATCTTCCCGTTCTGGCTCCAACAACAACTCCATATTCTACCTCCATATATATTTGCTATATATTCTGAAGTACAAAGCTGTTCACTGTAAATGAGTGGAGCATATTTGAAAACGTATAAGACATTAAGATAAATAGTTTTAGTAAATACTGGAATGGGTTGTATAAAGTCTATATTACAAAAGGAGTGCACGATAAAAACAACTTGTCATCACTAGTTCTGTGGTAAACAGTAACATCACAAATGATGTGTTAACTTGATGCTATGTCTTGCATTTAATTAAGTAACTCGGAGTTTAACACAGCATCACAGATGGGTGCTATATTATGATGTGTGCCAACCCAAAATGTTGACTTGAGTCCATTGAGTCTTATGAAATTTTCAGTTCTGGGAAATTCAGGGTCCAGAGAAACTCAATGACCTTTTGGTCATTGAGATAGGAAAAATTTCCCTTAAAGCAGCCTGCCTCATCGATAAATCATTGTCTTTTAATTTTCCCTCTTAAGTACTAGATTTAAAAAGACTTAAGGGGACATAGCAGTCACATGGAATCCTGGGCTGGTTACTGATTGAGAAAGTCAGCTGTAAATATATTTGGGTAGACAAAACTTAGGTATTTGAAAGCCAAAATCAAACTCACTGCCATGAAGTCTATTTAACTCAGAGAGACACTATAGGACAGAGTAAAACTGCCTCCTAGGGTGTTCTGAATCTGTACATTTTTACGGGAGCAGAAAGCCTCATCTTTCTCCTGTGGAGTGACTAGTGGAGTTGAACTGCTAACCTTGCTGGTAGCAGCTCAACAAGTAACCAACCCACTATGTCACCAGTGTTTTTTGGTTAGGCATTAGATGAGAAGAAAACGACATGGTGCTGATTTAGGTGCTGATTTGGATTATATTCCTGATCAATAGAATCCAAAGGATATATTTGGATTGACAATTTTTAAATATGATCTAGAAACCAGAAGAGAGGAAAATTCACTGAAATGAAAAGGTAGCTTTTGTAGATGGAAAAATGCAGATTACTAAATTATATGATCTCATGTTGGAAAAAATATATACTCACACAGCAGGTATACACTAAAGTATTAGCAGTTATGATCTCTGGGTAGTAGGAATGTGTTTTCATTTTTTACTTGTCTGTATTTTCTATTTTTAAATAAGGTATGTACATGATTCTTCAATAAAATTTTTATTTACAAAAATGTTAAGATTGACAGATTTGGCATATGTGAATATATATGAATATATGAATGTATATATGAATCAAGAAATACACAAAAGAAGAATGGGAATTCCAGAACACTTCATTGTGCTCATGCGGAATGTATACATGGGGCACGAGGCAGCTGTGAGAACAGAACAAGGAAATACCGCCTGGTTAACAATGAGGAAAGGTGTGCATCAGACTTGTATGTTCTCGCCATACTTATTTAATTTGTACGCTGAGCAAATAATCAGAGAAGCTAGATTATATGAAGAATGATATCAGGATTGGAGGACGGCTCATTTACAATCTGTGATATGCAGATAACACAACCTTGCTTGCTGAAAGTGAGGAAGATGTGAAACATCTGCTGATGAAGATCAAGGATTGCAGTCTTCAGTATGGATTATAGCTCAATGTAAAGAAGACTAAAATCCTGACTAATTGACAGGTGACATCATGATAAATGAAGAAAAGATTGAAATTGTCAAGGATTTTGTCTTGCTTGGATACACAATGCTCATGGCAGCAGCTGTCAAGAGATCAAAATATGTTACATTAGGTAAATCTGATGCTCAAGCCCTCCTTAGAATATTGAAAAGCAAAGATGTTCCTTTGAGGACTAAGGTACTCCTTACTCAAGCAATAGTATTTTCAGTTGACTCATCTACCATGTTTCCCCGAAAGTAAGACATCCCCACAAAATAAGACCTACTTAACAGTTTTGCCTCTCCCTGAAATATAAGACATCCCCTGAAAATAAGACCTCCCCAAACATGAGGCCTCCCGATAATAAGCCACCCCCCACCCCCAAGCTACCATTAACTCTGGACTCTAGATGGTAGTGGCAGACGCCGCAGCGCAGCCGGAGCAGACAGGAAGTGTGCGAAAATGTACCACAGATTATGAGTAAATGTATCATAGATTGTTGTACATGGAAATAATGGTAGTA
Source organism: Echinops telfairi (assembly GCF_000313985.2). Taxonomy (NCBI): domain Eukaryota; kingdom Metazoa; phylum Chordata; class Mammalia; order Afrosoricida; family Tenrecidae; genus Echinops; species Echinops telfairi. Next base: position 2,483,488 of record NW_022103929.1, on the reverse strand, counting down.
ACAAGAAATTCTTGATACTGTATGATTCAGTTTGTCTGTGTATGCTGGTTTGTGATGACAACTACTACCGTACCGTTTACAGGTAATAAATTTCCTTTTTTGTTGTTCAACAACAACAACAACAAAAAGAAATACACAAAAGAATATAAACTATTAAAAATGTTATAGGGTGGCAGGATTCCCGGGGATTTGTACTTTTTTATAAACAATATTAAACACTTTATAATGTGTGTGGTAGTTATTATTTAACCATATTATGCCAAAAGAAACAAAAGCTATGAAGCAGACAAATTCCAAGGAGGGACTACAACAGCACACCTTTTTCTTAGTTTTTCCCTGATTGATTTGGATAAGTTATCCCCTAAAACATTTCAAATAACTCATTCATCAGGGTAAGAGCATATGCTATTTGAATAAAGGGAATGAGTAAGGAAAATCTGTTGAATTTCTAATTTATTAAAGGCCGAAGTAGTCATTATCCATGATTATTACCACCAGTAATCATGGTTTTTGTTATGTATATATCCATTCCCCCCAAATTACATTTTAAAGTCATGAAATACAGGGACTTTGTTGTTGTTAGAGGCCACATGGTGGGTTCCAACTCAGTACAACAGAATGAAACTGTCTGGTTCTGCACCATCTTCACCACCACTGCTATGCTTGCACCCATTGCTGGAGCCACTCTCCCTCCATCCCCTTCACCAGTCTAACTCTTGCTGACCCTCTACCAGGAATGATTTCCCGATAGAGACTAGTCACTTGATAACATGTCAAAAGTGGTGAGATGAAGGAGCATTTTGGTTGTACTTTTAAGACAAATTTGTGCTTCTGGCAATCCATGGTGTGTTCCTTATTCTTCTCCCAACATCATAATTCAAATGCATCCATCAATTTTTTTGGTCATACTCATTGTCCAGCTTTCTTGTGCATACGAGGTGATTGAAAATTCCATGGCTTGGGTCAGGCGTTTTAAGGACCAGGACTTTAAACAGCATGATACTGCTTTTACTCCATAATTCACTTTTGAATGAATTTTAATCAAATCTCAGCCCATATTCAAGTAACATTTCAAAACAACCTTGGGTCAGCTAGCTGTGCTGTAGACAGTTTTGACTTTTACATTCTAATCTGTAACTTAGGCCTGCTCCTTTGTAAGTCCAAGAAAATCATACAATTTCCAGAGGTTTGTGGTAAAGCCAAAATAAGATCCCATAAAAGGACCTAACACTATTCCTGTCACACTGTGAAGTTCCACTTTCCAAACAGCACTTGGTGAGCATTGAAAGATGAATCTCTGCCCCATCACCGACTACACTCTTTGGAGCGGTAATTCTTTTGAGGTTCAGCAGGTAGCCGAACCCAACTGAGCCCTTACTTACTGGCGGCCTTCTAGCCAAGTGCTTGTCACAGTTACTTTTAGTCGCCCCGATGTCTTGCAGACTGCAAGCTCCACGCAAGCGCAAAGGAGCTAGACGGTCTAAAAACCGAGGCGGAGTTTCGAGGAAAAGAGGGCCCGCCTCTTCCTCCTCGCCTGCTTTTGGTCCAATGCAGCCTCTCGACTGAGTTGCTGCCCTATGAGAGAGGGCAGGGGGCGGGGCGGAGAGCGGAAGAAGCCTCCCTCACGTGAGAGGAGGGCTGAGGGGCGGGGGGAGGAGGCGGGGGGAGTGTGGCTCTGGAGGCTAAGGCGGCGGAGCCTCCGGGACGGCTAACGGCAGACGGCGGGACGGGTAGGGCAGCGTTTCACCTCTTCTCCCCCACCCTCCAAACCACCAACCTTTGGGGGGAAATCTCCCGAAGGCTCCTGCGGGAACCAGGCTGTTTTCGCATTCCGCGGGGCTTGGCCTGTGAGGCTGAGGTCTGCTCCCTCGACGGGCCGAATTTTGAGGGGAGCAGTGATTGGGGGGAGGGGGAGCTGAGAAGGGGGGAAGAGTGCGCATGCGCAAGCGGGAGTGCTTGCCGAGCCCCTGCCCAAACCGGTTCCCCCTGTCTGGGTGAGTGTCTATCTTCCGAGTGTTGTCTGTAAGGCCATCTCTCTCACCTCCCACCTCCCCTTTACAAAGCTTGTTTGTCCCGGCTTTCACGTTTCCCCCCCTAATCCTATTTTGGAATCTGACCGCCCCTCCGCCTCAGTTTCTCCCCATGTCTCCCTATTGCCCCTCGGTCTGTATCTGCTTAGACTGGTCTGGGCCTTAGGTTGGATCCCTGGGCTGCGCCTAATTTGAAAGACTTGCTTTCTTTCAGTGTCGCTCTGCCATCTCGTGTTGGTATTTCTGTCTCATTTCCTCTGGCTGTAATTTAAAAACCCCTGGCATTCTACTCTTGCCATCTGCTTGCAGCGTCTAAACCCCAATATCTCATTGCTGTTCTCTTTGAATTCTCAGTAACCTTCAGGGGAGCAGTTCGCTGTCCACTGTTCGGTAGTGCTATACCCTATTCTTTACTACCATCCAGACTGTATTTACCACCTGCTCCTGCTCTTAGGAGCATCTCTATATCTATCTCGGGGCTTCCTTTATGCTATTAATGTCCCGGGAGACTGCTTTTTAAGTTAATTGTCTTGCTGTTCCATTTAAAATCACGTTCCAACTTGAGTCTGGGATTTTTTTTAGCGTTTGCCCTTTTTTTAAGTGGCTGTCAAGGTCAGGGCTTTATAATGCATTTGATATTTTCATCCATAAAACGCCTACATATTCACATATTTGTGACTGCTATAGTAAATCATTTCTGTGCGTGTGTGTTTGATGGCGGATGAATGGAACTTAATAACTTGATGTTTGAAAAGCTTGAACCAAGTATGAACCAAAGAACTTAGGAACCAAGGAAGTGTACATGCAACTTTTTAAAAACTGAAGGACCTGTTGCCTAAATTTTGTTTCGAGTCATACTTTAATGTATTTCGAAGGCTTTTTAGTAGAGCTAACTTATAAAAACTGAAAATGAATAGGGAAGAAAGTTCTTTAGGTTTTTACTTTGTACATTTGTTTGTGTTAACAAAATTGGAGTCCATGATTGATTTGTATACTGTGTTAGTGCAACTCTTAACCACTGTGCCACCTGACAAAAAGCCCAGGTGGTGTGAGGGTTAAGCATTGTGCTATTAACATCAAGATCAGCAGTTCAAAACCACTAACTGCTGCTCCTGGGAACAAAGATTAGACATTCTGCACTTATAAAGAGTCGCAGTCTTGGAACCCTCCAGAGGCACTGGTTATATACTGTTCTTTTGAGTTGCCATGACTCTGAATCTGCTCCATGTCAGTGAGTGAATTTATGCAACATTTAAAATACATATGTAGCTGTTATATACCCTCTGCCAGGGAATTGATTCCAACGCCTAGTTGACTATATAGGGATTCTGGGGCTATAAATCTTTAGGGAAACAGATAGCCTTAACTTTTCTCCTGTGACGCCAGTTTGTAAATTTGAACCGCCAACCTTGTGGTTAGCAGTCCAACACTTAACGTACCCATCAGCACCACCAGGGCTCCTGGAATACTAACTGTTAACCCAAATTCATATTTAAGGCTGAACCATTGCTATGTTATGGTACATTTCCTGTTCATCTTTTCAGTTTTATACTCCGTTTATAGTTAATTAACTCAAAGCATTGGTGTTAGTAAGGCACATATTTGTCTGAAAAGTTAACCCATCAACTATATGATTTTGACATTTTTCAGCATAGCATTAGGTTGTTGCTGTAAGTGTTTAATCTGGATGAAATGTTACTTTTGTTTGGGACTCTGTGAAAGTGAGAATACCTGAGTCTTATCTCCTGCATATTGAAGAAGGGTATTAGGCACATTATCTGCTGGAGAGGACATGGTTTTCCACCATGTAACTGAATTTGGCAGCTGAGATTCTTTATTGAGTATATTTCCAGCCAAAGTAAAACCACTTCAAAGGTCTCATCATTTCACAGTAACCATTTTAACAGTGATCTCTCTTAAATAAAGACTTCAGAATGCTACTGTTGAATGTCTTTACTGAGCTCTAGAACTAACGTTTTGCCGTGTCCACCAAACCAAGCTCACTGTTGCTTTGTGAGTTCTGACTCTAGTGGCCCCGTTGGTGATTATACTGTCCATAATGTTTGTGACTTTTCACTATGACTAGGTAGATATCTTTAGACTATTTGCAAGCATGTTGAATATATGATATTAAACAAATAATCTCTTAGAGATTGAATTTAAGTGTTGTCATTAAATAGGGGCCTGGTGGTATAGTGGGTTGACTTGAACTGCTAACTGGAAGGTCAGCTGTTCAAAACCACCAGCTTCTCCATGGTACAAAGATGAGGCTTTCTGTTTGCATAAATATTTACAGCCTTAGAAATTCAGAAGGACTTTTCTACTTTTGTCCCATAGTGTTGCTATGAGACAGAATCCACTTATTGGAAGTGAGAAAATAATCAAAATTCTTAAAACATAGTAGGCATGCATGGCATGCTAATGTTTTATATTTAATTGCCTTGATGCATTGCCATATCTTGAAGAAACAAAATCTTAGACTAAGGACTCAATGTCTGTGCTTTACTTGAAAGAAAACAAACACTTCTTATCAACACAACTGCAATTTTCTTTTTTAAGAAACTGCATAAAAAAAAGAAACGGTGTGCCTGTTTGTTTTTCCCCACACCGGTTTTGTTGATCCATAATAATGTAGGGTAGTTACTCATTGAAACATGAAATAATAGCTACTTTTAGCCCTAACAGTCATGTGTCTCTTCCTGTGCAGAGATGATGATGTGCATACCATGAACAAGTTTATAGGATTTAGCCTGGAAGTATTCCTCACCTTTCCAAATCAGCCAATAATACTTAGTAGTAATCATCAGTTTGCTGTTTGGGTGGGACTTTTTTGGGATACTTTTTTCTATTATAAAAAGGGCTCTATGACCTAACTCATCGAAAAAATCCCCTTTTCTGTTGATTACTAATAACTACAATAAAGCCCTAAGCCTATTTTAAAGTTCTTGTTTGACATAAATACTGTGTTACCTTGACTCTAAAACACAAGGAGCATATTGACATGAGTTTGTATTACCTTGACTCTAAACCATGAGAAGGGCTGTCTTCTCTAATTTTGCGTGTCTTTGCTGCCAAATTTGGGAGTTTGAACCTCTTCAAGACTTTATGCCTGGTGGTTTCATATTTCACGTTGTGCTTTCATCAACATTTGTGTTACAAACCAGTGCTTGAGATCTATAAATCTCTGTGGAGAGAAAACTTTTTTCATATTAAAATCTAACATTTTTTACATTACATTCACAGATTAGTTCCTTGGGTAACTCTAACATCGAATTTGTTTTTAAGTTCTTGCTCCACTTATCTCTAACATCATGTTATTAATCATAACGTGGCTTGTAAAGAACTATTTTTTGCTCATTTTTTTCCTATTTGGTAATTATAATCAACAACATATGGTTATAATCTTGTTTCCCTGATGACCTTTGTATCAGGAAAAATAATTGATAGGAGAATGTTTTTCTTTGAGAACATTTAAAATATCAAAGACCTCAAGCTAATACAAAAATCATCCCTTAACGGAAATAATCCTGTTTTAAAATTTTTATGTATTTGTCCTTTGGTGGTAAGTGAAACATAATTTCGGATATAGTTTTAAAACATCTGTGGAATTAAATATTTGAATTTTGTTTCTTCTTACATAGTGCTTATTTACAGTAGTGGGAATGAAGGTGCGCAGTCAGGATGCTGTTCACTGTCCACCCTCTATCCCAAATGCTTACTAAATATCCTCCTTTCCGTAAGGGACCATGAACCAGGGCCTTCTATCAGCAGCCTCAAAAAACATGTTTCTCTTCTTTTAATCACTCATGGTTTGCATATTCACTCCTCTGAAAATCAAACATGTCATTGGAAAAAGAAACTATATATTGCATTTATTTTAGGCTTTGCTAATCTCTTCAATGATTTGCTTTGATATTCAGGTCACATAGATGAAAGAAATGAATGTTGCAAACATTTCAGATCTGAGTCTAAACAGGTTGGTTGTCTAGAATAGATTGATTTTCTTGGCTGTCTGAGAAATAACTATATTAATTTGTTTCTTAAAAAGAGGAAAAATCTTGTACAGGCCGTGCTTTTACTCATTTCACTATTTATTTAATGCTAATGTAAATTATATTAGGCTTTAGAAATCTGTTCTGGAAAATATAAAGACCAGGATGCTCTTTTTTTTAAAATCTTCTAGCAAGGTCAGAAATAAAATTTGACCTCTAAGTGAGTAGTACATTAACATTAAGCTAACATTCCCTTTGTTCCCAGGAGTACGTTTCTATTGTGGAAACAACATTCAAATAACAATTTAAATATTTAGTTTTAGAGATATTATGTTGAGATGGCATAAAGCCAGCATGCCTTGTTTTGGTAAAAGTTAGAGTGGTGCTTCCTGAAATATCCACAGGAGCATGGGAAAACCATACACACACACTGCAAAAAGTTAATGGAAAAATTAAATTTAAAGATATTGGAATCCTATGCCCTCCCTTCATACCCCACCCTGTGTACTCTCAAGCCTGTTTGTTTTGTTTGTGTTCTTTATTGGAGGTGTGGCAACTATTTTGTCCTTTAGTTGAAAGTTTGCATAGCAAATTAGTTTTCCTATGAATAATTCGTACATAAACTTCTATGACAGTGGTTCTCAACCTGTGGGTCCCGACCCTTTTGGTGGTCAAATTACCCTTTTGCAAGGGTTGCCCGATTCATAACAGTAGCAAAATGACAGTTATGATGTAGCAATAAAATAATTTTATGGTTGGGGTCACCACAACAGAGGAACTGTATTAAAAGGGTCGCTTTTTGGCATTAGGAAGGTTGGGAACCACTGCTTCAAGACTTTAGATGCAGCCCCTCCATGTATTATTAAGCTCTATTTCCTCCTTGTATCCTCATTTCCATTCATCAAGTTTTCCTGTCCCTCCCTGCCTTCTCATCTTTGGAATTGGGCAAATGTTACCGTTTTGGGTGCAGATAGCTTATTGTTCTACGGAGCGAATTCTTCATGGGTGTTATTGTTTATTTTATATACTGACTGATTATTTGCCTGAGAAGTGGCCACTTTGAGTGATGGAACTTGTAAGTTAGAATGTCGTCTTTGGGTCTGTTCCAGACCAGTAAATGTGGTCTGTTCTACATTTTCCCTACTTTCACTGGGACGTCTGTTGTGGTCTTGGTGACCATGAACTTTAGTGATGGCTGGAGACCATCTAGTTCTTCTGGTTTTAGGTTAGAGGCAGCTGTGGTTAATGTGGGTCATTAGCTTAATTGCATACTTGAATCTTCGGTTTTCTTCATTCTTAGTTTCAGGCAGGAAAAGACCAATAATTGTGCTTTATATGGTGAGTAACAAGCTTTTAGAATCACAGATACTACTCCCCAGCATAAGATGTAGAACATTAGCTTCATGAACGGTATTTTGCCAGCTGACTCAGCTGTCCCCTGAGACTGTAGTCCTTAACTGTCAAGTCCATTTGTTCAGTGTTAATGTTTAAGTAGTTTCTTTAACCCCGCCCCATGTATGCTCTATTACATGTAAAAGTATGCATGCGGTATTTACATCTATGTATGTAGAAACATCCTCAGCCATACCTATATATGACCTCCCTCACTTATTATGCATACATACATACTTACCTGTATATCTACTCACAAGGTACTGTTTGTAATACTGTTGCTGTGCTTGCTTCGGCAGCACATATACTAAAATCGTAATACTGTTGTAGGATTAGGGTATAGCATTAGCAAAGTTGCCCTTTATTCTTGCATACCTCTACCTTAGTCTTCCTTTACCTTGGTCATGTTGTGGTGTCTTAACTCCACATTGTGTATTACCTTTCCTTTCACCATGATTAACATGTGTGCACTATCATGTTAGTGATTCACCTTTCCTCCCTACTCTGGTTTTATTTATTCATTTGCAAAGGTATTGCATTGTTTTAGGTGAGTTCATCCTTGTGTCATACCACTTGTACCTCTCATTAGTGGGCAGATTATAAACTTTGGTGTCCAAAAGATAAGGATTATCCCTAGTGCTATGCTTATTTAGTGTGTGACTGAAGTTAAGAGATTTAATGATTTTGAGACTCAATTTCTTCATTTGTAAAATTAGAGCTAACTTTGCCTTAACTAAAGGGTGATAAACGTGGTTAAACTCAGCAGACAGGCCCTAAGAAATGTTACAGCCTTGAAAACCCTAAGGCGGCGGTTCTCAACCTATGGGTTGCGACCCCTTTGGGGGTCGAATGATCCTTAATAGGAGTCACCTGATTCATAACATTAGCAAAATTACAGTTATGAAGTAGAAACGAAAATAATTTTATGGTTGGGGGCACCACAACATGAGGAACTGTATGAAAGGGTCGAGGCATCAGGAAGGTTGAGAACCACTGCCCTAAGGCATTGTTCTGTTCTGCCAACATGGGTCTCTGTGAATCAGAATTGATTCATGGCAACTAACCACAGCAACAAATTAAATTTTGTTGTGCTTTGAAAAACTTTTAGCATTTTATTTTTCCTTTTACACACATACTTCCATTCATGAAAGAATAGAAGGATTCGGGCCTCCACTGGAGATCCCCTTGCAGAGGGGTCTCGGGGAGGAGATGAGCCAGTCAGGGTACGATGTAGCAACGATGAAAAATACAACTTTCCTCTAGTCCCTAAATGTTTCCTCCCCGCTCCCACTATCATGACACGAATTCTACCTT
>NW_022103929.1:2464793-2472315 GCF_000313985.2 Echinops telfairi | reverse complement strand
ATCCTCGTTTATAAATATATTTACATATGCACATGCCTGTGTTTAGACCTCTATAAATGCCCTTTGCCTCCTAGTTCTTTCCTCTATTTCCTTTTCATTTCCTCTTGTTCCACTATCATGCTCAGCCTTCATTTGGGTTTCAGTAATTGCCCTTGATCATGCCCTACCAGGCCTCTTACACCTCCTCGCCAATGATTTTGGATCACTTGTTGTTCCCTTGTCCCTGGGTTTGTTAACACCACTTCCTTTCCCCTACCTCCCCTTCTCCCATGTCCTTCCGGAACCTAGGTCCCATTGTTTTCTCCTCCAGATTGTTTATCCAGCCTGTCTTATCTAGGTAGACCTGCAGAGATAATAATATGCACAAAAACAAGGCAAAGCAGAACAAAGCAACAAAAGAAAAGAAAACAACAACAAAAAAACTAATGACCCAAAAAAGAAAAGTCTGTAAATAGTTCAAGGTCTCTTTGTTGACCTTTAGGAGTATTTTCTGGTCCAGTTTGATGGGGAGCCACGCCCTGGCCCAAAAGTCTGTTTTTGGTACTCCCTTGGTAATGCATTGCTCTGCTCCCTTTACTGTTCTGTTGCATACCCTTAGTGTTTTGCCTCCGTGTGGTAGGGTCAGATTAGACGCAGTTCTCTAGTGTTGTTCCCTGTAGGGCTATGGGTTAGTGAGGGGTGTCATGTATAATAGTGGGGCCAGCCATATGGTCCACTCTGTCAGCTAAGATTTTTATGCAAGCACTTTGCCAGATCTGTCTTCTTCAGTCAGTTGTGGGTGGGTTTTGAATTGCCAGCCTAGCAGCTGAGTACTTAACTGTTGCACCACCAAGCTTCCTTTAAAATGTTCCTAGAGAATCTGCTTGTTAAATTCTTTTATGTTTTATCTTATCAATTTTTTAAATTAAGGTATATCTTCTCATTTGGAATTGAATTAAAAGCGCCACTTAATAGTTAAAGAAGTAAATCATTAAAGACAAAAAAGAAGTAAATCAGAGGTTAAAATTTGAAGAGTGACTTAGATAAACTATTTTTTCCCTTTTAAGTACAGTAAGTTAGGGGTTTTTTTGTTTTAAACTTTTTAAGTCAAATTTTCCTGAAATTAATCTGAAAGCATAAATCAGTGGCTCTTTTTAGCTTAGTAAAAGAATTCAACTTCAAATGGTTGCATATTTATGCCAAATGAAAAGCATCCATTCTCAAAATACATAGTATTTTTCATAGAGAACATTTTCCTAAAATATCTGTAATTTGGCTCTGGTGTCAGGACACTCCCCAGTGTTATCACGTGTTGCCCTTTCATATAGTTCAGCTCTTGAAAAAGTTTAAGGTAACTTCCCAACCATAAACCCAATGTACTGAAGTTAAAGTGCTCTTGTAAAGTACATCATTGTCTGTTGGGGGCCAAATTGTGAGTTATTAAATAGCTGATGTTCTTATTAAAAAAACAATGTTTAATAAGTATTAAAACAAAAAAATAAAAGAATTCAAAGAAGTAGCCCCCAGATTGAGAGAATGACATAAACAGACATCTATTGTTTCATAATTAGTGCTGGTGGAAAGTAATTTATTAATTTTTTTGGAATTTATTTTTATAAAGACAGAATGATTTTCCATTGGTTTTGTTAGATTTGTCTCACCATTGCTAGGGATAGGCTATGAGAAATTGGGGGTGGGTGGGGATGGATATAGTGAGATTAATTTAGAATGACTTTTTTACCCTCTGTACTCTGTTTCATTCTAAAGGGCTACAAACCTGTAGGAATTGACCTGCTATAGCATTTCTCAGACTTAATTCCTTTCCATTTCCTGTCTTAGGCTTTTTCTGGACAGAGAGTAATTTTATCAGATCTGTGTTCTACAAGGATAAAACTGGGAGCAGCTTAGAGGATAAATTGGAAGGGCAGAGAATATAGATGCACCAAGGAAAAGGCATATGCAGTCCTAAAAAGGACAAAGGCATGAGAGTACTTAAGGGGATCTGGTTCTACAATTTTCTCTGTAAATTTGCTTACTTAAACCATCTGAGCCTTAATTTGAAACATGAAAGCAATCCTCATGTAGCAGTTAGTGTGAAGTTCACTAGTAGTGCATACATATACAGCTTCTTAGTGCCAGCTAGGGAATATATAGTGGATACACAGGAACTAATATGTATTAGTGTATCCAGATTTAATCATCAGCTGTATTCATATGCTCACTGGTTGAACAGCAAAATTGATGAGGGATTAGTATATAAGACTGGGAATACAAAGTGTATTTTGTACCTCAATATTATTAATGTTGGCTGGGACGTTTGAAAACTTGGATACTCAACAGATACACTCAAAGGATAATCTTTTTCAGCCTATATATCCCAGTTCTCTAATCATAAACATATAGTAAAGCATATCTGATGTTTGTCCTGCTGAAATTACTCAAGACCTATTAGCTAAAACATGGATTGAAGTATTAGTCAACTCACCAAATTGGTTGCACACTACTAGTAAGCAAGGATATAAAGTTATAGGTAGTCATTGACTTACAATGCATTGGAACTCCAGTATTATTAACTACTTAGCACTGTCCGTTTTGCTTCTGTTCATCTTATATTTAGTAATAAGTACTACATACAGTGTTACAATATATCTAGAAGTTTATGTGTAATGTTTCCAACCCCCAAAGACAAAGATTGGATTTATAAAGATATTTTTGGCAAAAGGCAATACCGTGGTTCGGAAAAAGAAGTATTTGACTCAGAAGTCAGCAGAACAGAACTGTGTACTTTAAGTTGGGATACCTGTAATATGTACATTGCCTTTTATTAAAAGTACTTCAGAGAGACTATATACCCATCATATTCTAAACATTTTAGCATGCTGATTTATATGACAGGTTATCCCCCAATCCCCCCCAAAATGGAATTTCTTTTAAAGCTATATAAAATTTTTATACAACAACCTTATCACCATCAAAAAATTCGCACAGAGCGAGGTCAGTGTTGGGCAAGAGAGTCATGCTGCAATTTGCCAAAAGCTGGTATACTGTGATGGCTGCATGGGCAGGTGCATTGTCGTGGTGACAGCCAGTTCCCCGTCTGCCACAAATCAGGTCTTTTTTGTCACACACTTGTTACGCAATCTTTTCGAACCTCTAAATAGAAAGTTTGATTAACAGTGTGACCTGGTGGAATGAACTCCAAATGACATTTGGGAAGTTGACAGACTTCCAGAACGAGATTTGTCATCAATCAACATTTCACCTTTTCTGAAATGAGAAAACCACTTGTACAATTGAGTTTTTCCTTATAAGCTGTGTTCAACATCTCAACAGATTCTGCAGCATTTTTCCTCCAGCAGGAAACAAAATTTCATAGCCACACCCTTTTCTTAAATTGGCCATCACAAAAAATGAGGTTCCAGTGAAACTGGTTTTACCAAAAAAAAATCACTGTGTCCAGAGAGAACCTTCCTAGGCAATGCCACTAGCTGCACTGACTCAGTGAGTTGCTTGAATTGCTTGATGCTTGCCTCGCTGGAAAAATTTGTACTGCAAAAGCTCCGTCCAGCAAAGCTTTTTTCCTTTTCTTTTTTTGGTACCCCTCTATTTAGTAAATATTTCCGAATGAATGGATCAAACATTATAATGAAATAGAAGTACAACATGTTACTATGTGGTGAGTACTGTAACTGCTAGGAAACACCCAAAATTTAAAAACCCATGAGCCATAAAAGGGAATAAAGAATATTGCAAAAGAATAAAAGGGGGTTGAATATTTCTTTCAGCAGATTGCTGGCATGGATGGCTTTTGGGGGAAATGAAGACACATTTCAAGCATAAAAATATTGGATGACTTCTGGTATGATTAAATAAGACTAGAACAATGGATTGGTTTCAGATATTAACTGTACAGGATTTAATGAGTGCTTTTTTTACTTTAGTTAGGACCACTCAAAGGTTTTTAAAAAGGTGGGTAGAGTGGACTATATTATGAGGTCTGATAAAAATTTCAGGGATAGGTAATCAATATATTAGAAAAGTATTGAAAGGGGAACTTCTTACAGCATCAGGTACTCATTAAGTCAGTGACATGAGGGATGGCACAGAAGGGATAGATGTAGAGTCTGTTAAGCGGGGGAGAGGAGATTCATTAGCAATCCTAGAAGACAGAAAAGATTTTGGGATTTCTATCTGAGATCACTGGTGGTTGACCGGAATAGGAAACCTAGGAGGAAGTGTGTACTACTGTAACAAGAGGAGCCAATTTGATTTTGAACATGCGGAATTGGTTTTGAAATGGCTATAGGACCCATGTCACAAAACCTTATGTGTACTCATAACCAAGTTCAAAATTATTGCTACAAAGCCTTAAAAGAGTTGATTACATAACAGTTGTCAATTTGTGAAGCTCTTGTTTCTCTGCATAACCTCCATCTAGTTCTGTATATGTACTGTTTCCATCTCTAACCGTACCGATGAAGTAATTTACACCTGTCAAATCAGGAGTTTTGGTATTCTTAAGGGACTCATCGTGAAGATTAAAAAGGAACTCTGAAAGGTTTTAGATAAAGGATTAGACCGTCCCAATATGATCGCTGAAGACAAATGGGTGCATAAGCAAATGTGGTGAAGAAAGCTGATGGTGCCTGGCTGTCAAAAGATAATAGCGTCTAGGGTCTTAAAGGCATGAAGGTAAACAAGCGGCCTTCTAGCTGAGAAGCAACAAAGCCCACATGGAAGAAGCACACCAGCCTGTGTGATCATGAGGTGTTGAAGGGATCAGGCATCACAGAACAAGAAATCGTATCATAGTGAATGAGGGGGAGGGAGTGCAGATTGGGGACCCAAGACCTATCTGTAGGCAACTGGACATCCCCTTACAGAAGGGTCGCGGGGAGGAGACGAGCTAGTCAGGGTGCAATGTAGCAACGATGAAACACACGACTTCCCTCTAGTTCCTAAATGCTTCACACACCCCCACGCCCCACACCCCCACTATCATGATCCCAATTCTACCTTATAAATTTGGCTAGACCAGAGAAGGTACTCTAGTATAGAGGAACTGGAAACACAGGGAATCTGGGACAGATGATCCCTTCAGGACCAGTGCTTCCAGTGGCGATTCCAGGAGGGTGAAGGGAGGATGGGGTGAAAAGGGGGAACCGATTACAAGGATCTACATATAACCTCCTCCCTGGGGGACGGACAACAGAAAAGTGGGTGAAAGGAGATGTCGGACAGTGTAAAATATGACAAAATAATAATAATGTATAAATTATCAAGGGTTCATGAGGGAGGGGAAGCGGGGAGGGAGGGGAAAGTGAGCTGATACCATGGACTCTAGAAAGCAAATGTTTTGAGGATGATGGCAACAAATGTGCAAATATGCGTGACACGATGTATGTGGATTGTGATAAGTGTTGTACAAGCACTCAAAGTGATTAAATTGTTTAAAAGGGGAACAAAAAAGATAAAGGCTTGGGCAGGGTGGGAGTGGACGGGCCAGGGTCTTGATTCAGTAAGATTTCCCTCAAATTTTTCTAGGACAGTTCTTGACGAACAAGCAGGTAGATTGTTGTGATGAAATAAAATGTATTGGTGCAATTTCTTGACTTTTCACTCACCAGTGAGCTTTCCTTTTCTTAAAATTTTCATAATGTATCTTATCATCATCCTGTGTCCTTTGAGAAAATCTATGAAGATGATCCATTTGGAATCCCCCAAACAGTTGCCATATCCTTCTGAACTGACTTCTGGGCCTTGAATTGAACTGGCCCAGCTTATTCTATGAGACACCACTGTTTTGATTGGAACTTTTTTTTTAGACTGAGACTAAAATGTTTTACTTAAAAGTATCTGCAGCTATCCATTGACCACAAAGACATATTTAAACATGTTGTGTTTGAAATAACCCCATGCATGTATGAACTGGAGCCCTAGTAGCAATACTTCTTTTTACTTGCCCTTTGATTACAATAACTTGTTTACCTGTTTTTTTATACCACTAAATGTATCAATGATAAAGAGTTACCTTTCATTCCTCACCCTAACCCTATACCTAGTATTTGGCATAATAGAAACAATGAGTAATAGAAAATAAAACAAGAATGCTATCTGTAGGGAATTCAGGAGAAAAGGCAGGACTAGTGCATGCTTTTGGGAGTTAACCATGTAACCTAGTTAGATAGCCCCCCCGCCCCCCAAAGTGTGAAAAGCATAAGAAGGGCAAGGATAGAGTTTAAAGGGTAGCCAGAGGTAGAAAATAGGAGCAAAAGATAAATTGCAAAAATAAAGACATCATCAGCATTTTCATTACCTCTGTAGGTAGAAGTAAGATGGGACCCGAAAAGAACTATTTTTGAAATTTCATATCATTTATGGTTTTTGAAAGGAGGTTTTTTGAGTGCTAGGGAGAGGTGGCACAGTCAGATTTTGAGAGGGAATAGTCAGTGAGAGTGGAGTCAAATTGAAGTGGGGTGTTGTGTGTGTGTGTGTGTGTGTGTGTGTGTGTGTGTTCAGTTAATACACATCCCCAAGGAAAAAGGATACTGAAGATGAACCTTGGTAAGTGTCTGGGAACTACCACTTTTTTCCTTTTTTAAAATTTTACCTATTTTTTTAAAGTTCATTTTATTGGGGGCTAGCTCTTATACTTTGGACATATGTTGCCATCATCATTTCTGAACACTTATTTGAGCCCCTGGTATTAGCTCCTCTTTTTTCCCTCTCCCCACCCTCCTGACCCCTTGATAGATGATACATTATTATTATTTTTCATATCTAACACTGACTGCTGTTTCCCTTCACCCAAGTTTCTGTCGTTCGTCCCCCTCGGTCTTTTTCTGTTTTGTTTTTTTTGGTCTGTTTTGTTTTACTTCTGTGAAAGATGAAAATATTTGTATCTACCAACTACCAGGGCATTCATGTATGTGAGGGTTAGTCAGAAAGCACATGTGTAGCTTCTGGGGCTCCAGTTCATGTCAGCTCACATTTATCCCAAACAAAACTCGTTTAAACGTGTTACTGCCCCCAGACAGATTTTCTCAGTAATTGACTTGGTCCAATTAGGGTGCCTTCAAAACAAAGATCCAATCAAAACTGGTTTCCATGAGAATCTGCTGAAAGTTAAATTCAAGGCTCAGTTAAAAAGAGTTTGATGACTCCTTGTTTGACTACAAATGAGTAATTTTAATAGATTTCTTGTAGGACACAGGGCAATTACGGGGCTTCTGAAGAAGAGCTAAGAAAACTGCATTAGTCAGGAAAAGGCCAAGAAGGTTGTGCTGAGAAATGTTTTCCATTTCGGCAGGGTACTTGCTCTTTCTTTTTTTTTTTTAAATCATTTTATTAGGGGCTCATACAATTCTTATCACAATCCATAGATACATCAATAGTGTAAAGCACATTTGTGCATTCATTGCCCTCATCATTCTCAAAACATTTGTTCTCCACTTAAGCCCCTGGCATCAGCTCCTCATTTTTTCCCCTCCCTCCCTGCTCTGCCATCTCTCATGAACCCTTGATAATTTATAAATTATTAGTT
>NW_022103929.1:2456432-2458921 GCF_000313985.2 Echinops telfairi | reverse complement strand
GGGGGCGTGGTGCCATAGAATCTGTTGTGATGTTGAACCAGTTTACAAAGATGAAAATGTCAGCTTGTAGTGAGTGCATTTGGAGTTGGTTTCGCCAGGTCAGAATGTTAATCAAGCTTTCTATTTAGAGGTTCTGAAAAGATTGCCTAACAGTGTGGTATAAAAGCCTGATTTGTGGTAGATAGGGTCTGGTTTTGCCACCATGACAATGTACCTGCCCACACAGCCATCTCAGTATACCAGCTTTTGGCAAAAAACAGCATGCCTCTCTTGCCCCACACACCTGAATTCACCTGACCTCACTCTGTGCTACTTCTTTTTATCTCTGTGACTGAAGAGGGACATGAAAGGACAACAATTTGGTGACATTGAAGAGGTGATGAAAAAAGCTAGGGAGATGCTATGCTGTCAGCCATCCAAACAGCTGAATTTGAAAAAACGTTTCCAAGAACGGCATTGCAGATTTGACAAATGTGTTAAGTGTAATGGAGAGTATTTTGAAGGTGATAAGGTTGTTTTGTTAAAAAAAAAAAAAGCATAGCTTTGGGGTGTGGGGAATTCTGATTTCGGTGGGGGGTGTTACCCTCTTGTAATACTGCTCTTACTCTTGCCACTTTATATAAAGTGATCTTACCTTTTCTTTAGGTGGCTTTTGCTCCTTTCCATCTTCTTTAATACATTTTTGAGCATCTACTACATGTGAGACATTGATTGTTCCAGGACCTAGGGGTATAATAGTTCATGAAACAAATAAAAATCCCTGTCTTCATAGAGCTGAGGTTCCAATTTATGTGACATAGTGAATAACTAAAAGGCAAATTATGTCAAATGGTTATAGGTGTTTTTGGAGAAAGGTAGGAAATGGTGGTAGTGCAGTGTTTCAGAGAGTTTGTATCTATAGAAATTAGAATACAAATCTGAAGGAGGGGGAGAAAATTGTAATGATGGTACAACTCTTGTCATGATCGAACTATTGAATTGTGTGATATGTGGATTAAATGGCAATAAAACTGTTGGTGGTAGTTACATAATTTCATGTCAACTTGTAAAATAGTTTACAGGGGTGGAGTCTAGCTTGTCAATCAGGTCATAGCCAATCATGCATCTCTGTGGGCATGGCCATCTTTGGAGGATATGAAAAACTCCTGTCTTCCTCCCTGGAGGTGGGACACACACACACTCACTCACTCACTCACTCACTCACTCACTCACTCACTCACTCACTCACTCTGAGCTTCATCTCCCTGCAAGACATTCCTATTGACAAGCTAAATGCTGCTAGGCTGATGGACCCACAGCCCTGGAGCTGGAGGAATCATGTGGAGACCCAGGCCAGCATTGAGAAACTTCCACCACCGCTGAATTCACAAGACTTTCCACCCACTGGCCTGTGATCTTCCATTGCATATGTTGCATGAGTCTGTAGAGGGAATTTATAGACCGGTATCAGACATACTGGCTAATATCGGACTTATGGACTTTATCTGGACTGGGCTGGGATGTTTTCTTAATATATAATTGCTCTTTTATATAAAGCTCATATGAATGTTTATGGATTTGTTTTTCTAGTCAACCCAGACTAACACGGTTTTTAAAAAAATCTTTTTGTTGTTGTTTTTTTGTTTTGTTTTTGTTGTGTGACGTGAACTTGTTTGTTGCAAGACTCCAAGTCCATTTCAGTTTCATTCTCCTCCTTTTTTCTTTGAGCCACTCAGACCACTGTTTAGGTTTGAGGGCTAAGGAGTCTGGAGGAAAAAAATATTAAGGAGAAGGAATCAGAGGAAGGGAATTCTTTTGATAATTGATGTTATTACGGACTGAAAACAAAAGAAAATTAGGCCTGATCATCTCAAGACCATGAAAACCTCACTGCCATAGAGTCAATTCCTACTCATAGCTGCCTAATAGTTGAACATGCTGTAGGGTTTTGTGAAGTGTGCACGAACCCTAAAGTCCATTTTCATTGTGGAGGTGAGGTAAGGGGTGGTCTGTAATCCAGAGCTCTGGGCTTCCACAGGCACCCTCTTCTTTTCTGCCTATGGATCCAATAAAATTAAATCTTATTGTGTGGTTTTTCCTGTACTACTGGAGATGAATTCCCACTTTTACTTTCAGATGCCAAAACAAATTGTAAAGTGTATCATAAAATGTATTTTTTTAAATCTCTGCCTCAAAGAAAAGGCAGAACTTTGAACCTACCATATTTTTTCAGTTCCATAGTACAATCACTCTTCACTCACTGACATCCTTAGGTCCAAAGATCAGGGTATTATGCAAAAGTGGGCAGTGTGCAAAAGCCAGGGATGTTTCCCCCCTCTGATTTTAGACCATCCATTTGTCTGATTTTTCTTCTTCTAATTTAGAAAGTGTGATCACACAGACGATAGTTTCTGACACTTACTGATGTGCTCTTCACTGTGACAAGTGCACTTACCCTATTGCCCCGAAAATATGACAGTGTTTTATATCAATTTTTGCTCCCAAAGATG
>NW_022103929.1:2447634-2456066 GCF_000313985.2 Echinops telfairi | reverse complement strand
CAGTGAGAGGCAAAACTGTAAGGTCTTATTTTCGGGGGGTGTCTTACTTTCGGGGAAACACGGTATGAATGATTCCTTTGCGAAGGAGGATTGGAGGGGCCACTGCTGGGATAAAGCCAGGCTATATGACTAGAGGGCCCACAGATTCACCACTTTACCTTATGGGTGTGCTGGGTCAGTGCTTCCCTCTTGGGGCTGCCCTACCGGGGTGTCATACCTCCCCCCACCCCCCCTAAGCCCTTCCCCTCTCTAGGCCTGGTCTAGTTCAGCTCACTTCAGGATATCCAACTCCTGTGCGTTTCTTCCAAACACCATCTGTGATGCCTCTTTCTTTCCTCTCTTTCCACTTACCCCACAGCAAGCTTGAGCTGCAAGGCCTTTGACTGCACAGGAGCTGAGAACCCAGAAAAGGTACCCACAGAGTCTGCCCAGAGGCTGTGGCCTTAAAGGAAACCGTCCCTGTCTGCTGTCTGCTAGGGTCTGCCTGAGAGAGCAGAGTGCGTGGGCCCTGAGGACACCTAGAGACCCTCCTTAAAGTAGAGGATGCTCTGCAACTGTGGCCACCATGCCTGCCTGCTTTCTGATAGTCAAAATAGTCGGATAGATTTTTTTTTTTCACTGATGTAAATGCACAACAACAGCAGTTAACGAGATAATGGAAGTGTGAGGAGTAGGTGGGGGGAAATTCTGAAGTGCATTATTTTTAAGTCCAGAGTATTATATAAAGTTGTTGGTGTTTCTGAGATCACAGCTTTGGAGGACTTTCCTAGCCCTGCTATCCTACACTTACACACATTTTTATAAATGGGGAAAAGATAAATTGGGCATGAAAAGCTCCTAAATACAAATTCTAAAAAAACAAAAAACAAGACTCTTTATCCAGTGACATCAATAGGGTTGGTATCACTGGCTTGGGGTAGGGTGGCAGGTGCAGAAAGTATAGTTGTGGTGGGGGATGGACCTAGACAGGAATGGTTAGCTAGTGGATCCAGGTGAGAGGGGCAACTGGGGACAGCCAGCATTTCTTACTCCTTTCCTCTGAGGTGCACAGTGCCTGAGACAAATGTTCCCCCTGTAGCCTCTGTTCTAGCACCTGTGGCATTTTCTGGGGCCATACACCAACCTGCAGGCCTATATACTTTGATGGCAACAGTTATTTTGGTATCACCCAGGATTGTCCACACCCCCACAACCCGCTAGTGATGCCACTTCCACCCAGTACCTAGTGTTTTGGGACAAGCCCCATATATGTCGCATTAGAAAGGCATCCTAATCTATTTGAAAAGCACAGATAAAAAATAACTGGATTCAATTTTGAGGTTTAACTCTAGTTAAATTTCCTTGAACTAGTTAACATTACTTTGAGACATTTACACCACCACTCTCAGTCTTAATTTCTTCTTCTCTGAAATGGAGATGTAAAAATTAAGGTGTAAAAATTACAATTATCTAATTGTAATACAATATAATAAGTACTACATTTAGTGCTATGGGAACAGAGATAGGGAATTTAATATATTTGACTCTTACATGAGAAAGAATGAGAAGACCACTAAGAGAAGGAATAAGTGATCAGTTGGAGTTGACCTAGTCTAGAAACTAATAACCTACTCTTAAAGGAGAGGAAAATTGGAGGGTAAACACCTGGAGATAGTAAAGTATATCATTAAAAAGATAAACAAATGACCAATGCTACCAAGTTAATTCTGACTCAGTATAATCAGGTAGGTCAGAGTGGAACTGCCTCAAAAGGTTTCCACAGTTGGAAATATTTACGGAAGTGTACTGTTACATCATTATCCTGCTGAAGAGATCGTGGGTGTGAACTGCACCCTTCTACTTTAGCCAAGTGCTTAACTGATTCCTCAGCAGACATTACTTCCTCTAAAATATGACATGACTTCAAAAAGCTTATTGAAGCCCCCTCATTTTTCTTAATTCTCCAAGTATGTTAACTCTTCTCCCAATATGTTTCAATAGTTTTCAGTGCACTTAGTCTGTACAGTTTGCCTCTGTTCTCTACTAAACTATAAACTCCTTTTGAGCAAGGATCTAATTTACTTTATTCACTCTTATATTTTTTCACATACTTATGGTGCACAAGGAAACGAACATGTGAGAGGGATGCAGTTTGTTAAAAAATGACATGTGTATTATGCACATTATTTGTGTAAAAATGTGGTCTGTCTTGCCTTTTGATGCAGTAGGCCCTCATGAAATATTTATTGAAGGGATGAATCAATGCTACATTTTTCTTTTGCTTTCTCAAAACTATATTCTGTAGTGTTTTTGAATGCCATGTTATGTGTTGAGATTTTGTCCCATGAAATGTAAAGCTGTGATAACCTTTAAACAGGAGAATGAGATTAAGGATAAAGTAGGAGAACTCAGAGATCCACCCTTACCTGTGTCATTAACTAGAAAATGACTTTACTTCTCCTGGAGTTGTTTTTTTATCGGTTTTATCAGAGATTGTATCAGGACTTAGTTGAACTGATTGAATAACCTTTTAGAACCGTGTCTCCTTGAAAGGTGCAAGGTGAACATGAAACTGAAGCTAGTTTGGTTAACTGGTTGAGTTCTCTGAATCCAATGCTATATTATTGCCCTGTAGCAGTTTTCACAACCAAATGGTAATATTGCCACAAAGTATGCAGAATTGGTATTAAAATGGTAGATGAGTTTGAGTTTTATTTCAGGAGTCAATAAATAATTGAATGGATTTTCATGAGACATCTTTATACTTTTGTTGGAGATTTTTGGCATGAAACTTTTTATTGAGGTGATGGTCATCCAGAGTTGAGTGCTAAGAAACCATAGGGTAGGAATATTGAGTGATTAATGGCCTTCATATCTCTTGCTATTTAAGATATTGCCTAGCTTTAGAATTTATGCTTGCCATGCCTTGAATTTCTCTCTTTTGAATGTTGATGTGAAATTTAATTTCTTAACACGTATTAGTATTTAAAGTTAAGGAACAACACTATCAGGGAAACCTTTAAGTCCTAAGTGCTTTCAGCTTCATATATGAGTACATGTTTGTAATTACAGGGATAGAAAACAGAAGTTCAATTCTTTGCTATTTTTGTAGGCCAAGACTAGAGTTGTGACATATGCCAAAGAAATTACTGTAGTTAGACAGGATAATTCTGATGGGAATATCTTTTATTTATATATATTTTTGAAGTTTGAGATATCTTGGCCTTCACTAGGATAAAATTCCTTTATTATCTGGAGCAAAAAGCCTAAACTAAATAGTGAAAGTCTTGGGAAAATATTTCAGAGACTTTTTGTTTCGTTTTCATGTTTCTCCATGTCTTTTATTTTCCATGTTTAATAAGAATTAAAAGATAATTGGAAATATGGCAGAAGCTTTATATGAGTATCTTTATGATTTTTGTTTTTCAGGCATTTTTAAGATAATTAATCATTCATGAGTCGAGCTTCATTCTTGAGTCATGGATGACAAGGCTTCTGTTGGAAAAATCAGTGTCTCCTCAGACTCAGTGTCTACTCTTAATAGTGAAGATTTTGTCTTGGTTTCCAGGCAAGGAGATGAGACACCATCGACAAATAATGGAAGTGATGATGAGAAAACAGGACTCAAGGTAAGACTGCAGAACCTGTTTATTATGCTTTCTTTGCTGAGCCCATTCAAAGCTCGGCCTTAGCAGGAAAAAATATATGGGAGAAAAGTGAGAACAAGGAAAAAAATACTTTTTGTGTCTGCTAAAGAGCTTTATTGATACTTAATAATTGCGAGAGTTTTTTTTTTTTTTTTTAATTGCGAGAATTTTATATTGGAAGGTTTTCACTTTGATTACCTTCTAAATCATCTACTAATGGTTATAGTATAACGATTTGCCATTCTTAGTATTTTTTTTCCTTTTTCATCATTGGCTGCTTATTTCTTTTGGGCTGGGTACATGTAGTGTACGGGCACTGGCAGGCCAGCAGTTCCATTTAAAATAATAAATTTAGGATTATGAAAACAACTCTCAAAACCTAGTCTGTGACCACTTTTGCTTCTGTTTTCTCAGCCAAATAGATAGCTATTACCACATCATTTTTTCCCTTACTGTTATTTTGTTGCTCTTATAAATAAAAACAGTAAATTATTTGTTACTCTAAAAAGTAAATAATTTAAAAGCATTTTAATTGCTATTTACATATATTGATCTTTTTACATCTATTAATTAAACAATTGTTTATTGAGTGTTTACTCTGTACCAAGGAGCAGAGGTTAAGCACTTGACTTCTAACTGAAGGGTTAGTGGTTCTAACCTACCAGCTGCTCCATGGGAGAAAGATAATGGTGCCATTAATATTTACAGCCTTCAGAGCCCTATGAACAGTTCTTCTTTTTTTTTTCTTTTCACACTATTTTATTGGGACCGAATCCAGACACCATACCATTCGCTAGTTCAATCATGAAGCATTTCTGTGCCCTGTAGCATTGGTGTGGGTTGGAATTGATTTCACAATGAATCTTTCTGGTTTTACTATGTCCAGGTACTACTTTAGGCACTGGTGGACAAAACAAAGTTCCATACCCTCATAGAGCTTTCATCCTAATGGCGAAGCAAGACACTGAACGGCAGGAAAGTAAATCATAAAGAGAAATAAGCCTAGGTGTTGTGAATAACAATAAAGCCGGATGAATTAATAAAGAATGACATGTGGGTACTGTTTTGAAATGGTCTTGAGGAGATATTTCAGCAGAGAAGACTTAAATGAAGGGAGAAAGCCATAGGGAAATCTGGAGGGAGAGCTTTCTAGCAGAAACGGGAATTAGAAAGAACACGTGGGGAGAGCAGTGAGGGCCCATTCTAGTTAGGCCACAGGCTAGAGCAGAACAAACAAGGTGGTAAGCGATACAGGTGAGATCTAAAGCCAGGCATGGTCTGCATTATGTAGAATCTTGTAGGCTGTCCTGGGGATTGGGACTTTATTGTAAGGGTGGAGAAAGTTTTCGGGAGGGTCATGAGTGGGGATATCCTCCAATTTTAGGTTTAAAAGTGCCGGCATGATCTAGCATGTGAATACCTAGGAATGAAAAGAAGGCAAACAAACATTTGAACACTAGTGTTTGTTCCAGCACTGCGAACAATAGCCAAAAGGTCGGAACAGCATAAATGCTTGTCAGCACTTGAATAGGTAAATAAAGCATGATATATAACGTAGGAGAGGACTTTAAAAAGTTGAGAAAAACTGAATTAAAAGATAATGGGATTCTTCCATGAACTTGTTGAAGCCTTTTTGAACAATGGACATTATTCAGCCACAAAGAGAAACGAATTGCTGGTGATGTGCTACAACATTGATGAATCTGGAAACCATGATGTCAATTGAAATAGTTGATCATAAAACGTTAAAGATTGTATGACCTCATTTACTTTATTATTATTTCTTTAAAATCATTTTACTGGGAGCTCATACAGCTCTTATCACAATCCATACATACATGAGTTGTATAAAGCACATTTTACTTTTGTTACCCTCATCATTCTCAAAACATTTGCTCCCCACGTAAGCCTCTGGCATCAGATCTTATTTTTCCCCTCACTCTCCATCCCTGCCCCCATGAACCCTTGATAATTTATAAATTATTATTTTGTCATATCTTACACTGTCCGACATCTCCCTTCACCCACTTTTCTGTTGTCCCTCCCCCAGGGAGGAGGATATATGTAGATCCCTGTAATCAGTTCCCCCTTTCACCCTCCCGGTATTGCCACTCTCACCACTGGTCTTGAAGAGATCATCCACCCTGGATTCCCTGTGTTTCCAGTTCCTATCTGTTTTTAGTGTACATCCTCTGGTCTAGCAAGATTTGTAAGGTAGAATTGGGATCATGATAGTGGGGGGCGGGGAGGAGGAAGCATTTAGGAATTAGAGGAAAGTTGTATGTTTCATCATTGCTATGCTGCACCCTGACTACCTGTTCTCTCCAGCCTAACTGACTCATCTCCTCCCCCAGACCCTTCTGTAAGGGGATGTCCAGTTGCCTACAGCTGGGCTTTGGGGCCCCACTCCGCACCCCTGCACATTGACAATGATAGGATTTTTTGTTCTTTGATGCCTGATACCTGATCCCTTCGACACCTGATGATCGCACAGGCTGATGTGCTTCTTCCATGTGGGCTTGTGGGCTTTGTTGCTTCTCAGCTAGATGGCTGCTTGTTTACCTTCAAGCCTTTAAGACCCCAGACGCTATATCTTTTGATAGCCAGGCACCATCAGTTTTGTACACCACATTTGCTTATGCACCCATTTGTCTTCGGTGAGCATCATGGAATGCCAGTTTAATAGAACAAACTATTCTTAAAATGAGGGAGTACTTCAGTGGAGGCCCAATGTCCATCTGCTACCTTAAACATAAGCCTATAAATATATGTACATAAATCTATTTCCCCATCCTAATATATAAATATATTTACATATGTACATGCCTTTATGTAGACCTCTATAAATGCTCTTCGCCTCCTAGCTCTTTACTCTATTTCCTTTGACTTTCCTCTCGTCCCACTATCATGCTCAGCCTTCATTTGGGTTTCAGTAATTCCTCTTGGTTGCATTGTCCTTGATCACGCCCTACCAGGTCTCCTACACCCACCTCATCACCAATTTGGATCACTTGTTGTTCCCTTGTCCCTGGGTTTGTTAACACCACTTCCTTTCCCCTCCATTTCCCCCTCCCCTTTTTCTCCCCAGAACGGAACTGTCAGTCTAGTTGTTTTCTCCTCCAGATTGTTCATCCAGCCTATCTTATTTAGACAGACCTGCAGAGATAATAACATGCACACAAACAAAAGAAAACAAAACAAGAACAACAAAAAGCCCATGACAAAAAAAGCAAAACAAACAATAAGCACAACACAACTACAATAAAAAAGAAAAGCTTATAGTTAGTTCAGGATTTTGTTTGTTGGCCTATAGGAGTGTTTTCTGGTCAAGTCTGATGGGGTGCCAAGCTCTTGCCCCAATTTATATGACCCCATTTATATGAAATAACTAGAATAGGCAAGGGTGCAGAGATCAAAGTTTATTGAACAACATGATCATAATGTCACTGAACTGTATTACATGTGAAAATTATTGAAATGGCACATTTCGTAGTATATATTTATCACAAGAAAGATAAAATATTAATAATTAGTAGATGTCAATAAATAGCAGGTACAGTTCTTTAGTATCACTTACTAAAACTTGTTATAGTCAGTTCCAACCGATAGGTACACTGTAGGACATAGTAGAACTCCTTAGTTGTCTCCTTAGGAGACTGTAAATTTTGCACTCCAGTGCTTAAGTCACTATGTCATTAGGGATTCTTTTAATCTCACATAGTGCCAATTTTAATCTTCTGACTCAATATCTGATGATATCTGTTTTAGAATCAGGTAACCACTACATAATGCTGATCTAAGAAATTCAGAAGCTGAAGTTAAGTGAACAATAGAATATATGATTTTCCTGCTATTCAGTTTATTTAAAGGAGCAATAAATAATAAATAAAGGGGCCTAGGGGTTGTTGGTGGTAATGGTTGAGACGGATAAATAAATAGGTCATCATGACATAGCTCATCAAACACCAAAATACAGGTTTGACCAGAATTGTGTGAGAACACACTTGTTACCTAGTGAAGAAAAGAAAAGCTAATAGAAGAAATGGCAGTTAAGCAAAGCATTGAAGATTATTTAAGAATTTTCCAAGAACTTCCACAGACAGAGAATCAAGTCTTTGACATATAGAAAGTTCAAGAGTTAGGAGAGGGCATACAGTCTGGACTGTATCATACAGTAGAAACACTTGTGCTTTGGTTTCTTTTTCTTCCAAGATGTATATACTCAAGTCTAAGCCGACCCGAGTATCAGGCAAGACACCTATTTTTACCACAAAAACTGCATTAAAAATGTGCTGCAAAACTCGGCTTTTATACAAGTATATATGGTAGCTTTTCTTTAATTAAAAAACAGTTAATATAACATCAAACACTGTCCCCAATATAGTGATCTTTTAATAGTGTGTGTGTGTGTAATCAAACAATAAGAAAAGTAAAACCCATCCATAATCTCTGTGTTCTGTGGAAGTGGCCCAAAATATTTGGGGTCATTTTTAGCTTTTCAGGATGAGTTCACAAGCTTTTTCCCACCCTCTGCCCCAACTTTTTCTTACAATGCTAGTAATTCCTTTATCATAACTTCTAGGAATTTTTATCCATCACACAATAAGAAAGAGAAAAATAAATAGGAACAGTTGGAGTTTATACAGTGAAAACAAAGAAATGCAGTGATTTATTAAAGATCACAGAATAAGTGATCAGATTGTATTACTGTTTTTTCTTTTTTTGTTGTTTTTTCTTTTGTACCGTGGGTTTCTGACAAACTAGGCTTTTATGCGTTTCCTGGTGACTCAGCTTTTACAATGAGCG
>NW_022103929.1:2442188-2444321 GCF_000313985.2 Echinops telfairi | reverse complement strand
CTTTATTTAGACATCTATAAATGCCCTTTGCCTCTTAGCTATTTCCTCTATTTCCTTTGACTTTCTTCTTGTCCCACTATCATGCTCAGTCTTCATTTGGGATTCAGTAATTCATCTTGGTTACATTACCCTTGATCACGCCCTGCCAGGCCTCCTACAGCCTCCTCACCACCGATTTGGATCACTTGTTGTTTCCTTGTCCCAATGACAAAAAGCAAAACAAAACACAAGAAACAAAAGCTTGTAGTTAGTTCAAGAACTGTTTATTGGGCCTTTATGTGTGTTTTCCAGTCCAGTCTGTTGGGACTCCACGCCCTGGCCCCAAAGTCCACCTTCAGCATTCCCTGGGGACCTCGCCGCTCTGTTCCCTGGCTGTGGTGGGGTCAGCTCGGGTGCAATTCCCACACTGTGTCTCTGGTGTTGTCCCCTGTAGGGCTGTGGGTCAGTGAGGGGCGTCATGTCTCATAGTGGGGCCGGGCATGTTGTCCTCTCTGTGGATTAATTGGGAACATCATCCTCACAGCCTGGTGGACCAGGATGTGCTCCACTCTCCCTTCCCCTTTCATCTGCACCCATGTGCTCCGATCAGATATGTCTTTCTCCCGGAGCTGCCGATTCAATGCCGTCCTTTGAAATAAATTCTTCTGGGGTAAGGGGCAGGTGTCCACGTAGTAGTTTGGATTGGGTCCAGTTTCTCAGACCTCTCTACTGGTTGGTTTCCTACTCCACGCCGGCATATTGCATTCACATTTTGGAGCACTGCGTTGGAAGTCTGGTCCCTCTTTCCCTGTGGATATATAAACAGTACCCTCCCCTTGAGTCAGTTAATGCTCCGTGCCCCACTACCCATTTCTTTTTTATTATTTTGTTTTTCCTTTCTCCACCTCCTTTTTAGTTGTCTACCATATGTATCCCTGTATTTGATCTCATCCCTTCCATATTACCGGGTCCTTACCCCAGGAATGTTTGTATACAGTATCTTTTTCCCTATGCCCCTTTTGCATTTTTTTGTAAAGCATACCTCAGTGGACTCATGTTGTACTTGCCCTTTTGTGCTTCGCTTACTTTGCTTTGCATGATTTCCTCCAGTTGTTCCCATTCAGCGATGGGCTTCGTACGTTCATCACTGCTTTTTAGCAATGTGTAGTACTCCCTTGTACTATGTACCACAGTTTTTTAATCCACTCATCAGTTGATGGAAATTTGGGTTGTTTCAAACTCCTTGCAATTGTGAACTGTGCCGCAATGAACATTGGAGCACAGATGTCTTGCCTTGGTTTGTTTCTTGCCTCTTCTGGGTATATGCCCAGTAGTGGGATTGCTGGGTCATATGATAACTCGATTTCCATCTGTTTCAGATATCGCCACATCGATTTCCATAGTGGGTGAACATACTTACAGGTCCACCAGCAGTGGATGAGAGTTCCTGTCTCCCCACCGCCCCTCCAACACTTGTTGGTTTCTGATTTTTTGAATTGGGGTCTCATTGAGGGTGTTAGGTGGTATCTCAATGTTGTTTTAATTTACATTTCTTTTATGACTAAAGATCGGGAACATTTTCTCATATGTTTGTTGGCCAATCGGATTTCTGCCCCTGTCAAACTTCTGTTCAGGTCCTTTGGAAGCTACCAGAGTATTATAGATTTTAGTAATAAAGACTTTGTCTAATGTGTCATTGCTAAAGATGTTTTCCCAGTCCGTGGACTCTCATTACTCTCTTGGTGAATTCTTTCGATGTACACAGGTGTTTTATCTTCAGTATATCCCATTTGTTAATTTGTCCTTCCTCTGTGTTTATGTCCTTCCCTATTTCTGATAGCCTATGTATTCCCTGTGCCAAAGTTCTCACGTTGGTCCCAATTCCCTCTTTGATGGCCCTAATAGTCTGGGGTTTAACTTCAAGGTCTGTGATCCACCTTGTTTATTCTTGTGCATGGAGTGAAATAAAGGTCTTACTTCATTTTTCGACAGGTAAATATCCATTTTCCCCAGGACCACTTGTTATAGAGGGCATCTGCTTCCCATTGGATTTTTTTGGGGCCCTTATCAAAGATCAGGTGTCTGTATGCTGATGATTTTATTTCTGGGTTTTCAGTTCTTTTCCACTGGTCTGAGTATCTGTCATTGTACCAA
>NW_022103929.1:2439557-2441243 GCF_000313985.2 Echinops telfairi | reverse complement strand
GGACGAATAATACTAATAAGCTTTCGTATGTTGAACAGTCCCTGGTATGAATCCATTTGGTCATGGTGAATTATTTCTTTTGCATACTTTTGTATTCTGTTGGCTAGTGTTTTGTTAGGATTTTGCATCGATGTTCATAAGTGATATTGGTGTGTAGTTCTCGATTCTTGTGGGATTCTTACCCTGTTTTGGTATCAATCAGAGTTATACTAGCTTCAACAAGGAGTTCAGGAGTTTGCCAACTTTTTCTATGTCCTGGACGAGTTTGTGTAGGATTGGTGTTGGTTCCTCCCTAAATGCTTGGTAGAACTCTCCAGTGAAGCCATCTGGTCCAGGGGATTTTGTTGTTGTTGTTGTTAATCCCTTGATAGCCTTGTCTATTTTTTTTATTGCTATGGTTCTGTTGAGATTCTTGATGTCCTTTGGGGATAGTCTCGGGATGGATTGTTTTTCCAAAAATTTGTCCATGTCTTCCAAATTGTTGAATTCATTGGAGTGCAATCCTTCGTAGTACTGTGTAATTATCCTTTTGATATCATTAGGTTCTGTCGTAATGTCTCCTCTTTCATCACTTATTCTTGCTATTGAAATTTGTTCCTTCCTTTCATTGGTTAGGTTTGCCAGGGGTCTGTCGATGATTTTTATCCTTTCAAAGAACCATCTTTTAGCAGCATTTTTTTCCATAGTGTTATTATTATCCCTCTCCTGAATCTCAGCCCTAATTTTTATTATTTATTTTCTTTTGCTATTAGTAGGATTGTCCTGCTGACTCTGCTCTAGTTGTTGTAAATTTTGTGCCAACCTATCAATCATGAATCTCTCTTCCTTTCTCAGGTGTGCATGTATTGCTATGAAACTTCCTCAGAGAACTGCCTTTGTAGTGTCCCATAAGTTTTGGTATGTTGTGTGCTCGTTCTCGTTGGTTTCTAGAAATTTCCTAATTTCATCTCTTATCTGTGCCAGTATGCACTCCTTTGCAGTAGAGAGTTATTCATCCTCCAATTGTTTGCTCTTGTTTTCTTCATCTTCCTTTTGTTGATTTCCAACCTTATGGCACTGTGGTCAGAGAAAGAGCTCTGTATGATATCAATGTGCTTAAACTTATGTAAATTCGCCTTATGCCCCAGCCTGTGGTCTGTCTTGGAATATGTGCCATTTGAGATTGAGAAGAATATGAATTTATTTTTGTATTTGGATAAGAAGCTCTGTAAATATCTACAGATCAAATTGTCTAATTGTAGTGTTTAGATCTCTAGCCTCCCTGGTGAGTTTCTTTTCCTGTGATCTATCTTTCTCAAAGAGCGGTGTATTGAAGTCACCAACTGTAATTGTTGAGGCTGTGATTTCTTTCTTCATCTTTTGGAGTGTTTGGTTGACGTATTAAGCAGGGCTCATTCAGAGAATATGTTTATAATGCTTAGTGGTTTTTGTCTAGCATGCACTTAAGCATTATATAGCGTCCCTCCTTATCTCTTTTTATGGTTTGCACTTTGAGGTCAATTTTATCAGAGATTTGGATTGCAACCCCTGGTTTCTTTGAATTGCTTATTGTTTGGTATGCCTTTCTCCTGCCTTTGATTCTCAGCTTATTTTTGTCTGTAGCCTTGAGATATGTCCCCTGTAGGCAGCAGATTGACGGGGTGTGTTTTCTAAGCCAGTCTGCTAGTCTCAGTCTTTTAATGCCTG
>NW_022103929.1:2405529-2438992 GCF_000313985.2 Echinops telfairi | reverse complement strand
CTTGGTGACTTCTTCTTGGGATTCAGTCTAGCTGGTGTTCTTTCAGCCTCCTGAATGATTGCCTGGCTTTCATTCATTAAGCTTGGTAAGTTTTCCTCCATGAATTCTCTCACTGTTGTTGCAGATGACTTTGTTGTGTCATCCGCCAGTAAGGCAATAATTGTAATGTTCCTCTTCATAGCATTAGACATAGCTCTTACGTTTTTTCAGTTTCTCTGATGATCTTATTAGATTTTTGTTCGAGTTTGTTAAAGTCTGCTTGGCTGTCCTCCAAGTCACTGATGCGGTTCTCTGCTTCCTCCAGTCGATTCTCAAGGTCTGTGTTTCTGCTACTGACTTTTGTTATCTCCTCCCTAAGCTCCTTATTTCCCTTTGGTGTATGGTCTTTATCTCCTCTATCATTTCATCCTTTTTCTGTATTGTTTCCCTCATAACCTGTACGACTCCACGCAGCGTTCTGAAAATTTATTTATGTGGCAGCTCAATGTCTTCTTTTTCTAAGCGTGTCGTTATGTTTGGGGCATCTTCTGCCATTGTCTTTTCTTTCTCCTGTTTTTCGTTAAGCTGATGGCTGTTTGCATTGCATTGTTTTAGAGGAGCCAGGTTCCATTTTCCATGGAGCTGGAGCACACTGGCTCTCTCTTGGAGAATTGTAGAAATGCTTCTTCAAACTGCCTACAGCTAATTTCACTATGGAGTTAACTTACCACTTTATCTTTCTGTGGCTTCCCTCTCAGGGGAGTGCCCCAGAAGTCTGGTAGGTTGCCTGCTTTGGTGTTGGGGAAGTTTGGCAGAGGTTTTTGCAGCAGCTTGGAATGTTGACGAGTGATGGCCGAGCTGCCTTAGGCGCCCAGATACACGGGCAGGAATTACCGTGTAAGAAGTTGGGCAGAGTATCCCCTGGTGGAGGTTGGCAGGGCTTTCCCCAGCCTCTGGCTAGCTACACAGGGTGGAGCTCACCTAGCTGAGTGTGGCGCAGGCGTAAATGCCCTAGGCCAAGGGGAGTGGTCTCGAGGTGTGACAGAACAGGAAAGAGACAAAGGAGAGAAAAACAATAGGTAAGCCTGCTGAGACTGTGTGGGGATATAGAGAAAAGAGGGAAACAAAAGTAACAACGTAGCTGAGTCCTGATTCCTGCCTGTGGGGCTGCAAGAGTTTAGTCCCTGCCCGGAAGCTGCAGCAAGCTGTGCCTGTGTTGAGAAAAAGCCTCTGTGCAGCCTGCGGACACTGTGGGGGCATATAGAGAAGAGAGGGAAACAAAAGTAACAATGTAGCTGAACCCCGATCCCTGCACATAGAGCTGCTTTAGTCCCTGCCCCAAGACAGTCAGCAGCAAACTGTGGCTGTGTTGCGATTAAGCCCCCTTACAGGCTCCAAATGGTCCCGGCTCTGACAGAGACAGTGGTGGGGCTAAGGTCAAGCCCTAGCCGGCCTCCACTGTGGTAAGCCATCAGCCTCCAGCCTCTCGAAACCCATGGGTCATTGCCTGCTTATCTTTATGAGGCTCCTCCTGAGTTCCAGCAGTGTTGAATTTCCCTCTTAGCAACTCTCCTGGGCTTAATTCTGCGGTGTCCCTCTGGTATGTGTTACTCCGTCGCCATATTCCCAGAAGTCCGCATTTTCTGTTCTTTTTTTCTCTCTCGCATTTTCTGTTCTTATAGGTAATTATGTATTGTATTTATAGTAGTTGCTAAGTTGACTACTTTATGTTCATTATTTTTCTTTCTCAATTCAGAACTATTTCTAAAGAACTTTATCCCTCATTTTTTTAGTGTATATTACCTGGAGTCAAATTCACATTTAAATGTGATCTCAGTTATACTTTCCTTACATTTTTGTTTATATTCACTTTTATGCTTAGTTCACTTGGAAGTCTTTAGATTTTGAAATAATTGTTCTACACAGTGCTCTTTGGCCTTACCCAATATTATCTGTTCAGAGTAATTGTAGATGACGTTATTTGGTTTTTTGTTTATGGACAATTTTTTCATTTGTAAATTAGGTGGGCATTTACATTTCATATCATGAATTTTGTATTCAGTAGTTTAGGCTACTAATCAACCCCCACTGTAGTTTACTCTTCCCCCCAGCTCCTCGATTTCCCTTCTCCGTTTCTGTACTACTGTCTTCTTCCCTGTCACCCAATTTAACACCCACCACCAACCAACTAGTCTGTTGTTTTATCATCCTTCCTTTGTCTTCTGTTCCCTTTGGTCTGAAAGTCTTTATCTTCGGTTTCTCTTTTTTCCCTTCCATATAATAGTGGATTCATATAACATTTGCTCTTTTATGATTGACTAATTTCACTTAGCATAATATTCCTCAGACCCGTTCGTGCCATGAGGTGCTTCTCTTTTTTTTTTCCATCAGTCTTTTAGCAATGCATGTGATTCCATTCAGTATCTGTACCAAAGTTTCTTTATCAAATCTTCTAATGTGTGTTTAGGTTATTTCCATCATCTTGTTTTGTCAACAGGACTACAATGAATATGGGTGTGTATAGGTTCGTGTTATAACTCTTAAGAAGTTACTTTTTTAATTCTCATTTTTTTTGTAATGAACCAAAATCTGTATAAAAGTATATTCACACTTTTCTATTCTTTTCATATATAAAATTCAATTCAGGAAACATTTATTATTGATGGTATATTTTGCACCAGTCAGTGTCCAAAGCCTGGGAACTGTAAAGGTAAGACACAGTCTCTTCCTTCTAATAATTCCTGATCTCTCACAAAGGGCCATTGATGAAATATTTTATAAAATAAGTAGCAATAATAATAAACAATTGCCATAATAAATTGCAATGATAAAAAGTAGCCAGAATACACATGATATTTTAATATCATGGTGATTAAACCCTCTCTAAAGGATGTAACAGAATTTAAACTTTGTTAAAGAATACAAAGGTGAAGCAGAAGACTTCTTTCCAGGAAAGAGAACAGTATGCGAAGTATGAAACCTTAAAAGATTAAGACACTCAACAAGTTGAATAATTTGATGTGATTAACAAGAGACATGTAGCTTGAGAAGGGTTGTGAAAGGACTAATGAATTTGGGTCTTATCTTGTGGGCATTGAGCCCCCCCCCCCCCCCCCATCGAGTTGATTCTGACTCATAGTGACCCTACAGGACAGAGGAGGCTGTAATTGTTTAAGGTGGAAGAAAGTTCTATCATTCTCCCTCAGGATGGGGCTGGTGGATTCAAACTGCTGATCTTGTGGTTAGCACCCCATTGTGTAACCTACTATGCTATCAGGGCTCCTTGAACTGTGGAAGGGTTAAAAAATAAGGCAGTGTTTTCATCAGATGTGAATTTGCAATTTAATCTTAATAGTCATATGGGAGAGAGAGAAAGCAGACAAGCAAACTGTAAGCTTTCTGGGGTGAGAAATATTTCAGTCCTTGGCTTCCCACGAGAAAGCACACTGAAGCCAGGTTTGTGACCCAAGTGAGTCTTATAAAGGATAAAGAAATTTTAGGTTTTATAGTTAAGAACACAGGCACCCTCAAGGCACATCACATGCCCACATGGAGACCTGAGGCTAGAGAAACCGCAGCACTGCTGTGGAGCAGCTGGAAAAAGTGGAAGGTGGACTCCTGATTCTGGCTTTTCAGGGCCCTCCACTGGGATGCATGGTCAACGGTACTGGTTGATCCCATTGGCTCAGTAAAGCCCATCTCATCCAGATTGGGGCCCTCCCAGGTGTACTAGCTTCCTGTCTCAAAGGCCTCAATTTGTGCATGCTCTCTAGCCTTTATTGGTGTCCAACTTCCTGTAAAGGAGGGAGGATGACCTTAGAATGTAGAGCAGTGATTCTCAACCTGTGGGTCGTGGCCCCTTTGGTGGGTAGAACGACCCTTTCACAGGGGTTGCCCTATTCATAACAGTAGCAAAATTGAAGTTATGACGTTGCAATGAAAATAATTTTATGGTTGGGGTGTCACCACAACATGAACTTTTTTAAAGGGTCACAGCATTAAGAAGGTCGAGAACCACTTATGTAGATGGACAACCCCTAGTTCCTGTTCTGCTACCTAACAAAACTACTATTTTTGCAGTAGATTTATGTGAAATGAAAGCCTTTGTGTGGGATCAATTTATGACTAGTTTTATCCCAGATTTTGCCCTATATCCTTGGCTTTGAGATCTTTAAAGCAATTGGGGTGACTTGGTCTAGGACTTTCAGTCCATACATGAGGATTTGTGTTTATGAATAGGGTCTGACCAGACCAGACTCACTTGGAAGGCCAATATCAGGTGACATGATTAGCCTCACGTGATCAATAAAAGCTTGAATACTTAAGCTCGGGGTACTTGCTGGTTAGTGAAGGGAGAAAGAAGAGCCTTTTCTGAGACATGTCAGCTCTACACTGGGAACTTTCCCAGTCTTGCCTATGCATCATGTCTTCTTCATGATCCTGACATATCTTTTTTCTATAATGAAACTTGTTGGCAGTAGTAAAATTTCTTCTCTGAGTTCTGTAAACCATTCTAATGAATTCACCCAGTGTCTGTTAACTTGTAAAGGCTGAGCCAGCCCCAGTGGCTAGGTAGAGGGAGAATGCTTTGTTGACATCTTGTGTTTTAAATGATGGAAAAGTTGGAAAACAGGAATAGGACGAAATCCACCTTCTGGATATTGTTGACATTTTGTGGATTCTCATCTTTTTTCACATCTTTTATAGAAAACATTCTGTCTTTAACTCAAGTTTACTGCTTTAAAATTTGCATACAGTAAGACACCTTTAGGCATATGGTTCTTTGAGTTTTGACAAGTGATATCTCTCATGTAACCACCAGCACCACAACCAAGATACAGAATATTGTCATCTCTCAAAAAAGTCTTCTTTGTACCTCTTTTTGCTTAATCCCTTCCCACCTTTCCTAGCCCTCAGCAACCCCTGATCTGATAACTGTTTCTGTTGCCTTTTCCAGAATGCCATATAAATGGTATCATTTGAGTTTGTCTTCTTTTACTTAGAATACTTTTGAGATTCATCCTTGTTGTTACATGAGTCATACATCCCTTTTTGGGGGGCTTAGGGGGGCCGGGCAGTGCTGGGTAGCATTCCATTGTGTAGACATCCCAATCTGTCCATTCAGTAGAAAATGAACATTTGCATTATATTCTATTTTGAGTAGTTACAAATAATCCTGTTATAAACATTCATACATTTCTATGTAGATATATTTTATTTATTTATTTGTTTTTGTAAAATAGGGGTGAATCAAATAGCTAGTACATATTTAGCTTTATAAGGAACTGGTATACCATTTTTGTTTCCACCAACAATGTATCACATTGCCAGTTGCTCCTTGTCCTCAACAGCACTGGGCATGTTGACATTTTATTTTGTTTTTAATCTTAGTCATTCATAGAAGTATAGAGAGACATCTCATTGTGGTTTCAATTTCCTTAATGTCATAGAAGTATAGAGAGACATCTCATTGTGGTTTCAATTTCCTTAATGACTGATCATGTCGTTTTATATGCTAATTTGTCTTCTGAATGTCTCCTTTGGCAAAGTGTCTTCAAATCTTTTGTCCATTTGATAAAACATTGAAATGCTTATGTTGATAAGCTGAGAGAGTTCTGTGTATTCTGGATATAAGCTCCTGTAACAGATAAATAAATTGTAATATGTTCTCCAGTTTTTATGGCTTTTTTCATTCTCTTAAGAGTGTCTTTTGAAGAAAAGTTTTTAATTTTGATAATCAGTTTTTATTCATATTTTTGTGTCCCAAATAATCTCGCTCTTATATTTTATGATGTTAGTTTTACAGTTTTCTTGATATACAAAGGTCTGCGAGTTATTTTGAGTTAATTTTTGTATAGAGGGTGAAGTTTTGGTTAAGATGTTCTTGAATAGGATGTTCAGTGGTAATTGTTTTAGCACGTTTTGTTGAATTGCCTTTCTACATCAAAATGCTCTTTATCAATATTATTGAAAATCAATTGGCTATATATGTGTGGAGCTATTTTTGTACTCTCTAGTCTTCCATTGATGTAGGGAACTTCAAGACGTTCATGGAAAAATTCCGTTATCTTTTTTTTATGTTTAAAATAATTTAATGGATTATTGTTCTTTATGTAATAAATATTTTGCTACATATATGTAAATAAAATATATAAACATAATTCCATCATCTTAAAGTAGATTATTGTAGATGCAGATAGGTTAAAATTTAGTACCCTGTCATTTGATGTCCCTTATTAGCCATTTAAATTTGTTCTGGCTTTTATATTTTGCAGTTTCTTTTCAATTGTGGTTTTTATTTTTTTGTTATTATTATTTTTTGTATGTTTTTTATATAAGCATCAAAGATAGATAAAAAAGACAGTAACTAGATTAATGGTTCCTTTGGGGTATCACGGGTGGTTGGGGAGAATTGGAAAGCTAATAATGATGAGTATAAGAATGAATAAAATGTTCCAAACTTGATTATAGTGATAATTGCACAACTCTTCTTGATGTGACTGAACTATTGAATTGTATGATTTGTGAATTATATGCCAATAGAACTGTTTCCCACAAACGTTTAAAAAAAAAACCTTGGCTGTTATGCATTGGGCTGCTACCTTCAAGTTCAGCAGTTCAAAACCACCAGCTGGTCACTGGGACAGTGATGGGGCTTTCTACTCTCATAAAGATTTACAGATGCATCGCTTCTCGGTCTTTTGGCTGAGATCAAGTGTAGTATCTGTTCTTATCAGTTTAATATCTGATACGTCCTCTATCTGAGGACAACATATTAAATGTATTTTTGCAAGTAGGAGTTGGACCAGGAGCTTGCTCCATCCACTCCACGCATCATCCTGGTATTGCAGTACTTCCAGGAATGGTGCAGCCCCTTAGGAAAAAAAAAAAAAAGATGTACAGATGCATTGCTCACTTCAGCAGCACATATACTAAGAAAAGAAGATTTACAGATGCAGAAACCCACAGGGGCAGTTCTTCTCGATCCTGTTTAGTTAGTTTACATCGGAATTCTGAATTTGGTTTTGGAGTTTGGATGTCTTGATTCTACCTGAGACCACATTTACTTTATAGAGATGCATTTACTTTATAGAGATGATTGTGGTGTCTTATTAGGATTGCTGTTCACAGTAAGACGCAAAAAGCCCTAATAATAGGTTCCTTTTTTCATATAACAAAAAGGCTGGAAATAATTAGTTGCTGCCTTATTTAAGCACTTAACCTATACCAAAGATAAACTGTGACCCTTGATCCTGTCATTGTAAATAGAATTTGACTGGAACATAGCTACGTTCATTCGTGTAGGAATTCTCTTTTGATTTTTCTCATATTACAAAACACCAACGTTTGAGTAGATACAACAGAGACTATATGACCTGCAAAGCTTAGAATACTTATCATCTGATCCTTTACAGAAAAAGTTTCCCAGTCCCTCTTCTATACTATTAAAGACCCAATTTCTTTTTCGTTATGCAAACCATCATCTTGAGTTTGTTGTCTTTTTTTCTTCTGATGCCTGTCATTGCCTGGTCCTAAGACATCTACCATGGTTCTATGTGTATTATTATTTTTTAAGGCAAAAAGAAGAGGGTGAGGAGGGAGGGCACCAGTTTTGCCTGTTGTTTTAAATCAGGAAAAGCAACCGATCTTCTACAAATCTCCCCAGCAAATTTCTGTTTACACCTCACTGTATAAAATTGTTATATGATAAAACAGCTATAAGAGGGGCTGGAAAAGTAGTTAGTGCAGGTAGGCACATAAGTAAAGACCAGTGCAGCAAGCCCTTTTATCCTGATGAACCAATCATTCATGTTAGAAAATAAATTAAGTCTTAACCCAATAGTTCTCAAGCTATCGTGTGTGGAAATGGCACGGAATGCTTACATAACATGAGCATTCTTGAGCCCCAGCACAGAGGTTCTGGATGGGACCTGAAGGACTAAAATTTTCCAACAGAGCCAGAGATCATTTTGATGCTTGTGTGGACCCTTTGGGAAATAATTCAGTTTGCATTTTTGCTTGGAATTGTGGTCTGAGTCAGTTTTTCTCAATGAGGATTCTTAAAAACACACAGATCCAGACCATATCTTTTGAGATGTTGATTTTGTCTTATCAATGGTAAGTGGTGAGACAGAAAGAGGAGTAGGTATTTGGATTTTTAGCAAACTCCATGGTACTATTGGTAATTCTATTACATAGCCAGGGCTAAGAGCCATTGATTTAAGATGGATTCTTAAGAGAGTATGGTCCCCAGTCTAGTAGCATCACCATTTTCTGGGATTGAAACTCTGGGTTAGAGCCCACAGTCTCTCTTAACAGTGTGATCCTGAGGCATATCAAAAGTTTAAGAAGAACCATGACAGGATATACTAAATGCTTCCCAGTTTGGACTACCATATATACTCATGTATAAGCCGAGTTTTTCAGCACATTTTTAATGCAGTTTTTGTGGTGAAATTAGGTGCCTCGGCTAATATTCTGGTCGGCTTATACTACTCGAGTCTATACTGCAAGCCCCCAAATCAAAGCCAACCTTTATCAGTATCGCATAGAGCTGGAGATGAATTTGAATTACCAGCCTTGCAGATAGCAGTCCAGTGCTTAACCACAATTGATTGTTTTTAAACTTAATCAAACAAAACACAAAGTTTAATTTTATATGAGGGGGCAAGAAGGTTGTGGGAAAATGGAAGTAAAAGATGTCATCTTTCCATGAACTTTTTGAAACCCCCTCATATGCATTGTAATGCTAGCAGTATTAATTTTGCAATTGGATTAAAGGCTTACAAATCAACTAACATGATAATTGCTGAGCCCTGTGTGACCTAATTGTCCAAGACATTTGTTAGCTGGCTATTTTTAAACATTGTTTAAAAGTCAGCATTCTGTGTGTACATTACATTTGCTCAGTCTTTAAGGAGGATCTAAGGAAATAGAGAACAATTATTTATAGAATCAATAAACTTGGGAAGAATGCAAGATAAACATAGATAAACACAAAAGGAAAACACATAAACATGTTTCCATTTAGGCTTATGTATTGTTTCTGTGAATGGTGAATATATTACATTGTAGACTTAGCCTATCCAACAAAAACTTGGCCTTACTTACCCTTTATACCAAAGAGCCAAGCAATACTTTACAGCCTGTGAAATAGAATCTTTTCTCTACTTTGTCCCTTTAGGTGATAGGCTTCCCACTTGTAAGGAGTCCTGGTGGTGCAGTGGTTACATTGTTTGGCTGCTAACAGAAAGGTCAGCCAGCGGTTTACACTGTGTACTCCAAGGAGGAGGGTTGTGGCATTCCATAAAGATTCGTAGCCTTGGAAGCTCTGTCGAGAAATTCTTAATCCATTAGGGCAGTGGTTCTCAACCTTCCTAATGACACAACCCTTTCATACAGTCCCTTATGTTGTGGTGACCCCCAACCATAAAATTATTTTCATTGCTACGTCATCACTGTCATTTTGCTACTGTTATAGATCGTCATGTAAATATCTGATATGCAGGATGCATTTTTACTGTTACAAATTGAACATAATTAAAGCATAGTGATTAATCACAAAAACAGTATGTAATTATATATTGTGAAATATTTATTTGTAATTACAAATAGATGAAATTTTGTCTTGAAGTATGGTGTATGTAGTAACATGGGTAACAGTCTTCACGCTGGGTACTCATGTAGGCCTATCTGCATGTGTGCGACCCGCCTGGAGACGGATAGAGAAACAGTGTCTCAGTCCCTAAGACCATGTGGAAAGGGTTGTTCAACCCCTAAAGGAAGGGGTCGTGACCCACAGGTTGAGAACCACTGTGTTAGGGTCAGAGTTAACCCATAGAAGTGGAATTAGTTTTATTCCCACTTTTAACTCTTAATTGCTGAAATATAGGCATAGTTTTTCTTCCTGTTTTCAGGACGCTGTATCTATCATGCTCTATGCCATTTCCCTTTCCCCTGAGAAAACAGTAACCTTAGCTGTGATTGCAGTATTTCTTCTTCATCTTTGAAATAATAATAAGATAAATGGAACTAAGCACTAGTTTCTGTTAATAAGCACTGTATAAAACATTTTAAGCAAAGATTCTGGAAAAAGAAATTTGTTTACAGTTTTGAATATAAAGAATTAGACATAACAAAGAGTTAAACTTGCTTAATCCACTTACAGTTTGTTGAGCAGTCACCCCAAAGTTAAAAAACGAAATTCACAGAAACAGAAACTGTCATTGAAGCCATAAGGCTGAGCACTCATATTTATTCCCAAGGCAGGAGTAATTTATATTAGAATCTCTTTGGGAAAGCATAAACAAAAAAAGCTTAAGAACTTTTCCCAATCATAATTTATATCCAAACGCACCTGAAATTTGTAGAGTTGTAAAAGCTAAAAACAATAGGTGTTTGGTCTGGGCTTCCTAGTAGCCCTAGGGGTACTGCTCTTAATGGAACTTTGCTTCCTAACTTTGGTATTTTATTTAATAGACCTCATTCATTTCAGCAATTTCATAGCCCCACCCATTGTAATTTTGGCAAGCTTTGCTCTTCAGGAAGCCTCCTAAGTCAACCCTTTTTTTTCCTCCTGACTTTCTTTAATTGTTTTGTTAATTTTCCAGCATTTCTTGGCTTTCTACTGGTTATGTTTCTTAGCATTGAGCAGTCTCCACTTGGTTTTGTACTTGCTTACTTGTTGAACAAGTAATTATAAACCATCATGACTCCAGGAAAATAGTTGACATTATTGAAATAGGGTTCCTTTTTCCCCCAGGACTTTTTATACGTTGATCACCCACCCTAGTTTCATGCAGATCCTCAGAACTTTAAAAACCTGTTCAGAGAATGAGTACAAGAGATTTATTATAACCTAACCAAACCAAACTTGTTGCTATCGAGTTGATTCTGACTCTTAGGACAGAGTAGAATGACTTCTTGGAATTTCTAAAACTGTAACTTTCAGAGCAGAAAGCCACGTCTTTCTCCTGTAGAGTGCCTGCTATGTTTGAATTGCCAGCCTCGAAGTTAGCAGCTCAACTCTTAACCCACTGCACCACCAGAACTACTTATTATAACAGATGTAGTAACATGCTTTTGGAAATTGCTGCTAACTTTTGGAAGCAAATAAACCCCCTTCCATTTTTTAGGGTAAGAAATGCTTCCAAAGGTATTCCCCTTCAAAGCATTGTTTCTCACAAGACAATTGCATATATTGAACTTCTGAGTTTGACACTAAAAGACTTCAATAATTTTGGTAGGCTATCAGATTATTGGTATGGAATTCACTACATACATTTTCCTGGAAACTAAGAGAACAGCTGCAGTTCCTATTTGTTACAGTTTTGTCATCTTTTAAAAAAAATTTAGAACATAACTTTGCTTCAAAAGAAATGCTGATTATTTTCTTTAGTTTGTAGACCCATTTTATTCGGTATTGGCCTCTTATACTTTGCTGACTGCATGTATTTGTGACCCTTAGATTGTAGGGAATGGGAGTGAACAGCAGCTGCAAAAAGAGCTAGCAGATGTGCTAATGGATCCTCCAATGGACAACCAGCCAGGGGACAAGGAGCTTGTGGAGAGACCACACCTGGATGGCGAAGGAGATGCGCCTCTTTCTAATCCGCTCTCAGCTTCATCCACCATTAACCCTGTGCCATTAGTAGGGCTCCAGAAACCAGAGATGAGCCTGCCAGTGAGACCTGGACAAGGAGGTTAGGATTGCTTGCATTGCTTAACGTAGCTGAAGGTTACTGTTTTTAATGTTTGTCCACTTTTTACTAGGTTTGATTCGGAGCAAGGGGCATTATCTATGTTCTTAGAATCTTAAGATCCCCTCAGATCAAGGGGTGTGTGAAAGGAGTAAGTAAGTATATGTACCATACTGATTCTTTCTATTGTGCTATAAGAAGAGAACCTAGTTAGATGACACTGAGAGTCCAGTTATCTTCATGTCAGTAGATTTAAAGTTTTGTTTTAAAAAGGGGATAGATAGGAAAATTGAAGGGATAATGCTTGCTGAATAGATCTTTGCTGTTGCCCTGTATAGCTCTATGGGAGTAATTGCCTGGTAGAAAGAGGGAAAGTAGAATCAGGGTGCCAAGGCATAGCATGGCAGACAATTAGAAAACCTTAATTAAAAAAATAGGATTAAAACTGTAGCTTTTAGTGGGAAAGTAAAAGCTAGGGGATGATGAGCATAATGAAGAGGCTAAAATAATGAGAAAAATTATACCAGTACAAAATCAGAGATAGGATTTTTTTGGAGTGATATAATACTAAATTTACATTTGACCTAAATATGTTCTGAAGTCAAAACCATATTAGAAAAGACGAAGGTAAATCAGATCATAATCTGAGGTCCTTTTAAGGTTTGGGACTGATGCAGCAGTACCAGTAAAAGTTGATTTAATAGGAGAGTTATATAGTGTGTGTTTGGAGTCCATGGGTGGTGCACATGGTTCACATGCTTGACTGCTGTATCAGTCTAGGTACTTTAGAGAAACAAATCCACAGCAACTCATGTAAAAGAGAGTTTTATGTAAAGAAAGTGTGCATCACGAAAACATCCCAACCCAATGCTGCCCAAGCCCAC
This sequence comes from Echinops telfairi, assembly GCF_000313985.2. Taxonomy (NCBI): domain Eukaryota; kingdom Metazoa; phylum Chordata; class Mammalia; order Afrosoricida; family Tenrecidae; genus Echinops; species Echinops telfairi. The sequence continues at coordinate 2,426,430 of NW_022103929.1, read as the reverse complement.
AAGTCCCACATTAACCCATTAACCCAACACCAGTCCACAAAGTCCTCCACCTCACAAAACAGAGGCAATGATGCCGACTGCAAGAGGAAAGCTGAGTCAGTGAACGAATAAGCATCTCAGCACTAGCAGGAGTCTCCACACGGCTGCTCCAGCACCCAGGGCTGCATCGGGATAGGTCCATGTGGCTTCTCCTTGGGGATGTATTGTATGAAGTCAATCTTGCAAGCTGAAGCAGGGAACTGCTAAGGCAGCTGCACCTTGGTGCGACCATCACAAAGCAAGAGCGCCCGGAGAGCTAGAAAGGCGAGGCTCATCACCCATTTATCCCTCCACCTTTCAATTAGCCCCACATGTGATTATCGGCCAGGTTGGCACAATTAACTAACTCAACTGCTAACTGAAAAGTTGGAGGATTGAGACCCTCAGGTGCCTCAGAAGAAAGGCCTGGTGACCTACTTCCGAAAAATTAGCCATTGAAAACCAAGGAGCACAGTTCTATTCTGACACACTTGAGGTCACCATAAATGGGAGTTGACTACTGGTAACTGGTTAGTGTGAGATTGCTGACATTCCTGGGGTATTTCTTCTATGATACATTATCTCATTACTTAGTTTTAGAACTTAAATATTACTCTTAAAGTTTTACTTGCTATTCATTTCAGTAAAATGTCAACAAACATCATTATCGTATTATTTGTTTAAAATGTCAACAAAAATCAATATCATCTTATTATTTGTTTCAGATTCTGAAGTGGCAAGTCCTTTCACACCAGTGGCTGATGAAGACAGTGTAGTTTTCAGTAAGCTAACTTATTTAGGTTGTGCCTCAGTAAACGCCCCAAGGAGTGAAGTGGAAGCTTTAAGGATGATGTCTATTTTAAGAAGCCAGTGTCAGATCTCACTAGATGTAACCCTCTCGGTGCCGAATGTATCTGAAGGAACTGTGAGGTAAGGCTGTCTTTTTGAAATGTTTGTAATATTTATATCACACCTGAAACATGTTATTTTAGGAAGATGCTTTAATGAACAAAATACACAATCATTTCAAATTTCATTCATGTAATGTTTAGCTGTCAGCATTTAAGTCTTTTAAGGATAGTGACCCTCATAAAAATTGATCATTTGCTTGTAACAGGTTTTTTCTTTATTAAAAATTTTGGTTCTTTTTTAACATAATTTTAGTGGAGACTCCTACAAATCTTGTTACAATCCATACATCAGTTGCATCAGGCATGTTTGTACATATATTCCCTTCATTCTTTTCTAGACATTTACTTTTTATTGAACCCTTGGTATCAGCTTCCCCCCCATAACCCCTTTAAAAATTATAAATTATTATTTTCATATCTCACCAACTGCTGTCTCCCTTCCCCCATGTTTTCTGTTCTTCACCCTGGAGAGGGGTGTATGGTTATGTGTCGATCATTGTGGTCGGTTCCACCTTTCTCCCTTTCCCTCCCCCCTTTTCCCATACCCTTCTGGTATTGCTGTTCCCACTCCTGTTCCAGGATTCCATTTGTCGTGAGCCCCCATCTCTTATCTATAGCTGTGTACATGTGTACAGCGCTGGGGTCATGTAACAGTTTTTTGTAGATGCTTTTTCTAGCTCCAATCTTGCATATTGGGAAATTAAATTTTTTGGAGATAGCTGAAATACGTTAACTCAAGAGTCTGCCTAATAAGTTAATTTGTAGTCTATGTGTATTTCCAATACAAATACTAGCATGGCACATTTCCCTATGGAGTTTGATAAAGATTTTGAATATTGCAAAAAACCTATTGGTAAATGTTAACTATTTTAGTCCAGGTCCTTAAATTTTAAGATGAGAGAACTGAGGCCATTAGAAGGCTCTATAATTGAATATTGCGTATTTAACTAAAATAAATTACAATAATTAAATTGATAATCAGATGTCTATCTCAACCATCTAATAAGAACATTGTTAAAGTAAAAGTTTTTCCTATTACAAATGAAATATGCATATTATTTTTAAATCAGGAAATACTCTTTATTTTACTCTTTACTTAAATTAATTACCATCTTGGGTTATTAAGACCAGACCCTCTTTGTGTATTACATGTGTGTATGTATATGTGTAAGGAATCAGAACCCTGGTTGGCATAGTGGTTATGCATTGGCCTTCTAACAGCAGTTCAAAGCCACTAGCCACTTCAAGGGAGAAAGAGGAGGCTTTCAATTCCCATAAAGAGTTACAGTTTCAGAAATGCACAGGGTTGATTCTATGCTGACCTATAGGGTCCTTATGAATCAGAATAGACTCAGTGGTAATGAGTTATGTGTAAAAAGCCCTGGTGGTACTCTGGATTAGGTGTTCATTTGTTAACTGCAAGGTTAGCTGTTCAAACCCACCACTGCCCCATGGGAGATAATGAGGTTGTCTGCTCCTTTAATGATTTACAGTCTTGGAAACCCTATATAGGATTCATTTTGAGTTGAAATCAACTCTGTGGCAGTGGGTTTGATTTTGGTCTTGGGGTTATGTGTACTTACACACACACACACACACACACACACACAAGTATATCTTTCAAGAATGGTAACTCTCATAAAAATTGATCATTGATCATTTGTGACATTTTTACCAGCAATGGAATCGTCTTGTAACATGCTTTTTTCACCTTAATTTTATACTCTGAACCTCTATCAAAATAATGATTAAAAATTTTATTTATAACTACATGATTTATATATAATTAATCTATTAGACATTTTACCTTTTTAAATGAAAGAACTAAGAATAATAGCTATTTTAATTAACCTTACATGTTTTTGTACTAGACACTGGCATATAAGTGCTTTACTTAAAATTTTCATATAAATAGGTATTTTTCAGCCAAATATATTTGCAAAACAACTTGCTTGGAGTAAATACTAAGAAGTAGGCTGATTGCGCCATTTTCATTGCTTTGGTACATTTCCAAGAAGCTATCTAGAAATATTGATCCAGTTTATACATTTATTATCAGTATTGAGAGTATTTATCAGTATTGAGAGTATTTATCATTAAATTCGGAAGCATTTTGAAAGTCCTGGTAGTAGAGCTTGTTATCTGTAGCAAACCATTGCCATCAAGTCAATTTTGACTAATACCAACCATAAGGGTGTAGTTTAAAATTAATATTCCATTTATCTCTATATGTAATTCTACTCGGAGATTTAAAGAGCTGTTTCAAAAAGACTTGCAAATGCTAATTGTATTGAATTTTCAATATGAAATTTTTAATGAAATATAATTATCACTCATTTCTAAGTGCCTCTTAGTCGGTATTCTTTCTCCTATGTTTTGTTCTAATAGTATTTTAATATTCTGAGAGAAAGTACCTAAATGACCCAAGGTTTGCACTTGACTGCTAACCAAAACGTTGGTGATTCAAATTGACCCTGAAGGACCATGAAAAAATAGGTCTCATCATCTCTTTTTGTTAAGATTAAAACCATAAACCCTTACAGAGAAATTCTGCTATATAACACACAGGGTTACCTAATGGTGCAGCACGTAATAACAAGAGCAGTAAGAAAGTTTGCCTGTCTTGCCCTAGGTTTCCAGAGTTTTTCATCCACATGCCTTCAAGCTTGGGCTAGGTGCCCTTCCTAGGTGCTTCCATTATGTTCAGGGTCCCCTGTCCCTTCTCCATTCATGACTGTGCCCTTGTAGTATCAAAATTAAAATTTCCTTTCAAGCCTTTTATAATTTTGTCCTCAGTGCTCAGAAGAGAGACCAAGCATATTGTAGATGTTAGTTGGAGATATATAAATATTTGTTGAGTGATGATATTTTGGATGGATAACATTCTCTTGATTTTGAGTACAGGGTGTACTGTATGAATTTTTATTCATTCATTCATTTGTATTTTTATTAGGAGGTGTAATATTTGATAATCAAAAACATGATTTATTTGCCTGGAATCTAAAAACCATGATTTCACCCTGAGGAAGAGCATCAAATTTTGTGTTTGATAGTTTTTGCCTTTTTAAATAATAAAGCTTATTAGGCCATTATTTTTAAAGAAAATGAGCAGCACAGTTTTAGTTATCAGTTCCAGTCGTCTACCCTTTGGTCTATTCTTTATTTGGTTACAGGTTATTTACGAATTATTTGCACTTGCTTTTGTTTGTTCTACCTTTCTGCTTGCTTCCCCCAAACATGGGAGTGTGTAACTTTTAGTACCTTGGAATTACATAATCAGTAACTTCAAAATTTCACATATAACTTAGTTAGCAAGATGTAGACTTAATATGATTATCATACCAAAATGGCAAATAGGATTTTCTTGCTAGAAAATTTGTTTTGAGTAGGAATTATGGCTGTGGTGCATATTTTCTATAATTTCTCTCTTTTATCTTCTTTTTTAAACAGACTCTTGGACCCTCAGACAAACACTGAAATTGCAAACTATCCTATCTACAAAATTCTCTTTTGTGTCAGAGGACACGATGGAACTCCTGAGAGTGACTGTTTTGCTTTCACTGAGAGTCATTACAATGCAGAGCTTTTCAGAATTCACGTCTTCCGGTGCGAAATACAAGAAGCTGTAAGTCCTTGAGAGAAAACTGCTTGCTGGTGAAACTTGTCAGTGCTCTCATTAGGTTGATGTGATGACAGTATTATCATGGCCACTCATTAGCCTGAAGAAATTCTGTGCTAGATTTTTAATTATTCTAGCCTGGTGGACCTTAGCATGAATAAAGTAAAAATCTGGTTCAGCAGAATGTTGGCAACCAATTGGCTGCTTCTTAATACGATGAGATAGGCCCCCTGGTCCTAAAAATAGCACCTTTGCAGACCATTCTTTTCAAGCTAGCTATGTTAGGGTTATTTATATGTTCCAAGTATGTTCAAATAGTGTGTTATAAGTAAGGAACACCTCCTGCCAACAAGTGTACACGTTTCTTTCTTTTTTGAAACTCCTTGGGCAGTTTTTTAATTTTTAGTTTATGAGACTTTTCATTTAAAAAAGGTTTTTTTTTGAAACTTTTTTTTAAACAGTTTGGCACTTAATCCACATATTGCACAATTCAATTATTCAGTCATATCAAGAAGAATTGTGCAATCATTACCACAATCAATTCCTTGGACAATTTTTAGTGTAGCTTGTGCAATAGGCCTATTGCTATTAACTAATTTGCATTAGATAATCTACTGAAAGAAAGAAGTGAGGCAAAGATTAAGGACCTCCTTTCAACTCTCTAAAGGAGGTCACCTTCCTGTCTGATGTGGCCTGTTTCCTAACATGTCTGATTGTATGTGACTTTAGGTCAGCCGGATACTTTATAGTTTTGCCACTGCCTTCCGCCGTTCTGCCAAGCAGACCCCACTTTCAGCCACAGCTGCACCCCAGACTCCTGACAGTGACATCTTTACCTTCTCAGTGTCTTTAGAAATAAAAGAAGATGATGGTAAAGGGTATTTTAGGTAGGACATCTTATTTTATTCATTTTACTTGCCTTTCCATTGACATGATATACTATTTGTAATTCAAGAGAAATTTTGTCAGATTATGTAACTTTCATGCTACATTGCTTTAGAGGTTGAATTCTTTAATACAAATGATACAAGAAATAGGCAAATTTGCAGTGACAAGGCTTGAGCAAACTTAAAGCAATAAAAAATTCCTGCATGTGGGAAATTTTGTTACCTTGCCATAAAGATTCAGAGTAGCTATATGGCAGAAGCTAAGTCGACTGTATTTATTATAGCTGTATTGACTTTGTTGTTTTTATGATCTAAAGAGCTAGAGGCCGTTGAAATGAAATTTTCCATTAAAATTTATCAGAACACATTTGGAGAGGAGTAGTGAGGTCTATGCTTAAAGTCTAATCTCAGTAGAGATGGAAATGATTGGTTTTGTTTTTGTTTTTTAAAGTAAAATTTTTTTTGAATGATTGAAAGAATTCTATAAATGAAGTAAAAACCTTAGTTTAATTAATACTACTATTAACTTGAGCCCTAGTGGCACAGTGGACTATATGCATTGGACTACTAAGCAGGAGAAGTCAGCAGTTCAAGCCTACCAGCTGCTCCATGGGCGAAAGATGAGGCTTTCTACTCATCTTTCAACATAAAGATTTACAATCTCAGAAACCCAAAAGGGAAGTTCTACTCTGTCCTATAGTGTTATGAGTCGGAATTGACTCAGTTTCAGTGGTTTAGTTGAAATAAATGACAATTGAGGTGGGCGTATCTGACGTCTTATGGCTTCTCTATTGCCATGAGACCGGAGTCAGACATGTCTCTATGCTCCATACTGCTTTACCTATTCTGATAACAACCATTCCTCCCATGCCACTCCACGTTTTTGAGGGGTTTGGTAATTCATTTCAGTGTTCACAGACAACACTCATGGCTAAGGGGATTTATTAGAGAAGTTAATAGACTACTGCACGTCAGGATCAGCAAACAGGAATGACACAGCCATTCGTTTCCTCAGCCAAGTCACTCTAGTTCTCAACCTCAGTCATATTGTAGCTGAGTCTGTCTCTGGTCCTCAGTTCCTCAGTCAGAGGGTGCCTTGGCCCTACTGTGGATCTGGGAGGCAGCCCACCTGAATCTCTGTCCCACAGTTCTATAGTCTCAGGCCACCTGGGAGAAGCTATCCCATACTTTTGCTACTGCTTCTCTGAGTCTCAGATGCATCTGGTCTCAGGGGCCTCTACCACTTCAGACAAATCTTGAGCATACTCTTCCAAGGGCCACAGGGTTTCTCTCTTTTCCATTGCTGCTTCAGAGATGGCTTATCAGTGATTGCTCACATTCCCACTTTCTAGCTAGGGGAGTGGTAATGAAAACTGATCAATCCCCTCTCTTAGTGAGCGCATACTCACAAAATTGTGGGAGTTATGAAGACTTGGTTCTGAAGAACCATATTAAGAAATTACACTCCACCACATCTGTGGCCTTGTCCAAATCTCTTTATCTCATGGTAGTAAATCCTTGTTTATTATATTAGATGGCTAAATTTTAAAATCCTTCCAAATTAAAATTTTATTATTGTAAGATGTCTAATTTTTCTCCTTCCATAGCCCATATCATAAAATGAGTGCATCTTGGAATCATAACTGGTATTTGCAGATAGAAATCTCTTTCCTCCAAGACAACCTCTTAATATTGGTGAAACGTAATTATAATTAGGTAGGAATGATTTTTAACATGTTGCTTTTAAATTAATAGGCCAAATAATTATTTAATTTGTTACGAAAAGTGGTAACTCTTGATAACCCTTCAGAGACTTTGGAATTGTCATGCCATCTGGTGGCCAAGTTAGTGTGCGCTGCAGCTTCCAATTTGAATTGAGCAATGAAGTATGAGGCATTGTGCTATATCCTTTCTCATGAGGTATGTTTCTGTTCTCACAGAAGCACTGCAAGCTACTTTACTCCTACACCTTGTGTAATGTTTCCTGTTAAATGTAAGCTATAATTTGTGGTACTATTTTTCTTTATAAGAAACAATATAGTTCTCTCTCTCTCTTTTTTTTCCCATGTCTGTAACAAAATTTATCCCTGAGCCACAGCAGAGAGGAACAGGGCCCATGAGTTACAGTGTCTCTGTGGCAGCCTTTGGGCCAGTGCCTGCCATGGGTAAGGCAGGCACTGAATTTGACGTAGCTGCAGCAATATAGTTCTCTTAAAGCTGTTTTTCCCCCTTCTACTGAAGATAATGTAAATTTACTCTTTAAATTCCAATTATGAATAGGAAAGGGTTCTGCCTTTTGAGATCAGACATCTTCAGTGCAAATGATTAGTTTTGTTGCATTTACCCTTACCAAGGAACTGCTGTTGCAGAAAATACATTAATTATTAGATTTGGTTTTCATTAGGACTTTGTTCTCTCTTTGTTGTGTGGTTTTACTAAATTTGCCATTAATCATTGAAAAAGTATGCCTTTTTGGGTCTGATTTGAACGCTCTGTCAAGCATAATTCCTTTTATCAAATAATTCTGTAATAAGCTTGGGAATATTCAAAGGGGAAATAAACTAATTGATGAACAAAATAGATAAAATATGGTGGCATGCCCATGTGATTTACCACCTTTGTAAGAGAATATATAAATATGTAGTTAATCACAGTACAATATCTATATATGTGGTTTTACCATAACGTCAAAATAGAGTGACCCCCCCCAAAAAAAAAGTCAAAATAGAGTGACAAAGTATTATGGAATGAATTAATGCTTTTCTGTCATTTCTGAAAATGTATAATTTTTGTTATTATAAGTATATACCGGTCTCTCAATTTAGCCTTTAGAAAGATTCGTTTTCATCATTTGTATAACATCTGACTCACTTTTATTTTTTGGCTTTTTTAATTCCCCAAACTACTCTATGAAGTAGATTAGGTAGCTGATTTGTTCTTATATCATAGATAAAGCTTAAATTATAATTTTTAAGTAGTAGGAACAAAATATTAAATTCTCTCTTTGGCTTTTACCAAACTGATAAGAAGACGAGAAATGTATTTTGGATCTTCTGACCGTCACTGGAACTAACTTCACTGAGGGCATTCTCTGCTCTCCTGGCTGTTAATGCAGCTTTCCCTTGCTCTTCAGACACAGGACATTAGAAACAACTTTATATTCATGATGGTTATTGTTTTAAATACTACCAAGAGATGAGTTTATATTTATTTATTCTTCCATATCCACATAACAGAAAATATTGTAGCTCTAGTCTGTTTAAGTTGTAAATTGAAACCCACCTTTCTCTTCCTAGTTGAAATTCTATCAAAAACAAATATTTAATAATATGATAAGCATGTTTTCCTATAACTGTCATCTATAGGCTGCTCTGCTATTATTTGATTTTTTTAATCTAAATGTAAACTATTCTTAAGTTAGTTACTATGATGTGCTGATGGGCTTCATACTAATCACTTGTATTTCTTTAGAGCCAAATTTTCTTTTGTGTAAGTATTCAGAGCTTTTATGTTGTCATTTATAGTATCTGCTAATGGTTCTGTTGTCATTATTTTAAGGTTAGGTTGCACCAAACTAAGCAATTTAGATTTGCTTGGTGTTGGCTGCTGCCATAGAAAGACGTATGCCCTAAAGTATAAAGGAGCTAGAGAAAGTGGTGTGTGGGAGAGTAGGGTATTATTCTGGAAAACTGACATTTTAAGACTATTTTCAACTTGTATTGTGTTAATGTTTACTAAGGTATCCCTCATGGCATTAGTGGGTTACAAGTTGGGCTGTTAGCCACAAACCCAGCTGTTGGAAATCATTAGTTACCTTGTAGGAGAAAGTGAGGCTTTCTGCTCCTATAAATATTTACAGCCTTGAAAACCCAACGAGGCAGTTCAACTCAGAGTTACTATAAGTCAGAATTGACTCGATGACAGGTTTTGTTTAATGTTTATTAATTAATAGCTATATATTGATTACAAAGTTATTAGTGCTTAAGGCTAATAGTTAAGGAGTAAATTAATGTTGGTTATATCTTCCTTATCTCCATTGTGTTTTAGAGGCATCTTGGATCTCTGATTAAATGCATATTCATTACCTATATACTCAAGTTTACGCCCACCCAAATACAGCCGAGGCACCTAATTTTACCATGAAAACTGCATAAAAATGTGCTGTAAAACTTGGTTTATATACGGTATATACTTAAACAAATGAGGCCCTATTTGTAAATGGAAGATGCTTGATGCTCATAAAAAATGTAATTTAATTTTTTTTTTTTTTACTGAGACGGAGTAATTTTCACAGCAATAAAAGACAGAAAACATGGCATAGCTTAGGAGGCATGGGCAAGTTGGGAGGGTTTTTGGGTTAAAAATACTTTACAAGATGAACTGCTGTGTGGTAAATTGTAGACTAATTTTACATTTAAAGGCAGTTTATGATTTATTTATTTTGGCAATATTATTTGAAAACTAAGTACAGGAAAGATTCAGAGATTTGAGACTTTCTTTTAGAAAATTGTCCTAGTGTATATGACAAGAAAATGTTGTGTAAAACTAACAAAACATGTTGGTTTAACAGTGCAGTTCCCAAAGATAAGGACAGACAATGCTTTAAACTACGCCAAGGAATTGATAAGAAGATTGTCATCTATGTGCAACAGACAACTAATAAGGAACTTGCTATTGAAAGGTAAGCATTTTCAGCAAGTTCAGCTTAAATATCAATTTTGGTTTCTATCAGTCTAATGAACAGTCATGATGTTCAAAAATTTATTTGCAAATTGTTTTGTTCACTAGAGAATTATTTTGGTTAATAAGGGCATGATTTCTTGGAAATAGCTTTTATAAATCTTCAGCTGGAGTATTACAGTTATCTCAAGTAGCATAAAGAAGTAAGGATAATTTCGGAAAATAACCTTAATTTGTTGATAGTTTTTCCATCAATGTAAGTTAAACATTCTTTCATGTTATAGTTTCTCCAAATTAATACTATTTTTTATTTTTGTAGGTGTTTTGGTCTTCTTCTTAGCCCAGGAAAAGATGTACGGAATAGTGACATGCACTTGTTAGATTTGGTAAGAATTGCTTTTTTCCTGGAAAGTTACATACTATCTCCTCAGTGTGAAGGTCACTTTATAGCATCTGAATCTAATATTCAGACATGTTTTATTAATGCATCTTTATAAGCTGTAAAACAGATTTACAAAGATAAGGGAACTTCCTTATTCCTGACTTGCTGTTTACTTTTCTGTTACTTCTTGGATGAGTAGTCACCTGCTTAATCCAGCATTGGTCTCATGACTATGTATAGTGGTGGTGTAAAAATTCTTTATTTATTGCTTAGGGTTGATAATGAGAATCAAAGGAGAAAATTCTTTGCAAACTGTGATGTGCTTTACAAATGGTAGGCGGTATTAATATTATTGCTGTTATATGAAAATCTTTATACAACTAAAAATTGGGTGGTGATTATTCACTTGACAAAAAATTCATCAAAGGATTTAGGTTGTGAATTTCTTTAATGTTTTTTATGATTAGATTTCATTTACTCTATAATTTTTCAGGGACAATTGCATAAAGAATTGGCACATCCTTAATTCAAACTAGAGTCATTTCTGTGCAATCTTGTTTTTGGAAAAAACTGATCTTTCATATTATTTTTAACTTTTGCAACTCTAACAATAGTGTTTTTAAAGTCAGTAAAATGGGGATTGGGTACTAACTCACTTTGGCCTGAAGATTTGTTACTCTTTTTCTTTAGGAATCTATGGGCAAAAGTTCAGATGGAAAGTCCTATGTTATTACTGGGAGCTGGAATCCAAAATCGCCTCATTTTCAAGTTGTAAATGAAGAAACTCCTAAAGGTGCTGACTTACCCAAATGTGGCACACAGTCCGATAAAACGATTTAAATTGATGACACCATAGATAGAGCTTTTAACCCCAAGAAAATACTCACGTCCTTTGTGTACTTAAATCTGATGAAATCAAAGGTTTTGAATAGATTGATTGGAAGTTATTAATAAATTTCATCCATAAACAAAATAATCTATTTCTCTCCCTTCTCTTCATTTCCCCCTTTCTTCTTCTTTTTTTCCTTTCAGTTTATTTATAAACTTAAAAATATAGCGAGAGGTGATATATGCACATGGTTAAAATTCAAAGGTTGCAAAAGTAAGCATAGAGAAAATAAGTTTATCACAGTCCCCAGAAGAAACCACTGTTACCATTTTTTTCCTTTTGGTTTTTGCATAGCTATTCAGAGATAATTTATGCATAAAAAGCTTTTTCCCCAAGAGACGTTGTAATCTTCTTGAATGTCATTTAATAACGCCATAATATTCTATTCTGCAAATATAACATTATTTGTTTATATATTTGCCTATTATAAGCAGCCCTGATGGCATAGGAAGGACTAGGCCTTGGGCTTTTACCTACAAGATCAACAGTTCAAGTCCACTAGCATCTCCATGGGAAAAATAATTGAATTTTCTGATTCTGTATAGAAGCCTCAAACCCAGTGGTTCAGTTCTACACTGTCTTATCAGATCCAAATAGACTAGACTCAGTGGCAGCAAGTGAGTTGAGTGCCTGTTACTAAGCACTTATACCCCCTCCTTAGGGTTTTTTTCCCCCCTCTCTAGTAATACTGTGGATAAAGTAGTTCAGCAATAAATATAAAGAAAAATTATCCTTAATAGCAATCAAAAATTTGAAAAAATATAGGATGCTATTTTTAATCAAGAATTTAAAAGTTGAGAATTTCCGGTCTTGGAGGATAGCATAAAGAAACTTTGCCACTTGTAGAAAGCATTCTGACAGTGTACTTTAAAATGTATGCTAAAAAAATAAAATAAAATATATTCTACTGCCATTTATGCTTTTTACTTATAGAATTCTAATATAGAATTTTTATTTTTCTTAAATAGTAATTTGATAATTTAAAATATTTTATTGATGGCATACCTTAAGGTGACTTTAACGTTTATAATAAAAGTAATCACTTTTACATTAAACACAGGAGTACAAGTGTTTTATTTTTGTAATTTGCTTTTTTCTCTTTGTAGATAAAGTACTGTTTATGACCACAGCTGTTGATTTGGTAATAACTGAAGTACAGGAGCCTGTTCGATTTCTCCTTGAGACAAAAGTCCGAGTTTGCTCACCCAATGAAAGGTTATTCTGGCCCTTCAGCAAACGTAGTACTACTGAAAATTTCTTTTTGAAACTAAAACAGGTATTAAATTTTTCTATAAATGTGAGGGGTGGCAAGAATCAAAAAGGAGAGACTCCTTGGTTGATTTATTATTTATTCTACAGTTAGATCCTTAAATAACATGCTTATTTTAAATACATTCAGAGGAATGTATTTATCATTTTTGTTGCTCTCCATTTCTTCTCGATAATTCACGTTTTTATGTGGTGTCAATTGCCTTCAGTTTAAAGGTATTTTTAGCATTTCTTTTAATGTCTATCAGCTAGACGGTTAAACTTTTTTATCTAAAACATCTTTCTCACTTTTATTTTTGTAGATTATCTTAACTGGCCTATAGGATTCTGGGTTGATAGTTTTTTCCTTCTAAAACTTTGAATATATTAATGATACTGCTGTACTTTTATATGCATTTTTCAGCTGTTTTTAAGATTTTCAGTTTCTCTTTGGTTTACAGTCATTTAGCAATGATTTACCAAAAGTGTATTTTCTTTTTTTTATAAAGACACTTTAGTTTTATTTATTTATTTATTTGTTTGTTATATATATTCATTTTAATACTCATTTTATTGGGGGCTCTTGCAGCTCTTATACAATCTGTGCATCAATTGTGTCAAACATATTTGTAAATTAGTTGTCATCATCATTTCCAAAACATTTTTTTTCTACTTGAGCCCTTGGTATCATCAGCTCCTTTCCCCCCACCCTTCCCTACCTTCATGAACCCTTGATAATTTAGAAATTATTTTTATTTTTATATTTTACACCATGCACTGTGTCCCTTCATCCACATTTCTGTTGTTTGTCCCCACCAGTGGGGTGGAGTGTTGTACACTGATCATTGCTATCCATTCCCCCTCTTTCTCCCTCTCCCCTTAAAGCCTCCCCTCCCCCACCCCTACCAAGGTATTGCTGCTCTTTATTATTGGTCCTTAGGGGTTTATCAGCCCTAGTTCGTTGTGTTTAGCGCACTTATCTGTACCAGTGTACATGCTCTGCACTAACCAAATTTGTAAGATAGAACTGGGGACGTGATAGTTGGGAGGAAGAAGCATTAAAGAACCAGAGGAGTGTTGTTTGTTCCATTGTTGCTATACTGCACCCTGGCTTGCTCGTCCCTTCCTTGTGACCCTTCTGTGAGAGGATGCCTACTGTCTACAGATGGGCTTTGGGTCTCCATTCTGGCCCCCATCGTTTGCATTGAATTGATTGATTGTTTTGGGTCTTCTGATCCCTGATCCCTGATCCTGTCCTCACCTCATGATCACACGGGCTGGTGTGCTTTTCTTTGCATTAGGGCCTTGTTGCTTCCCTGCTAGGTGGCCGCTTGCTTAACTTCAAGCCTTTAAGAACCTAGATGCTATATATTGTAATAGCAAGGAACCATCAGCTTTCATCACATTAGCCTATGGACCTATTTTGTCTTCAGTGATCTTGTCAGGAAGGTGAGCATCACAGAATGCCAGGTTATTAGAACAAAATGTTCTTGTGTTGAGGAAGGGCTTAAGTAGAGACCCAATATCCATCTGCTTCCTTAATATTTACCCTATAAATATGTGTACATAGACCTATAGTCCTATCCTTATATATTAATACATATGTACATGCCTGTGTTTATACCTGTGTAAATGTCTTTTGCCTCCTAATTCTTAACTCTATTTCCTTTTACTTTCTTCCCCGAATGTTCAGCCATCATTCAGCTCTCTGTACATCCTCTTGGCTGCATTGTGCTTGATTGAACCCCACCAGGCATTCTGTGCCCTCCTCATCGATTTTAGATCTCTTGTTCCTTTGTCCCTGGGTTTGTTGGCTTCCCCCCCCCCCCCCCTCCTCCTCGCCTTTGGCCTCCCAGAACCATAGGTTCCATTGTTTTCTCCATGGGATTGTTTATCCTGCTTATCTTACATAGATACACATGAAAAAAAGAAACAAAACAAAAAATAGTCTATGAATAGCTCCAGGTCTGTCTGCTGAACTTTATGAGTGTTTTCTGATGCAGGTCTGATGCAATGTCAAGTTCTGTCCTCCGAGTCTGAAGTCTATTTTCAGAATTCCTCGGGGACTTTGTTGCTTTGCTGCTTGTTGTGCTCCCTTCATGTTACATCCTGGTGTGGAGAGGTCAGAGCGGGCACAATTCCCACACTGTGTCTCCAGTGCTGCCCCCCATAGCAGCACTATGGGTCAGTGATAAGGCTGACGCTACGGCCCTCTCTGGGCATTGAATGTTGTCCTCATATCTTGGTGGGCCAGGATGATGTTCTCTCTCTCTCTTTCTCTCGCTTTCCCTCTTAGTTTGCTCCCATGTAAAGACACTTTATTTTTAGAACAGTTTTAGGTTTATTGAAAATTAAACCAAAAGTAGTTTTTATATACCCAGTCTCTTCATAATTTCCATTATTAACGCCTTGCATTATATGGTACATTTGTTGCAATTGATGAACCAATATTAATATGTTATTAATTAAAAACCATTAATATGCACTCCTTATATTGTACAGTTTTGTGGATTTTCACAAATTCTATGTTTCTACCATTACGGTATTATTACAAATAGTTTCATTTTCCTAAAAATCTCCTATCCTACACCTGTTCATGCTTCTAGCTTGCCCCATTGGTGTAGTCTATAGTTTTGCCTTTCCAACAAATTATATAGGCAGACCAGCCTATTTCCCTTAGCAATATGCATTTTAGATTTAGGTATGCTGTTCTTTCTCTTTATTCTGCTTGAGATTTGCTGGGCTTGCGAATTGTTAAATGTGTGGGTTTTTTAAATCCAAAATGGAGAAAATTGGGCCAGTCATTCCTTCCACAAATTTTTTTGCTCCACTTTCCTTACTTTAGGGGATTCCAGTTACATGTATTTCAGACCATTAAGTATTGTCCCAGAGATCTCTAAGATGCTGTTATTTTTTTCCCATCACTTTTATATTTTATTTTTCAGATTGAATACTCTCCATACCTATTTTTAAGTTCACTTACTTTTTTTTTTCTTTTCTTTTTAAGATCATTTTATTGGGGGCTCATACAACTCTTGTCACAATCCATACATACATTGTGTCAAGCACATTTGTACATATGTTGCCATCATAATTCTCAAAACATGTTCTTTCTACTTGAGCCCTTGGTATCAACTCCTCATTTTTCCCCTCCCTCCCCAGCACCCCTCTCTCGCTAAACCTTAATAATTTATAAATTTTTATTATTTTGTCATGTTTCTCAATGTCTGATGTCTCCCTTCACCCACTTTTCTGTTGTCCATCCCCCAGGGAGGGATTATATGTAGATCCTTGTGATTGGTTCCCCCTTTCCACCCCACCTTCCCTCACTTTTTTTTGTCATCTCCAAATTGCTGTTAAGTCTTTCTAGTGAATTATTAAATTTCAGATACTACAGTTTTATGTTTTTGATTATATTTTTTCCAGGTTTCCTCTTTTTACTATTTTGAATAGATTTTCTTTTACATCATTGAGTATAATTATAACACTATAATTGTTCTTTGTGAATTTTAATATCTAGTGAATTGCATTTTCCTTTGTTTTTGTCTAAAAATTTCAGTTATATCTTTCACATTTTAAATGGTATACTGTAGAGGTTCAATTCTGTTGTGGTCTGAAAATTATTGATTGAATATTTATGTGTTTGATCTTTCATTTGGCCTGATTCAAATTTCATAATCTTACTTTTCTGTCATTATCAGCAGATGAAATCTCCCTTTTGTTCTTTTAACTTTTCCTGGCTGCGATGCCCACCCATTACTGCCCCCAGCCTTTTTTTCATTTCTATCTTAGCAAAACTCTTTTTGAAATATTTATACTTGCTATCTCTAATTCCTACCTTCTCATTCACTCTTAAACCAACTACAGTCTAAGAGAGTGGTGCTCAGCCTTCTCAATGCTGCCACCCTTTACAGTTCCTCATGTTGTGGTGACCACCCCCAACTATAACATTATTTTTATATACTTCTTTATATTTATATTATATTATATACTTCTTAACTGTAATTTTGCTACTGTTATGAATTGGGCAACTCCTGTGAAAGAGTCATTCAACCCCCAAAGGGGTCGCGACCCACAGGTTGTGAACCGCTGGTCTAGCATTTGCTGCCTCTTTCTCATCTCACCAGAACTCCTCCTCAAAGTCACCAATGTCCTTGACATTACTAAATCTAATACATAAATCGGAGACCTACTTGACCTATTTTTTGACCTGTGTCTGTTTCAGGTAATCACTCATTGTTTAATCCCTCTCATTCACTTAGCTTTCAAGATCATATATTACTGGTTTTTCTCCTTTCTCACCATTCACAACTCCTCAATCTTCTGCCCTTGTTTCCTTTTCCTAGGCTTATTTGGGCTGCCTCATGATTTATCCTTGAGCCCCTTCTCCAGCTATACCAACACCCTTTGTGAGCACTTTTAGTCACATAGTTATCTATATTCTGATGACTCACAAATTTCTACTTCCCACTCACACCTTTCTCCCATATTCTTGCCTCTTTTATCTTTCTGCCTACACATCATCTGTATTTGGAAGTATATGGCACATCTTAAACTTAACATGTCCAGAAAATCTCCTGTCTCATCCCCAAACCATAAAATGCTATACCAACCTGCCTTTGTCACAATCTGTGCTCATGAAAGCCGCACCGAAAAGACCAGAGGATACATTGCATAGGGTAAATCTGCTTCACAGACCTTTTTCAGAGTGTTGGAAAGCAACAATGTTACTTTTAGGACTAAGATGTGCCTGACCCAAGCCATGGTATTTTCAATCAACTCCTGGGCAGGTAAAATTTGGACATTGAATAAGAAAGACTGAAGAAGAATTGATGCGTTTGAATTATGGTGCTGGTGAAGAACATTGAAAATTCCCCTCCCCTCCACCAGATAAAACAGCCCAAGCTCAACTGCAGTTGATGCCAACTCATGGTGATCATCCCCCCTGTGGATTTCCAAGACTTTAATGGTTTTATAGGAGTAGAAAGCTTCATCTTTCTTCTGTGGAGTGGCTGGTGGTTTAGAACTGTCCAACTCATAACCGCTTTGCCACCAGAGTTCTTGAAAATGCCAGGAACTGCCAAAAGAACAAACAAATCTGTCTTGGAAAAGTACAGCCAGAATGCTCCTTAGAGACAAGTTTGGTGAGACTTGGTCTCACGTACTTGGACATGTTAACAGGAGAGACCAATCCCTGGAGAAAGGTAGCATGCTTGGTAAAGTAAAGGGACAGTGAAAAAGGAAAATCCTTGACAAGAAGGGGTCAAAAGTAACAATTGTGAGGGTGGTGCAGGACCAGGCAATGTTTCCTTCTGTTGTACATGGGGTCACTGAAACCAGAACTGGCTTGACCGTACCTAGCAAGCACCACCTGCTTTTGCTAGCTCATTGCATGGTAGCATCTCCTATAAGAGTTGCTTAGGCCAACAGCCTTTGTTCTTTTCTTTCTTGTAGCCCATATTTAATCTTTCAGGAAATGTTTACTTTCCAAACATGTCCAGACTCTGACCAATTATTTCCAACTAGATTTGTTTCACCTTACGTAAATTATTATCTCCATATTGCTGTCAACATAGTCTGAGATTACATCATATCATTTATTTTATTTAAAACTCTACCCATATTTTATTGAATAAAAGCCAGAGTCCTAGTGATGGCTTACAAGACTTTACCTGATCTAAGCGTATTACATCATGAATTTGTCTCCTATTTTATACTTCCCTCTTGCTCGTTCATCTGTTCTAACTACTTTCTTCTAGAGTTCTACTCTTTCCATTTACTGGAATTCAGTAATCCTAGATCCCACTTGTTAATACCTCCTTTAAGTCCTTGCTCAGATTTATGTGTTAACAACTCGCCGTGACCACCCGTTTAGTACTGCATTTTCTATTCTTCCCTTACTAGTGCGAATCCTCCCCGTAATTATATATTCTTTACATGGCTTTCATTTGCTAATATACTACATGATTCATTTATTTTAATAGTGTTTCTTGCCTGTTTTCTATATTAATGGAGGCAGAATTCACAACCTGCCTGTTCAATGATTTATACCAAGCATCTAGAGCAAGTAGTTCCCAATAAATATTTATTGATTTGATATCATTTATGCAACTTTAAATTGTATTGTATGAAATCTAGTGTTGTCTATGGGTTTACTTATGTATACTTTACTGTAACAACAATTTTTAATCCTGTATGTCCTTGTTAGCACCTTTTTGTGTTTATTATTAGAAAAGGTAGGGGGCAGGCTAAGCAGAAACCAAAATTTATGTTCATTTTTGTCTTGAGACAAAAGTATAAACCGAGGTCCCTTTACTGTTCCTCCGTTCTTCATTGTGACAGGAAAAGAGGGTCGCATAAGATAATCATCTAGAAGTTGACTTTGGAGTCACATTACATGGATCTTGTTTTATAATTGATCAAGTTCCTAAAATTCCCATGAGCCTCAGTTTACTCCGCTTTAAGATGGTGTCTACCGCCTAATGTTGAGGCAGTTAATTGAGAAGCTATATGACATAGCTTAGCATAGTTTCTGACAATAGTAAATTCTCAGTATATTTTAGGTATTAGAAGAATTTGGAACCTCAATGAGACACCGGGTGAATGAATAACTCTTTAAGTTATTAAATCAAAATGGCACCGATTATTTAGATGAAGGAATAACCGCAGGGTAAACTAGTAAGAAAATAAGTTTATAAACATCCCTTAGAAAATTTAGGAGATAGGAAGGAATGACCTATAAAAGTTTCAGTTTCTAGAGAAAATATGATAATTAGAAAGTATATAATATCTTTTTTTACTATGAATTGGTCTGTAAAAAATACTCTTATTTAGCTTGTTCTTTTTACTCTTAATGAACAGAAATAGAATTTCCTCATGCTTTACTTTTTTTGAGTAACAGTTTTCAGTGGAAGATTATGGAAAAATTAGTTTCCTGTTTAACAATCCCTACAGATATTTTTCAGTGATGTTGATTACATTTTACATTGTGAACATTTTTATTGATTTCGTTCTTGTTCTGTTTCCTTTAAATCTAGCTTCTGTGTACTATTCTCTCCCCTTCTCACTGCCTCAGAGTAAATATTTCATGTCATATAGATGATTTTTGGTTTAAGGAGCATAATGCTTCATGGGTACTATTGTTTATTTTGTGAACCAGTGAGTTACTTACCTGAAAGATAAATTCTGTCTTTCAGTAGTAGTTTCTATTTTTGAGTAGTTTCTGCTCAGTACTCAAAACTTAAAAGATATCTCTGGACAGTTGTCTTTGGGGGTTCATCTGGTCTCAACTGAACCAACAAGCCTAGATTTTATTTTAGAAATTTGAGTTTTGTTCTACATTTGCTTATATACTATAAGGGTCCATCTATTTTCTCCCTGATCAGAACTGTCAGTAGTGTTAGCCATGTACCATCTAGTTTTTCTGGTCTCAAGGTAAATGTAGCTGTGGTTCATGTAGAGCCCTAGTACCGTTGGTTAGTTTCTTCTTTGAGTCTTTGATTTCCTTCCCTCTGTCTGGCTCACAATAAGAGACCATTAGTTATATTTTGGCATAATGCAAACCTTTAAAAGACTATAGACAGACACTACTCACAAAACCAGGATTTAGAGCAATAAACTTTATGAACTATATTTATGCCAGCTGAGTTGTCCTACGAGACTATGGTCCTAAGCCTTCAAGCCCACAAAACCTATCCCATGAAGTGTTTGCTTCTGTCTTAAGAATTATCTATAACTGCTCCCTTCTTGCTTTTCCCTTGAGATCTGTTATTATTCAAACTTGGATTTAAACACTGCATAGGTTTAAGGAATACTAATAGGCTGTTGAGCCTCAAATCGTGTATCTTTTTTGTGTGTAAATGACTTAAATTTCATTTTGAAATTGTGTACATTTAAAAATATTCTAATAGTGTTTTTCTAACACCTTTTGTTTATTTTTTAATTGATCTAAAAATTGCTCGAAGAAATAGATTAGCCAAAAACATTTGCAAAACTCAAACATAGCCACATAAAATACTTTAGTCTTCTGTTGAGTAACATGCTTAAACATAGACTCTGTTGTGAATATTTTTTTATATCGTTTTATTAGGGTTCAACAACTCATCACAATCCATACATCAATTGTGTAAAGCACATTTCTACTTTCTTTTTTTTTTTAATCGTTTTATTAGGGGCTTATACAACTCTTATTACAATCCATACATGCATCAATTGTGTAAAGCGCATTTGTACATTCATTGCCCTCATCATTCTCAAAACATTTCCTC
>NW_022103929.1:2396618-2403808 GCF_000313985.2 Echinops telfairi | reverse complement strand
CCTACCAGGTCTCCTACACCCTCCTCACCACTGATTTGGATCACTTGTTGTTCCCTTGTCCCAGGGTTTGTTAACACCACTGCCTTTCCCCACACGTCCCCCTCTCCCATGTCCCCCCAGAACTGTTGGTCTCGTTGTTTTGTCCTCCAGATTGTTTATCCAGCCTATCTTATTTAGACAGACCTGTGGCGTTAATAACATGCACACAAACAAGACAAAGCAGAACCAAGCAAAAATATACAACAAAACAACAGCAAACCAATGACAAAAAAGAAGAGCTTGTAGTTAGTTCAAGGACTGTTTGTTGCCCTTTAGGAGTGTTTTCCAGTCCAGTCTGTTGGGGCACCACGCCCTGGCCCCAAAGTCAACCTTCAGCATTCCTTGGGGACCTTGCCGTACTGTTCCCTTGCTGTTCTGTTGCACCCCCTTAGTGTCTTGCTTCAGTGTGGCAGGATCAGAATGAGCGCAGTTCTCACACTGTCTCCAGTGTTGTCCCCTGTCGGGCTATGGGTCAGTGAGGGATGTCATGTCTCATAGTGGGGCCGGCCACGTGGTCCTCTGTGTGGACTGGCTGCTCTAATCCGGAACATCGTCCTCAAGGCTTGGTGGGCCAGGATGTGCTCCACTCTCTGCTCCACCCTCTCCTCCTCCTCCTTCATCTGCTCCCATGTTCTCTGATCAGATATGTCCCTCTCCTGAAGCTGCATATTCAGGGCTGTCCTTTTAGATAAATTATTCTGGGGGGCTGTTGTGTATTTTTTCTGTGCAAAAAGGAGGCATTTATGTGGAAGCTGGTGGGAGAGCATGGAATTCCTGAAACACGATTTCTCCTTATGTGGATGACACTGGGAGGGGTGGGGCTTATGGTGTTTGGGAGCACCAAAGATAAGGTAGAGTGCGAAGAAATTGGACAACGTTTTGCTGTCTAATGTTTTGCCTTAGAACTCTGTTTATCGTATCACCTGTATAAAATAAGTTTATTTTCTTGAGAGTTTTAAAAGTAGTAAGCTTATTCTCTTGATAGTTTTTAAAATAATAGCTATTGATAAATAATTAATGCCTTATTGTGATCCTTTCTCTACTAGCCACTGTAGCTTTAACTATCTTGTGTGATTTTCACACTGACCCAGTGGTGATACGCAGTATTCTCATTTTATAAATATGGAAAGAGAGATTCAAAGATGTACAGTAGTGCCTTTTAGAGGATGTTGTGGTGGATAAGATTTATACCTAAGCTATCTAAGCACCTCAGCCAGGGCTATTCTTATAGAAATATGCTACTTCTTATCTTTTTTCGCTCTACTTTTTTAGGGTCCACTTAACAAACTAAGCATTAATAAAAATTCTCTTTCTTAAAAAAATTCTTTTTACTTGAAAAAGAAACAGTGCTATGGGCAAATTTTAAAATAATCTATTGCTGTCAATATAGAAAAACAATTATAGATGCATATTTTTAAATATATATTTAAAAATGGATTCTTTTGCCTTTCACTAAAATAGTCAGATGGCTTAGTACAGGGGTCCGCAAACTTTTTAAACAGGGGGCCAGTTCACTGTCCCTCAGATCCATTGGAGGGTGGGACAATAATTTTGAAAAACTGTGAACAAATTCCTGTGCACACTGCACATATCTAATTTTGGGAAAAAAAATAAACAGGGCAAAAACACCCGGCGAGCCGGATAAATGTCCTCGGTGGGCCGCATGTGGCCCGCGGACTGTAGTTCGAGGCCGCCTGGCTTAGTAAATCCTTTTTAGCTTGGAATCATTCCCATGTGTGGGGATGGTTTTATTAGGATAGCACCATACTAGAAAATCTTTTAAAATTAGTGCAGAATGAACAATTGCTTTCTTAGATTAAAATGATCTGTTTCCATGTACTAAAAGAAAGGCTACATATTTTCCCACTAAAACAAAAAACAAATGACTTACTAAACCTTCTTAGAGCTATAGCACTGTGTATTTTTAGAATAATAATGACTATATGATAGTTATAATCTTTTATAAAATTAATTACTTTATAAATAAAGATGATGTCTGAAAAGCTAAGTCATATGGCCAAGATCATATAAGCAAGTTATTAGTATAATCATACCTGGAATTTTAGTTCTTTTAGTCCCAAGTTTCCATGTGTTGCCTGTGTGTGCACTGTATGCTAAGCTACTGTGCTTCAAAAATACCAAATGCTTTCTACACCAGAGAACAGTGTTCTAACATAACGTTTTTAACATGCCTAACTCAGTTTGTTTCCTAAGATAATTTTCTTGGTAATTTAGCATAACAGATTTTCCTTTACTTTGTATTTACATGTATATATTTTTTACATTGAAGATTATGGGAGTAACCTTAATGTGTTTAACTTTGTTGTGTGATCATCTCACTGCCATTGAGTCAGTTTCAAACTCTTAGTGACCCTATGAGCCCTGGTGGAGTAGTGAGTTACGCTCTGGGCTTTGAACCACAAGCCTCTCTGTAGAAGAAAGATGAAGGTTTCTGTTCCCTTGAAAATTTAATAGTCTGCAATTCCACTGGGGCAGTTCTGCTCAGTCATATAGAGTCTTTATGATGTTTTTTCATGAAAATTTCAAAAGTATTGGTATTTCATTTAATAATAAAACTATTTAATTGAACTTCTTTATGCTCTTTGAAAAATTCCCGGAGTATTTTTAAATTGGTACAATCTTCAAAAGTTACATGGAATAATTATTTTTTTATTTTTTAAAAATAATTTTATTAGGGGCTCATACAACGGAATAATTATTTTAATTGTAATTATGTTACCATTTGGCATTTAATTAAAAAAACAACAAAAAAAACCCCAAACTCACTGGCATTGAATCAAATCTAACCCCACACAACTTCCTCCTCTGGGGACAAAGGAGTACTGCCTCTGTGAGTTACTGAGACTGTAGATCTTTTTTTTAAGAGACTGTGAATCTCTAAAGGAGTAGATTCTCTCATCTTTCTCCCTCTGAGCAGTGGCTGGTTTTGTACTGCTGTTAGCAGCCCAATGTTGCGCTTCATCCATCCCTAAGGAACTGGACAAAATCGAACCCACTACTATAGTTGATTGTGACGCATAGGGTTCTAAGACTAAATCTTTCATGGAGTAGCTCATGGATTTGAATTGTCTGCCTTGCAGTTAGCAGTCCATTGTCTAACCTATAACACCACCAATACAATCTTTATTTTACATTACTAACTAAAGAAAAAGGGTTTCCCTTTAAAGATTTTTTTACGCCTAGGAAATGAAAAGAGAAGTAGCCAAATAAAGACTGGAAGGTGGATTCCTAGTGATTTTCCATAGAAGCTCTCCTCGTCATTTCTCTGATAAAGTTTTGGTCAAGTTTTTCAAAATACTCTACTAATAAACATATAGTTTGTTCTTTGACCTTCAAGAATGTCAGCAAGCATACTGCCTTGTTGTTAGGTTCCATCTAATTGGTTCTGACCCATAGCCACTCTGTGCACAACAGAACTAAATAATGCCCGGTCCTGACCCATCCTCACAATTGTTCCTGTGCTTGAGCTCATTGTTCCAGTCAACGTATGAGTCCATCTCCTTGAGGGCCTTCCTCTTTTACACTGCCCCTCTACTTTAGGACACATGGTTTCCTTCTCCAGGGACTGGTCTCTCCTGACAACATGCCCAAAGAATGTAAGACAAATTCTCATTTTCCTAGCCTCTAAGGGACACTCTGGTTATACTTTTTCCTAGAAGTAGGACATATCATTTTGTAGTTCATAGTACGTTGAATATTCTTCTCCAGAACCACAATTCAAATGCATTGATTCTTCTTCTGTCTTCTTTCCTCAATATACAACTTACACATGCATATGAGACGACTGAAAATACCATGGCTTGGGTCAGGCACACCTTAGACCTCAATATCCTTGCTTTTCAAGACTTTAAAGAGATCTTGTGTAGTAGCTTTACCTAATGAAACATATCTTTTGATCTCTTGACTGCTGCTTCTGTGAACATTGATTGTGTAGCCACGCAAGACAAAATCCTTCACCACTACAACCTTTTCTGTATTTATCATTATGTCATCTCTTAGTCCAGTTGTGAGGATTCTCATCATCAGGTTGTAATCCATACTGAGGACCTCAATCCTTGGTATTCATCACTTAGTACATCAAGTCTTACTCACTTTCAGCAAGGTGGTGTCATCTGCATATTGCAGTTTTTTATAACCCTTCCTCCAGTCTTAGCATACAGATTGAACAAATATGGTGAAAGGATACAACCCTGATGCACACTTTTTCTAATTTTAAACCATGCAGTATTCCTTTGTTCTGTTCATACAACTGCCCCTTGATCCATTTACAAGTTTCACATGAGCACAATGAAGGGTTCTAGAATTCCCCTTTTTCTCAATACTATCCATAGTTTGTTATGCTCCACACAGCCAATGCCTTTGTATAGTCAATAAGCAGAAGTAAACATCTTTCTTGTATTCTGTGCTTTCAGACAAGATCTATTTTACATTAATAATAGCCCTCTTGCCACGTCCTCTTCGGAAAACTGCCTTAAACCTCTAGCATCTCCTTGTTGGTTTACTGTGGCAACCACTTAAAAATAATCATTAGCAAAAATTTTACTTGCATGTTTTGTTAATAATACTGTTCGATAATTTCTACATAATGTTGAGTTAGATTTCTTTGGAATGGCCACATATGTTGTTGGCCAGGTGAGTGTTTCCAATACTTCATCAGCTTATTGAATCATTTCAGTTGGTATTCTGTGGATTCCTGGAGACTTCTTCCTTCACTACCAAGAGCAATGAATATGGAGAAAACATCCCAGCCCAGTCAGATCAAGCCCTTAAGTCTGATATTAGCCCATATGTCTGATAAAGTCCTTTACAGACTCATGAAACACATGAGTGTAATGAATGTAATGATGTCAAATGCAGGAACATCATAGGCCAGTGGGTGGAAAGTCATGTGGATCCATTGTCAGTGGAAGTATCTCAGCAATGGCGTGGGTTCACATGTGGCTCCTCCCAACTCCAGGCTCTGGCTGCCCTCAGCAAAGCTCCATGTGTCTTGTCAATAGAGAGTCTCTCAGGGAGTGTACGTGTGTCCTGCTTCCAGTGCGCTATTTATCTACTTAGTGCCTCCAAATGAGGTCATCATGCTGTGATCTGATTGACAGGCTAAACTCCACCTCTTCACTCTTAATTCTCAAATTGACAACAGATTATGTAACTAGCACTGGGACTATTATAGTTCTTATCACAATCCATACATATATCCATTATGTCAAGCACAGTTGTACACATGTTGCCATCATCATTTTCAAAACATTTTCTTTCTACTTGGGCCGTATCAGCTCCTCATTTTATCTGTTTCAAGTTTGATCAATTTCTTCATCACTAGCTTTAGTGGTTGTGTAAATTTTAATATCGTATATAGTCGCTTATAAGCCAACTCGAATATCAGCCGAGCTACCTAATTTTACCTCAAAAACTGCATTTAAAGTAACACTGAAAAACTCGGCTTATACACGAGTATATATGGTAAGTTGTATTACTTGCACTTAATTCTAGCTTATAACTATTATCCTGTTCCAAACAGCATTGTACTTCACTTTGACAATAAATATGACACTGTTCCTTTTGAATTTGTCATTACTGTCATATTGTGAAGCATAGTAGCTTTTAGTTGAAGAAAATATTCTTTAAAGGGTTTAACTAAGCTAACAGTGCAGAAAAATATGCAAGATAACTTTTTAATACTAAACCTTGCATCTTAGAACTTTTTTTTTTTTTTAACATTTTATTAGGGGCTCATACAACTGTTATCCCAATCCATAGCATTTTTAAAAACGTTTTAATACTTAGTTTTACGTAAGAAACCTTGAAGTGTACCAGATGGTTACCGGGAAGATATAGTCCAATTTTTCAGTTCATACTTGATAGTTGGGATGTTGAATGATAAAATCTGAGGAACATAAATAAAATTCCTCATTGGAATCCTGCCTTATTTCCTAGGTTGCGTTTAATGTGGATGTTTAAAATAACACCTTTTTATTCTTTTTTAAAATTGTATTAATTGGGAGTTAATACATATAGCATTCCATAGATCAATCACATCAAGCAGAATTGTACAATTGCTGCCACAATCAATTAACAAACATTCTTTTTCTTCCTGGACTCCTTGACAGGGTCTCTCCCTTTTAGTACCCCACAGCCTCTGTAAGCACCACCACCACCCCAAAACTGACAAACAAACAAAAACCGTTATTATACTTGCTGTCACTGTAGGTTCATCAATCCTGCATTTCATATACTAAAATACAGACAAACATGAAACACAACTTTTACAAGGGTGATCTAACACCTCTAAGATACACCCTAATATGAACAAGCAAAAATACAAAAAGTCAGGTCTAGCATGCATCAGAGGGGGATCAACTGACAAGGTTTTAACTTTTCAGGTCATGTTTATGCCTTTAATCTTCTCTGTTCATCTCTCCAAGGCTCTTTCCCATCCCTCAATTGTGGATAGAGGGAGTTCATCGGAGGCTTATTTATTATGCAGCTCCCACAACATCTTTTTATTCTTTCTTTTTAAAAAAATCATTTTACTAGGGGCTCATACAACTCATCGCAATCCATACATACATCAATTGTGTAAAGCACATTTGTACATTCATTGCCCTCATTCTTCTCAAAACATTTGCTCTCTACTTAAGGCCCTGGCATCAGATCCTCATTTTTTTCCCCTCCCTCCCCGCTTCCCCTCCCTCATGAACCCTTGATAATTTATAAATTATTATTTTGTCATATCTTGTACTGTCCGACATCTCCCTTCACCCACTTTTCTGTTGTCCGTCCTCCAGGGAGGAGGTTATCCTTGTAATCGGTGCCCCCTTTCACCCCACCCTGCCTCCACCCTCCCAGTATCGCCACTCTCACCACTGGTCCTGAAGGGATCATCCGCCCTGCATTCCCTATGTTTCCAGTTCCTATGTGTACCAGTGTACATCCTCTAGTCTAGCCAGATTTGTAGGGTAGAATTGGGATCATGATAGTTGGGAAAGAGGGGGAGGAAGCATTTAGGAACTAGAGGAATGTTGTATGTTTCATCGTTGCTACACTGCACCCTGACTGGCTCATCTCCTCCCTGTGACCCTTCTGTAAGGGTATGTCCAGTTACCTACAGATGGGCTTTGGGTCTCCAC
>NW_022103929.1:2389879-2395984 GCF_000313985.2 Echinops telfairi | reverse complement strand
TTATCCTCATATATAAATATATTTATGTATGTACATTCCTGTACTTAGACCTCTACAGATGCCGTTTAAGTCTTTGCTCTTTCCTCTATTTTCTTTTATTTTCGTCTTGTCCCACTGTCATGCTCAGCCTTCATTTGGGTTACAGTAATTCCTCTCGGTTACATTACCCTTCCTTGGTCACGCCCTACCAGGCCTCCTACACCCTCCTCACGACCAATTTGTATCACTTTACTGTTCCCTTGTCCCTGGGTTTGTTATCACCACTACCTTTCCCCGTACCTCCCCCTCTCCCATCCCCCCCGCCCCACTGTTGGTTCCGTGGTTTTCTCCTGCAAATTGTTCATCCAGCCTATCTTATTTAGACAGACCTGAGGAGATAATAACATGCACAAAACCAAGGAACAAAATAAAACAAAACAACAAACCAATGACAAAAAAACAAAATACAACAACACGAAAGAAAAGGTTTTAGTTAGTTCAAGGACTATTTGTTGCCTTTTAGGAGTATTTTTCAATTGAATCAGTTGGGGCGCCAACCCTGGCCCCAAAATCTATTTTTGGTATTCCCTGGGGACTTGTTGCTCTGTTTCCCTTGCCATTTTGTTCCATGCCCTTAGTGTTTTGCCTCGGTGTGGGGGGGTCAGATTGGGCGTAATTCCACACTGTGTCTCCAGTGTTGTCTTCTATAGGCTATGGGTCAGTGATAGATGTCATGTTTCATAGTGGGGCCGGCCATGTGGTCTTCTCTGTGGATTGGCTGCTCTGAGCGGGAATATCTTCCTCAAGGGTTGGTGGGCCAGGATGTGCTCCACTTTCTCTTCCTCCCCCTTCATTTGCTCCCATGTGCTCTGATCAGGCATGTCCCTCACCCAGAGGTGCAGATTCAGTGCTGTCCTCTGAAATAAATTATTTTGGGAGGAGGGACAGGTGTCCACGTCTTTGGGATTGGGCCCAGCCCCTCAGACCTCTCCACTGGTTCCCTACTCCATGCCAGCATATTGCATTCACATCTTGGAGCACTGTGTTGAAGTCTGGTCCCTCTTTCCCTGTGGAGATATAAACAATACCCCCCCCCCTTGTATGGTTCAGTGTCCTGTGCGCCCGCTACCCATTGCTTTTTCAACCCCCCCCCATCTTTTTATTCTTAAAACTTCTGTAATGATAGTGCTTAATTTCTCAAAAGAATTTTACCACTTATTTAGTGATTTCTTTTTTATTATTCTAAAGATTAAGCAGAAGGAGAGAAAGAATAATACAGATACCTTATATGAAGTTGTGTGCTTGGAAAGTGAATCAGAAAGAGAAAGGAGGAAAACTACAGCGAGTCCCTCAATACGCCTGCCACAGTCGGGGTCTCAGAGCTCAATGATACCCTCTCCTCCAGAAGATGATGAAGAGGAAGGTAAATTGTAGCAAGAGCTTCATTTGTATTTTTGGGTGAGAAAACATGTGAACTCTTAAACTTTTATCAGAGAAAGGCTATTATGCAATACTGTTTGCAAATCTTTCAATAAGTACTTATGAGAATCTACTGTCTGTAACTATCTTTGGTAGATTCATACCTGATTAGCATTCACTTTTCTTAAATACTTGGAACCAAGTTGTAGAAAAGAGATTTTTAATTCTTGTTCTTTTCTTTTTAAATAGTATTAATCAAGGTCCAGCTTGGTATACTAGCATATTTTTTCAGAGAAAATTGTACATAGTTTCCACAGATGAATATTTCCAGTTCAGCTCATTTGGTAGCAACAAGTTCACTTGCCAAAATGTAAACGTCTACGAATGATCATTTCCCATACTGTGTATGTGTCCTTGCTTTTACACTGGCATACATTAAGAATCAACCATTTTGTTTTCTCTCTCTTAGTTTTGCCTGTTAAACTACTTAATCTGTCCATTTTTCAAACTGTGTTAAAGACAGGAAAATTGAAACTGATGGTTTCTAATTTTACAATTGAATGTGATAGAAGTCATACTTAGTTTATGTGGTGCTCTCGTGAAGTATTGTAGGGATTCATTGAGGAAAATTCCTTTTTCATTGGTATTATAAGGAGGTGCATATGAATTGTGCTTGAATTAAGACTTTATAAAGTGCTGGAGAATTCAACAGGCAGACGTAGGCTGGCTGTGCATTCTGGGAAAAAATGCAACAGAAATTTGGAGGTGATGGAAAAGTTTCGTTAAAGAAAGAAATGCGGATACCTTGTTTTACTGTGCTTTGTACAAATTACAGGTTGGTGGCAACCCTGTTTCGAGCAATTCTGTCAGTACCTCTTTTCCAACAGCATATGCTAACTGCATGTCTCTGTGTCACATGCTCATAGCATCTCATACTTTCTCATCATGCTATTCTTGCTTAATTGATAGACTTGCATATACTGTAAAGATAACTTTTATAAGCACTGGTAAAAATGGTCAAACAAATCATTGAAGTGGTTCACTTTATTGCTGTGGTCTCTCACTGACCCTGCAGTATTTCCAAGGTATATCTGCGTATGTCTTTGTTTGTACTTTTTCTAAATGCAGAGCAAGCACTGACTTTCCAATTCCCACTGCCCCTGTCGCTCCCATTCTCCATGTGATTTATCAGCTTAGGGCCATTTTCGAGTCAAAATTATTATCTCCAATTATGAGATAGTTATGTGTTAGGCACGTTGCTAAGTGCATTTTTCATCTTACATAATGCAATCGTCCCCCCCACCCCAAATATGATTAAATTTCATTCTTGTGAAAAATAGCTCTAGTAGTGTAGTAGATTCACTCATTGAACTGCTAAGCACAAGTGCAGCATTTTGAACACATGCATCGCTATTTGGGAGAAAGATGAGACTGTATGCTCCCATAAAGATTAAAAGTCTCAAAAACCCAAAGGGACATTTCTACTCTGCCTTATAGGCTCAGTATGAGGCAAAAATGACTCAGTAACAAGGAGGTTTTTGCATTGTTATGTTTGATTGTTTGCTTATGAGGAATCAGCCTCATAAAAGTGAAATAATTTGTCCCAGGTTACATAGCTAGCAAATGGTAGGATCAGAATTTGAATTCAGGTCTAGGAATCCACAAACTGCTTTATTTAGTTAACAGAAAGCATTTTCAAGCATACAGGAAACATATGCTACTTAAAATTTCCTGCAGAACCCATTTAAGTCAAATGTGAATGCTGAGAAGGATTGACTTGATGGCTCTGGGATCACAGCTTGAGATTGCTCTGTAACTGACATTCTTGAGACTTAAAGTTTCTTTTTCAGGTCACCTCTAGTTAAGGAGGTAACATAAGTAAAAGTTTACAGAACTCTTCTTCCTTGAATATGGGATAAAAAGATGCCTAAATTGAGAAAACTATTTATTTATAATGAAACCAGATAATGTACAAATAATCCATACTGTAGGTTTTTAAGAATATCACTTATGAAGAAATCTGAACCAAACTGACTGGTAACATTAGGACTAACACTGGTTCCTCTAATCTGCAGACGTAGATTTTTTAAAACTATAAGTGAGGAGGTTTAGAAAACCTCTACGGACATTCCTTAATTAGGGAGATATGAGTGAGTACTAGTGACATGGACATTCCGTAAGAGAATGGAGAAGCACTGGCACACAGCTCTGGGA
The DNA here is from genome assembly GCF_000313985.2 of Echinops telfairi. Taxonomy (NCBI): domain Eukaryota; kingdom Metazoa; phylum Chordata; class Mammalia; order Afrosoricida; family Tenrecidae; genus Echinops; species Echinops telfairi. The sequence continues at coordinate 2,392,372 of NW_022103929.1, read as the reverse complement.
GAGAATGTGATCTTGTCCCACTATCTAGCAGGTGCTCAGTAACTATTGCAAATGAGTGCCCCAATAGGGTCCAGTTCCATAGTGAAGAGCTAATAACTGGAGAATTTGAACTAACTAGACATGTCCTCTTTTAATTCTCTCAAATCTATTCAGACTAGGAAAATCTAGTGTGATCTGTTTCCACCCTGCGAAGAAACTATTGCAGTTCTGTTGCCTTACTCTCATTAGGATGTCTTGGGAACAAAAAGAAGAAGAAGAAAGAAAGAAAAGGGTACCTGCATTGTACAAAGATCTGTCTTTTAAGTATGGTCAAAGCTAATGAAGATGATTTTATGGAATGAAGCATAACTAGGGATTGGTCTTGGTGGTACCCATACTACCCAGAGAGCCAGGTCTCATCAGAACAATAGCTTCTAAGGTATCTGCTAGACCAGTTAAATTCAAGACAGAAATTAGATCAAAGGTTATGGCGACTAGAGGGATTGCCAAAGACTAATCTTGATAAATTTTTCTGGAAGGACACAGGATGATCATGGAAGCTTATTAAGAAGTTTTAAGAAAGTGGAAAAGTGCATTGGTGGGAAAACGGCTTGGAAAGTTGTCCCAAGGAATTGTTTTCCACTACAGTAATGCAACTGCTGTAGTAGAAGTAGAGTAGTAAGGGTTGTCCGTAGAAAATTTTGTTGGAAATTTTTAGCCCCCTTACTATATACAGCAGGGGTGTCAAACTCAGTTAAAACGCTGGCCATTTGGTGCAACAGGCAAGATTCACGCAGGCCACATCACGTTTACAAATTTCATTAAATTTATATTTTGAATTGAGGATTCAGAATATGGATAGGACAATTAAAACACTACATGATTGCTTTTATTTAAACATTTATGTTATTTAATGTATTTATAAAACTAAAATTACTCTTTTTTACCTGAAACTTGGCAGCGCTTTCTTCTTACTAGTTTTCACTTACCTCTTATGTTGTGACCAGAAAATATAACAAAGTAACTACTAAAAAACACAAAATGTTGGACAGCTGACAAACGTGATGCACAGTCGTAATGGCTTCCCTCTAAAAATGTTAACTAGCGCTGCTGCAAGGTATGATTCATAACAGTACAACCCACAGTGCTTTTTTTAACCTTTTCGCTATTGGGATCTGTTTATGTTCCGTGACACTGAGATTAGCAGACGTATTGCTTCCAAACGTCGCCAGAACTGAGTCAGTGTGTTTATACACGTCCACAGGCCCCCAGGAAAGGCACTGAGCCACGTGTATACTCGTCTTCAGTAGTTAAAGCGTTAACTAGGGAATTGTGTGTATGGTATTGTCTTGATCTCCCCTATGCGCTGTTTTCTTCATAACAATTTTTTCTATTTTCATTTTATTTCAGAGCATCGTGGGCCACAAAAAATTACCTCAGGGGCTGCATGTGGCCCGCGGGCCACCCGTTCGACACCCCTGCTCTACAGCCTTGATCATATTGTGAAAATAAACACAATATGAATCCTTTGAGGCTGTCAAACTGCTATTTTAATGTGTCATAAGTTGAAGCCTGCAGAATTCTTTTCAAAAAGATTAGAGAGATGGCAGGCAATACCACTTTTAGAATTGTTTAGAATATGTTTACATTTATTAAAGATTACTGTGATTTTTGTAGCAAATGTGTTTTGACTTTCATGTTTTACATATAAAGGTGTTTTCTTTGGAAAAGGAAAGAATGCATTATATTTTCAGTCCAGTAAGTTTATTTTTAAATGACTCTGTTCTACATTTTACATAAACTTGTTCTACATGGAAAGTAAGAGAATGAAAGGTTATAACAACATTCCATGTGAGACCATTTTTATTTCTTGGTTTTAATGTGTACATATAAAGAGAAATCATTGTTTGGAAGCTTTATGCTTCCAAGTCATCTTTGAAATTTGACTTTATGCATTCCATATCATTCATCTGGCTTAGCATAGTCACCTGTTACCTTTATGTGTGTGTGTCTGTTTTGTTTACTAAAGATAATGATGAACCCCTCCTGAGTGGATCTGGTGATGTATCCAAAGAATGTGCAGAAAAAATTCTTGAAACCTGGGGAGAACTGCTGTCAAAATGGTAAGTTAGAAGTTATAACAGAATATTATCTTTCATTTTCATCTACAAAGTTCATTCTATGAATAGGGACTTTACTAACTTTACTAACCACCATAGAATCTGCAGTAGCAACCTAAGCATGAGGTTCACTACCTATGGTCTTTCTAATTTCTGAGGTTCATAGTTGTTGTAGTAGAGCGCTGGAATCAATTTTTAGAAAATAAAAAAGCATCACCAATGCAAAACTTAATAAATTCTCATTGCTAGGGAAAGTCCCTAACATGGAATTCATGGAGGAAAGATATAAGAGGTACTTTTTTTTTTTTATAATCGTTTTATTAGGGGCTCATACAACTCTTATCACAATCCATACACACATCAATTGTGTAAAGCGCATTTGTACATCGTTTCT
>NW_022103929.1:2378527-2388796 GCF_000313985.2 Echinops telfairi | reverse complement strand
TACATGTCTTTATCTAGACCTCTATAAATGCCCTTTTCCTCCCAGCTCTTTTCTCTATTTCCCTTGACTTTCCTCCTGCCCCACTATCATGCTCAGTCCCCACCAGTGTTTCAGCAATTAAGAGGTACTTTATTTTGAAAGGAGTCCCTTGTGGCACAAATTGATAATTCAAGTTCACCCAGACACTCCATGGAAGAAAAGCCTGAAAATGAAATACCAGCTGTTAAAACCTTGTAGAGTAGAATTCTTCTGTGTCACACACAGGGTTGCTGTGACTCAGAATCAACTCACCAGCAGCTGGATGGGGCTTTGGTATTCAAGAGTTAGAAATCACTGACTGCTCAGGGTTAATCCAGTAATACACAATCAGAGTATTTGAGAGGATACTCTTTTGATGCATAGAGCTACAATAGAGACCCCAGGTGGGAATTTTCTTACCTGTGCTATGTACCTAGATTGACAGAGCAGAGTCACAGTCACAGTCACAGTTTATATTACTGGTGGTACCAATTGTTTTTCTTGCTAACACTTGTAAAATTCATCAGTTAGCTATCAACTCCGAAACAATTTACCAATAAAGTGAGAATTACTGTCCTGTAAACCAAATCTGCTTAAACTGAACTTGGATAATTGCCAAAAAATTCAGCAATAGCAGAAGGTTCTTGATGTGCAATGACCAAAAATTAATTCCAAATTAATTGTAATGGAAGGGGTATTTCTGACTATGCTCCCAGACAAAAAGGAGTCGAGAGTAGAAAAGGTGGAAGGCCTGCTATAAACTATAGGTTCCCAGACTTATTTGGCCTACTGCCCCCTTGACAAAAAAATTACTTGACACCTTCCCCGTAATCAAGTTATTTTGTGTTATATAGCCCATAATATAAGACAAAGTGTAGGTGTCTGACTTTGAAGCCCTCTTGGATCGTTTTAGCACCCCACTCCCCAGGGTGTGGTATCAACTACTTTGGGAAGCATTGCATAGGCTTTATAAAAAGAGTGCATTGCTATCAGCATTTATTAAAGTAAGCAGAGACACTCCAGTAAGCCAGTTTGGTGGGTCATTCATGTATGTAATTTCCCATTCTCCCTGTAAAGGATGCCAGTGTGCCAAAGAAAGCTGAGGTAAGTGATCCAGATGCCTGTGCTTTTAACTTTCTGGTTATTAGGGCTGTGGGCCTGTTAGTCTTGGGTGTTTTCTGTAAAAAGTTTGAAACTGAATCCTTTCACTCTTTTTATTTAAAGGTCAGTTCTTTTTTTTTTTATTTTCATATTATTTTATTCGGGGCTCTTAGAGCTCTTATAACAAGCCATACATCAATTGTATTAAGCATATTTGTACATATGTTGCCATTATTATTTCCTAAATATTTATTTTCTATTTTAACCCTTGATCTCAGCTCCTCTTTTTACCCTCCCTTGCTCCCCCCTCCCATGACCCCTTGATAAATTATAAATTATTATTTTCATATTTTATACTGACCAATTTCTCCCTTCCCTCACAGTTTCACTCATCCACCCACCCCTCATCCCCCCTCACCCCACCCCCACCCCCCGACCCCACCATCTTCCCCTTCCCCTCCTAGAATCGCTACTCCCATTTGTATACTTGAGGGGTTTATCTGACCTGGATTCCTTGTGTTGTGAGCTCTTATCTGTACCTGTATACATGCTCTGGTCTAGCCTGCAGTGAAAAAACAGAATGGGGGTTATGATAGTGTTGGATGAGGAATCCTCAAGGAACCAGAGGAATATTGTGTTGTTCATTGGTTCTGTACTGCGCCCTGGTCGACTCTTTGTGACTCTTCTGTGAGACGATATCCATTGTCTACAGATGGGTTTTGAGTCTCCACTCCAACCCCCCTCATTTTCAACAATTTGTTTTTTGTTTGTTTGTTTTGGGTCTTCTGATGCCTGTTACCTGAGCCCAGACACCTCATGATTGCACAGGCTGGTATGCTTCTTCCATGTGGGCTTGTTGATTCTTTGCTAGATGGCCACTTGCTTAACTTCAAGCCTTTAAGACTCCAGATGATATATCTTTTGATAGTCGGGCACCATCAGCTTTCTTCACCCCATTTGCTTGTGCACCTATTTTGTCTTCAGCAATCATGTCTGGAGGGTGAACATCACAGAATGCCAGGCTGTTAGAACAAAGTGTTCCTACATTGAGAGAGGGCTTGAGCAGAGGCCCAAAGTCCATCCACTTCATTAATGTATTGCTATATAAATATGTATGTGTACACCAATACCTCTATTTTTATGAATTAATGTGTATACATATGTGCAGACTTATTTTTTTTCTCACTCCTATGTTTATACCTCTATCCGTAGCTTTGCTTCCTAGGCCTTTCCTTTGTTTCCTCTTACCTTCCTCCTTTCCCACCATCATGCCCACCGTTCTTCTGCCTCTTAGTAATTCCTCTCATTTAGATTGCTGTTGTTCAAATACTCCCAGGATCTCTACGTCCTCCTCGTTGTTGATTTTAATTCCATAGTTCCCCTGTCTATGGCTTTGTTTGCTCAGTGCTTCTTTCCCCGCACCCTCCTCACCCTAAGTCCCTCTAGCTCCGCTGGTCCTGTCTATTGCTTTCTCCTTGGGCTTGCTTCTCACACCTATCTTATATATAAGATATATATAAAGCCAACAATAACGTTGGCAATACAGAAAGAAAGCAAAATATTGAATAAAAAATATATATATATAAAGTAATAATAACTAGCAAAAATCCTGAAAAGCCATAGATAATTTCAGATCTGTCCACTGACTTTTATGACTATGCCCCCACCAGTCCTGGGGGGTTCTGGGACCTTTCCCCCCCACCCCCCCACTCCTAACCTGAATTCTATTTTGGGGGCACCTCAGTGACTTTGTGGCTTGGCTTGGCTCCCTTTGCTGAGCTGTTAAGTTCCCTCCTTGGTTCACCCAGCTGTGGGGCGTCAGACTGAACTCACTCCCCACCGTGTTTCCCCAGTATTGTCCTCTGTCGTGTTGTGCTCCAGCAATGGGACAGACGTCATGTCTCGAACTGTTGTCTGCCCTACGGTCCTCTCTGTGCCTTAGCAGCTCCATGTAGAAATGTCATCTTAGGACTTGTTGTTCCGATATGGGGTCTAGACCCTCACTGTCTCTTTTTCCTTCTTGGTTTGCTTCCGTGTAGGCATGGCTTGCCGGCCATGCTCCCCCATCCTGTAGGTTTAGTGTTGTCCGCTGTAGCACATACTTCTATGGAAGGGGTTAGTTTGGTTCTGATTGGGGTCGGCCCTTAAGCCCACTATTTGTGTGTTGTTTCATGTGGTTATGTTGCCCTCAAGGTCTGGTACACCATGGTGGGGTCTGCATGCACACTTCCAATTCTGTAGAGACATAACCAATACTCGCCCCCAGGATGGGTTAGTGCCCTGTTCCCCTGGTGCCATCATCTTCCCCTTCCCTCCTTTCCCTTTCTTTGTGTTGGAGTGACATGTATGTCCTTGGTTTGGCCTGTCCCCCACCCAACTGCCTGTACTGCAGCCTGTATAGTTTGATATAAGTGGCTTTTCTTCTATACCTACTGAGCTAATTATACTTATCTCAATGGATTCATGTTGTACTTGCCCTTTTGTGATTATCTAGCATCGCTTAGCATGATTTCCTCCAACTCTTCCCACAAGGCGATGTGTTTCATGTGATCATCAGTGTGTATGTGCAAGGGTTTTCTAATCCACTTGTCTATCGATGGACATTTAGGTTGTTTCCTTTTTTTTTGCGATTGTGAATTGTGCCGCAATAAACATTGGAGCACAGATGATCGGTCACAATCTGTGTGTGTGTGTGTGTGTGTGTGTGTGTGTTCTATTTGTTACTTCGTCTGGGTATGTGCCCAGTACAGAGATAGCTGGATCATAAAGTAGCTCTATTTCCATTTGCTTTAAATATTGCCAGATCAGTTTCCACAGAGGCTGTATGTGGAAGAGAGTTCCTATCTCTCCATGTCCCCTCCAACATTTGTTGCTCTCTCAAGGGTGTTAAGTGGTATCTCATGGTTGTTTTATTGTACATTTCTCTGATGGGCTAATGGTCAGGAGCATTTTGTCTTATGTTTATTGGCCATTCGGGTCTCCTCCCTAGTGAAACTTTCTTTCAGGTCTTTTGCCCATTTCCTCAGGGGGCTAACTGTTTTCTTCTTTTTGCAGGCTAGGAGCCTATTAGATTTTAGTAGTAAGTCCTTTGTTGTGTCATTGCTAAAAATCTTTCCCCAGTCTGTGGTTTATCTTGTTACTCTCTTAGTGAAATCTTTCCCCCCACACAGGTGTTTTATCCTTAGTATATCCTACTTGTCAATTTCAGGTTCATCTGTGTGTATACCCTTCCCTATTACAGTTAGCCTATGCATTCCCAGAGCCAAGGTTCTTAGGTTTGTCCTAATTCCTTCGTTGATGGGCCTGATAATTTGAGGTTTTACTTCTAGGTCTGTGATCCACCTTGAGTTTGTTCTTGTGCATGGGCTGAGGTCAGGATTTTGTTTCATTTTTCTACAGGTGGATATCCATTGTTTCTAGCACCACTTGTTAAAGAGGGCATCCACCTCCCCACTTGATGCTTTATGGGCCCTGTTGAAGATCAGTTGTCTATATGCTGATGGTTTTATTTCTGGGTTTTCTGTTCTTTCCATTGGTCTGAGTATCTGTCTTTATTCCAGTACCACACTGTTTTTACCACTGCAACTGTGTAGTAGTTGTTAAAGTCAGGTAAGGCGACCCCTCTGACTTTGTCCTTTCATTCTATTCTTAGTAAAATCCCAGCTATTATAAAAATCCTTTCATGCCCTTTAGGAATAAAACTACAAGTGGACATTCTCTGCTTCTAGCCCTCTTAAAACCTTTTAGTACTCTCAGTAAAACACTCTCCACATTGGAAAAGGTAAAATGTGTATAGAAGAAAGCAATCCAAAACATTGTCTTTACACAAGAGATTTTATTAAATGAGTTTGTAAGACCCTCAAGAGAATAGTTCTCATATACTGTATTTCTGTGGCTAACATTAGAGAAACCTGCCACTGCTCTGTTCACAATTTTATTTTACAATTCAGTGTATTTGTAGTGTCTGGGCTGCTGTTAGTTGAAATTTCATCGGCATAAAAAGCTTCTTGTTAGAAAACAGAAATGTCGTTTAGCCTTGAACTCGTTATATAGCAACATATTAAAAAGCATTTAGATAAAGCATTTAGAATGTAGAATTACATTAATCCACCAGCATTTTATGTAATGATTTGGGATTTGTTTTGCTGTCAAATTTTGTTTTGTCGATTTGTTACTTATTAAGTCATGCTTTTCTCACCCTCAGATATATTATCTGGGTTTCCATCTCTCAGTTATCTTCAGAAGACTTCAAAATTGTTTTTCTTTTTTTTTTCTGTCTTAAAGAGTTCACTGTAGTCTCTCTTCAATTCATCACTATTTTGCTTCATCATTATTATATATATAATGTGGACAGGAAGCATTAAAATCACCATGCATTTTAAAATCTGATAGTTTAATTTCATACTCTACCACTACTAATTTCTGGGCTGTATAGTATTTGGCAAGTCACTCCTCTGAGTTGTTTTCGTCATATATAGAGAAATTTCGTGTCATCATAAGAATTCTAAATTTACAATATGCCAGGCACTGTCTTAAAGTTGTGTTCATTCTCTGCTGTAGTGACCTTACAAACTAGTATACATTTCACAGAGAGAGACAACTGGCTCAGAGGTTAAATGAGCCATTCTAGTTAGTAAATGACAGAGCAGGATTTTTAGCCTTGTCATATCTGATGCCCAAGCTGGTTTTCTGAACTCTACATTAGATTTTAGTGGCTGTAACTTTAAGCTCTTCCCTCCATGTATATGTTAATGTGACTCATCATAGACTATAAGAGAATATTACAACTGACTTATATTATCAAGGATATGTAATTCTTCTGAATGTAATGTTACTAATATAAATAAGTAAGGAATTGGCAAGTTTTTCTGACGACTTAACTAGTAAATCTTTGAGGCTTTATATGCTACTTGATTCTGCCTTTACAGTGCAAAAACAGCTCTCGACAATAGATGGCCGTGTGACTCTCTCAGAAAAAACTTACAAAGATGGTTGGAAAGCCACATTTGACCCATAGGCAGTATTCGCTAACCTCTGAATTAAGTTGCAGAAACGTATTTGTTCTTTCTGCTTGCAATTCTGGCCTACATATTTTTTTTCCTAAGCAAAGACAAAAGTACTATATTGAATTGCAGATAGCTCTATCTTTCATGTACTACATTATTAGTTTTAAAATGTATCATGCATTGTTCTTATAGAGATGTGGAGATATTTTGAGGAAAGTCGCAAATCATTTTGATAATATGGCCACTTGCTATCAGGAACTTCTGTGTACATCTGATGGCTACAGGAGTTTGGAGGCTCTGACATTTCAAAGATTGACATAAAGAAGTGTATTCATTTGTCTTCAAGTTTGGAGACTACCTCAGTCATTTAGTGAACTTTTTTCTCCATCTGGGAATGGAGACACTGCACATACCTCAGATACTTGTTGTCAGGATCTGGTGAGATACTGTGATGCAAAGACATTTTGTAAATTTATTACAAACACTGTGCAAGATAAAATTTTTCCTCCCCATTTTATAGGTGTAATATATGATGCTTAACAACTTTAGTATTTGATGTTATAGTAGTACAATGAAACTATCTGCTATATGTATTCAGAAAGTTTCTTGAAGCCAGGGTATCATAAAAAACGCTTAAACTGTGCCTCGGTATTTCATACAAACTTAGAACATTTGTGTATGCCTAATTCATTTGTTTATTTTGCTATAGGACCAAACCTTTGTCATAGGCTATGTGTCTGTTAAGTGGCACTTTCTTTTGTACTTCTTACATAAACCATAGCGTTTGATTCTGTAGGTTCCAGTTTTGCTTTTATTTTAAGTACAACAATGATTTTAAGACATCTGGGATGCAGATTGACCACAAAATCCATGTAGGTTTTTCCTCCACTTCATGTTTTGTTTTGTCTTGTTTCCACTTCATGTTTTGTAGTTGCTGCTAGTTGTGTTGAGTTGATTCAACTCGTGGTGGCCTCATGTATTTGGAGTAGAACTGTTCCACAGGTTTCCAGAATGGTGACTTTTTGGAAGCAGATTGCCAAGCCTGTTTTTCAAGGCACTTTTGGGAGGGTTTGAACGATCAGTCTTTCAGCTGATAGTCCAACACTTAGTAGTTTGCACAACCCCATATCTTGGCTATGTGTACTCCAGTAGCACTTCTTTTTCTTTATTAGTATGTCACTTTTCAAGTTTCAGTTACTTAGTTTTAATAAAAATTACAGTCTTTACAGAGTCTTCTTTGTGTGCACTTATATCGACTTTGGCTTTATTTTCAGGCATCTTAATTTAAGTGTGAGACCAAAGCAGTTGTCATCTTTAGTAAGAAGCGGTGTCCCTGAAGCTCTTCGAGGAGAAGTCTGGCAACTATTAGCAGGCTGTCACAACAACGACCACCTGGTAGAAAAATACCGAGTTCTCATCACAAAGGTAAGAGAATGAGAATTCTGTTCTACCATTCATATTTTTGAAAAATTACACTGAAATACAGGGGTAGTTATTTGATTTCCAAGGGTGTTTTATAATTGATTTTCTAATCTGAGAATAGAACTGTTAAACTTTGACTCAAAGGTTGTTTCCGTGTTGGCATGAAGTCAAAGTTGTAAGATGTTCTTCATTGACTTTACCTCCAAGGCAAAAGATGTCCTCTAGCCCATTGTGTATCGGAATTATTCTTGGCTAGCATTACACTGGTCAGATCTTGGTGTGCTGTATGATGTATAACACTGTTCTTTGTTTTTTTTTAACTTCATCTTACATTTTTAGAAGTATAGTCTTGGTAGAGAAGACTGAGTTTTAATTTCTGCAAGTGTAAGAACATGATTTGTAATCTCAACTAATACTCTTTCAATCTCTTCCTCTAAAGTGAAAAATGCTCATTTTAACATTATCCCTTTTTCAAGTTCACACATTCCTCGAGGTTTTGCAAGTGACCCAACAAAGATAATTCTTAAACACCGTAAGCATCCAAGGTGGTAAATATCTAAGTAACAAAATATTTTCCATTTTAAGTTTCTTCACATGTGCAATTCAGTGACATTAATTATGTTTACTGTTATTAACCATCATCTGTTTCCTCATCTTTCCATGACCCTTAGAAGAAGCTCAGTGTCCCTTAAGCAGTAAGTCCCTCTTCCCTTTCCTCCTGCCCACTTCTGAGAACCACTCTTCAATTGAAGACGCTATACATTTTTCTAGATATTTCATGTAAGGGGGCTCATACACCTTTGTCCTTTAGTGGTCTACTTATTTCACTAAACACCATTCTTTCAAGGTTCATCCATGTTGAGCCCTTCATTTCTCTTTACAGTGGAGTAATAGTCAATTGTTCATATATACTACATTTCATTTATTCATCTCTTGATGAACATTTGGTTTGACTGTTTTAAACAGCACTTCAGTGAACATTGGATGTATGTTTTCAACATTCTTGAAGTGAAGCAGTTTCTCCAGTGGTTTGTAAATCGACACATGGATTAAGAATGAGAACTCACCTAGTGTTTCAGAATTTTTCAGTGTGATAAAAAGATGGAAATTCTTTAAGAAATGGTAAAACCTATGAAACTTTTACTAAAAACACATGCTAGGTGTTTGACCATGAAATAGAACCTTCATTAAAATGGCCCTTTTTTGTTTGCTTAGATCATTAGTATTTCTAGTGATCATTTCATTCCAGATGTGATATTTTATAGTTTTTAAGAATGAATGTTCTAATCCCCTGTATTTTGATGATATTGTTTAAACAGGGTTGAGTGCCTATTTTCTGAATACTTCATATATGATGGACAGTTAGTTGACCACTTTACATAAATGTAAAATCTTCATAGTATCTATCCCATTTATGCAAATGCTGTTATTATTCTCATTTTATAGATTAAGAAACTGACATTCGGGGATGCTAGATACAACCACAATGCTGGAACCAGGCACCAAATAAAAAGCAGTGAACACTCCTGATAGAATGTGTCTGAAACAGCATAGTAGGATCTGTTAGACAGAAGTGATGAATTCTACCTAGGAGAGCAGGGGAGTCCTTAACAGAAATATAACATTTGAAGTGGGTTCCAGAAACAAGTTTCCCAATCATGGAAGGGTGAGAAAAGCATCACATTCATAGTATGAATAGAGACATCAAAGATTGAGACTATGGAACATAGTTAGGAGGCATAAATTTGATTATTTTCTTTTGTTGGCAACTCACATTTGGGGTGTATAAATCTCAGTTGTAATATTTTCACTCTAGTTCCTCTTTTGAAGTTCTTTGAAATGTTTGTCCAAACATGACTTAAGAGTATGGCGTTTTAAATGAAGTATTTTTCGTGTCACTATTTATACAGATAGTTTAAAAACGTGGAGTCTCAAAGTATTGGACTATTCTACTTTTCTGGTGCCATGAAAATACTGATATTTGCTTCTAGAATGGGAACTCATAGTTACACAATATCTAAATGATTTGTTATGAACAAGATATGTTTGACGAGTGTTTTATATATGCTATGTCATGTGCTTTGTAATTCATATTAAGCTTTTTATTAGGTTTAGAGCCTAAAATAGGCATTTGTTTTTATGTATGTATGCTGCTAGATAATATTAGTGATTGAGAAAAACAAAACTACCTTGTTATCTACTGGTACTTCTTTTATTTTCTTTCTGTCTTCTTAGCAATAATAACCAGTTGTACATATGGTGATGGTAATTATTATTTTATAACTAACTAAAGTTTTGTGGGTTTTTCTTTATTAAATACTTTATTGGGGGCTTTTGCAGCTCTTATCACAATCCATACATACATCCATTGTTTCAAGCACATTTACATGTATGTTGCCAGCATCATTTTCAAAGCATTTTCTTTCTACTTGACCCCTTGATATCAGCTCATTTTTGCCCCCTCCCTCCCTCCCTCCGTCTTTCCCTCCCTCCCTCATGAGCCCTTGATAAATGATACATTATTATTTTTATATCTTACGTTGTTCACTGTTGCCCTTCACTCACTTTTCTGTTGTTTGACCCCCTTGGAGGGGGTTATATGTTGATCCTTGTGATCAATTCCTCCGCCCCCCCCCCCCCACCTTCCCCTTTACCCTCCTGGTATAATTATTCTCATTATTGGTACTAAGTGGTTACTCTAACGCTTTCTTGAGGGTCAAAC
>NW_022103929.1:2339113-2377038 GCF_000313985.2 Echinops telfairi | reverse complement strand
CCACCAGGATTTCAGCACTTCCTCTTTGTTACATTCCCCTTGATCATGCCCTACAGGTCTCCCACACGCACCTCCCCACCAATTTGGATTGCTTCCAGCATATTTTTAATACCCTTTTTGTGGTAAAATTAGGTGCCTCGGTTGATATTTGTGTCAGCTTCTACTGGAGTATATATGGTAACTATTACTCTTCTTTCTCCATAGATAGTTGTAATTTTTCTTGATCTTTATTTAAATGAATACAATACAGTATGTAGTGAATGTCTGAAGACAAGACTTTTTATTCCCATCAAGAATTAGTCTACACCCATCAAGAATGACATGTGACCCCATGTACGACCTAACAAAATACTGTCTGGTCTTGTGCTATCCTCACAATTGCTTTTATGTTTAAGCTCATTGATGAAGCCACTGTGTTGCTCCACCTTGAAGATCTTCCTCTTTTTTGCTACTCCTGTACTCCACCAAGCATGATATCCTTTTACAGGGATTGGTGTAGATGCAATTTTATACAAATGTAATTATATACTTACTAGTCTTTTTATTTAAGTGTTTTGTTTTTAAGTGTATTCCTTGTCCTTCTGCTGGTTAGCATTCACTCTGTTTCCAGTATTTATACTCTCTGAACACTGGTTTGGAAAACACCTGGACTTGTGTTCTTTTGATACTGTTGGTACTAGTTATGTGAAATTAGAGACATCAGGAGCATGCTTTATGGTTGTTTTTCATATTTAATTTAATTATTTACATTATGCTTCTCTAAAGAGGCTGTTAACATTTTACAGTTCCTGGAACAATTTTGGAAAGTACCCATTGACCCATATTAGTTATCACTGTATTTAAAATTTTGAGTCTAGTGTATTTTTAATTCTTAGCTCCTTGGACTGACAGTAAAATTACGTGAATTGCTAATTTGTAAAATATCCCTTCATATCTTTTGTGCATTTTGAATTGTTTTTTAAATTTTGGACCATTCTTAATATTTTTTGACCATTCTTTATATATTATGTACATTCATCTTCTACATGTGTGTTATAAATCTTTTTTTAAATATATTTTATAACACTTTACTGTATGGTTTCATACCATGCAGTATGAAGTATCATATATAATATACATTTTTAATTATGTAAAAAATATGTATTGATAAAGGTCTCTCCTATGTCTACATTTTGTAAATGTAGCTTCCAAGGTTTTATCTGTATGTTTACAAGATAAACATATTTTGCACTTTATTTTTTAAGCCTTCTATTCATCTAGAGTATCTTTTTGTACATGGCATAAGAGAGTTATCCAATTTTACTCTTTTGCCAATGGATAACCAGTTAATGGTCATCCTATTTTCATTTTGAGTGAATTAGAATCTTCATTATATCTTCAGCTCACATATATACTGGGCTGATTTTTTAGATGATCAGTTTATTGATCTGTATTTCCACATCAATATTGTAGTGATTTGATTGCAGAGGCTTTGAGTTATGTTGTGATAGCTGGTAAAGCAAGCTTTTCTTACTGTTTCCTATTTCATACTTTACCCTGATTATTTATGTAGTTTAATGCTTCACATAAAACTTAACAGTAATTTTATCCAACCACCCTATAAAGTTATATAGGAATTAAATTAGAATGATATTTTATTTACATATTAATTTAGGTTTGAATTTATACTTTTCTAATGTCACATCTGAGATTTGGTCTCTTGTGTGTATTAAAAATACTTTAGAGTTACCTTCAAATCTGTTTCATGCTTTTTTATATTTCTTCCTAAGAATTATCTTGGGATAACAGTTGTATGAGCCCCTGATAAAATGTTAAAAAAGTGAAAAAACAAAAAACAAACAAACAAACAAAAAGAATTATCTTGGACTGGTCTTATGGCAAATATAACCAACCTCCGCTCCCCCCTCACCCAGTTGCTGGGTGCTAATTGCTACAATAGAGGGAAACCATTTGAGTTTTGTTGTTTGTTTTTAAATTCTCTTTTCATCTGTCTCTTGATTAATACTCCTAATACTTTGTACTAGCATCTTTTGAACTTCTTGGGTATACAATAACAACAGCAAAAGCAATTTCACTTCTTTTTTCAGTGTTATACAAGTTATTTGATTTTCTTGGTTTAGCCTTTCTATTTGATGGAAGCATTATGACATTATTAAGTGTTGATGGTGATAATTAGAATTCCTCACTACACTAAAATCTGTGAAATTCAGAATCTGTGTAAAGTGAAAGCCTATCAGAGGAGCAAAACTTAAAATATATTTTATTAATAGAAATACAAATGTGGTGAGACTACACCCTGTTAAAAACAGAAAGCATGCAAGATCTGGAAACTCAAAGTAGTCCTGTGAGTGACTTCAACCTGGTTCTCCAAGACGTGAATGCAACATACTGGCATAAATGAGGGAACCAATAGAGAGGTCTGAGGTGCTGGCCTCAATCCCAAACTACGTGGACAACCCACCCTCCCCCTAAAAGAATTTACTTCAGAGGATAGCACTGAAGCTACAGCTCAGGGAGAAGGACATGTCTGATCAGAGCACACAGGAGCAAATGAAGGGGAGGAAGAGACTGTGGAGCACATCCTGGCCCGCCAAGCCCTGAGGACAATAGCCCTGCTCACAGCAGCCAATGCAGAGAGGACCATAGGGCCAGCCCCACCATGAGACATGACATCCATTACTGACCCATAACACTATTGGGGACAACAATGGAGACACAGTGCGGGAATTGTGCCTGATCTGACCCCACCACACCAAGGCGAAAAACTAAGGGCATGCAAGGGGAGCAGAGCAACAAAGTCCCCAGGGAATACCAAAAATAGACTTTGGTGCCAGGGTATGACTCCTCATCAGACTAGACCGGAAAATACTCCTAAAGGTCAACAAACAGACCTTAAAACTGTTTATAGGCTTTTCTCTCTCTCTCTTTTTTGTTTTGTTTTGTTTTCTTTTGCAGCTTTGTTTAGCTCTGTCTTATTTTTGTGTATATAATTATCTCTGCATGTCTATTTAGATAAGATAGGCAGGATAAATAATGTGGAGAAAACAAGGGACCAACGATTCTGGGGGGACATGGGAGAGGGGGAGGAGGGGAAAGGAAGTAGGTGTTAACAAACCCAGGGACAAGGGAACAACAAGTGTTCTAAAATCGATGGCAAGGATGGTGTAGGAGACTTGTAGGGCTTGATCAAGGACAATGTAAACCGAGAGGAATTCCTGAAACCCAAATAAAGGTTGACCATGATAGTGGAACAAGAGGAAAGTAAAAGGAAATAGATGAAAGAACTAGGAGGCAAATAGCATTTGTAGAGGTCTAAATACAGGCATGTACACACGTAAATATATTTTTGAATGAGGTTGGGGAAATAGATCTATGTACGTATATTTATAAGTTTAGTATTAAGGTAGCAGATGGACATTGGGCCTTTACTCAAGTACTCCCTCAATTCAAGAACACTTTGTTCTAGTAACTTGGCATTCCATGATGCTCATCTTCCAGACACAATTGCTGAAGACAAAATAGGTGCATAAGCAAATGTGAAGAAAGCTGATGGTGCCTGGCTATCAAAAGTTATAGCATCTGGGATGTTAAAGGTTTGAAGATAAACAGGAGGCCATCTAGCTGAGAAGCAACCAAGCCCACATGGAAGAAGCACACCAGCCTGTGTGATCACGAGATGTCGATGGCATCAGGGATCAAAGTCCCAGAACAAAATATCATATCATTGTGAATGAGAGTGCAGAGTGGAGACCCAAAGCCCATCTGTAGACAATTGGACATCCTCTTACAGAAAGGTCACAGGGTGGAGATGAGCCAGTCAGGGAGCAGTATAGCACTGATGAAACATACAACTTTTCTCTCATTCTTTAATGCTTCTTACCCCCCACGATTATGACCCCAATTTTGCCTTGTAAATCTGCAAATCAGAGCATGTACACAGGTACAGATAAGAGTTGGAAATGCAGGGAATCCAGTACAGCTAAACCCTTGAGAGTAGCCATACCAGGAGGGGCAGGGGAGGGATAAACCCCTGAGAGTAGCCATACCAGGAGGGTAAGGGGAAGGTTGGGGGAGAAAGGGGGAACCGATCACAATGATCTACCTATAGCCCCCTCCCAGAGGGATCAACAACAAAAAAGTTGGTAAAGGTAGACATCAGTCAGCGTAAGACATGAAAAAGTAATAATCTATAAATTATCAACAGTTCATGAGGGAGGGAGGGTGGGTGAGGGAGAGGGGAAAAATGAGCTGATACCAAGGGCTCAAGTACAAAGAAAGTGTTTTGAAAATGATGATGGCAACAAATGTGCTTGACACGATGGATGTATAGATTGTGATAAGAGTTGTATGAGCCCCCAGTAAAATTATTTTTTTTTTTTAAAAACAGTCCTGTGAGCTCTGGCTCTTGTCAGGCTTCACTGTAGTTGATTTTAGTTAAAATAGTTTTCATTTTTCAATGTTGTGGAAAATAATGCTTGGTTTTTAGTAAATTATTTTTTATTTAGTTTAGGTGGTTTCCTTCTAGATCTAAGTTGTATGTTTTTATAAGGAATATGTATTGAATTTAAGGATTTAAGGAGGATAAGGATTGAATTTTATTAAGAGCTTTTTCTACACCTAAGGGATCTTCAAAAAGTTCATGGAAAACACATATTAAGAAAAAAACATGCTGCATCAATTTCAAAAAAAATGATTTTGCCTCAAATAAACTAACACTAACTTGCTATTAATGTGATTGAACAGGATCTCGTTTGAAATCATAAGTTTGTAAAGAGCCCATCAGAGCAACATGAGTTCTGAAATATTTAGACAAAACATCATCAAATTTATGGTCAAGCTTGGATGGAAGAATGGTGAAATCATTGATGTTTTTCAAAAAGTTTATGAGGACAACATCCCCAAACACCTGCAGTTTACAAATGGATGGCTTGTTTTAAGAAGAGATGAGACCATGTTAAAGATGAAGTCCACAGTGACAAGAGCATCCAAATCATTTTGCAAGAAAAAATTCATTTTGTTCATGCCCTGATTGAAGATGACAGGCAATTAACAGAAACAGTAGCCAATAGCATAGACCATACAGTTGGCCCAGCTTACACAATTCTGATGTAAAATTAAAGATGAGCAAACTTTCTGTTCTTTAGTTGCCAAACGTTTTATACCCAAATGAGAGCAGATGCAGGGCTTTCAATGGACATTATAAACAAGTGGGATCAAGACTCTGAAGCATTTCTTGAAAGAATCATAACAGGAGATGAAACATGTCTTTTCTAATATGATCCTGAAGGCAAAAGCACAATCAAAGTAATTACTACCAAGAGGTGAAAGTAGCCCTGGCGGAGCTGCAGCAGACTGGTCAAGGTCACACAAAAAAAGCAAAGGTCACGGTAACCGTGTTTTTTGATATTTGAGGCATTTTACTTGGTAAACTTGCTGGAGGATCAAAGAAGAATAACATGTACTTATTGTGAGAGTGTATTAAGACAATTAGCCAAAGTTTTAGCCGAAAAATGCCCAGGATAGATTTACCAGAGATTCCTAATCCACCACGACAATGATCTTGCTCATTCTTCTAATCAAACAAGGACCATGTTTTGAGAATTTCTATGGAAATTCAGTAGACATCCACCTTCCAAATTTTCATTTGGTTCTTTCTGAATTCTCTGTATTTCCCATCCTTGAAGAAATCTTTAAAGGAAATTCATTTTCTTCATTAAGGAATGTGAAAAAGATTACATTCACATGGTTGCATTCACAGGATCTTCATTTGTTGTTTTTGAAAAATCATTTTATTGGGGGCTCATACAACTCTTATCACAATCCATACATACATCAATTGTATAAAGCACATTTGTACATTCGTTACCCTTATCATTCTCAAAGCATTTGCTCTCCATGTAAGCCCCTGGCATCAGCTCCTCCTTTTTCCCTCTTCCTCCCCGCTGCCCCCTCCCTCATGAACCCTTGATAATTTATAAATTTTTATTTTGTCATATCTTACACTGTCCGACGTCTCTCTTCACCCACTTTTCTGTTGTCCGTTCCCCAGGGAGGGGTTATATGTAGATCCTTGTAATCAGGTCCCCCTCTCTACCCCACCGCACCTCGACCCTCCCAGTATCGTCACTCTCACCACTGGTCCTGAGGGCTTCATCTGTCCTGGATTCCTTGTTTCCAGTTGCTGTCTGTACCAGTGTACATCCTCTGGTCTAGCCAGATTTGTCAGGTAGAATTGGGATCATGATAGTGCGGGGAGAGGAAGCATTTAGGAACTAGAGGGAAGTTGTATTTTTCATCGTTGCTACACTACACCCTGACTGGCTCGTCTCCTCCCTGCGACCCTTCCATAAGGGGATATCCAGTTGCCTACAGATGGGCTTTGGGTCCCCATCCCGCACTCTCCCTCATTCACAATGATACGGTTTTTTGTTCTTCGATGCCTGATACCTGATCCCTTCCACACCTCGTGATCACACAGGCTGGTGTGCTTCTTCCATGTGGGCTGGATCTTCAGTTTTTTAGGACTGGATCCAAGGTATCATCACTTAGAAAAGTGTCTTGACATTGATTTAGCTTGTATTAAGAAATGAAGTTTACATTTATATTTTTATTTCTTTCATTCCTGTTTTCCACAAACTTTTTGAAGTCCTCTTGCATTAAATATGATTTCCTTGTATTTGTTGGATGGAATAAATACCGAAGTGATCAATATATTAGCCATACTTGATAATGAACTTCCCTTGACTTCATGGAATGAATTTCTACAGACGAAGTGCTTTCTATATTCTTTCTTACGAGGAGTTGTTTGACTGTCGTCTCTCTAGCCCTATCTCTAGGCAAAGCTTGTCAGAATCAAAAGGAAAAACCTTAAGATTAATCCACGGGGACTGCCATGCCCCTCTTAACTCCAGTTGCCTATAAGACTTTCAGCTCTTAAAATCTATCGAATCAGATACATTAGAGTGGAGAATGAGGGAAAGGAAGAAACTGGTCTCCAGGCTTCCAGAATCCTCTTCCTTTGGTTTTTATTTTCACCTAAAAATCAATGGCCCTTTCATTCAATGAAATGGAAACCACTTTCTCTTATGCATCTTTTTAATAATGAGCTTAGAATAATGAAATAGTAACATACTGCACTGGTGTTTCCTTTTCTTCCTTCCAACTTGCCTTATAGTATTTTCTGATACTGATTTGCGTTGTTTTCATAATATTTTCACTTGAAATTATAAGAATTATCAACCTTAAATTGCAAACGTTTATCCATCATACACATTAGTGTCTAACCCCTAAAAATAATACTTATATCTCTAATTATTTTTATTTCTAATTTAAAACCATCTCTGATAGATTTGGTAATAGAGTTGGTCAAGATTTGGTCAAGAGTTAATAAAGATCAAAAGGTTGATTTAGCAAAAAGGACATTGAGCACTGAGTTAAATAATCTTTAGTACTACGCTCAGCCCTTTCACTACTTTTATGTGAACTCAAATGAGTTTCTGTAATTGAAACCATTTTTTAAATTAGGTTCCATAGTAAATGGCTTATCATTCTATAAGCTACAGTATTTTGAAAAATCAGAGCATGTTTCATAACTGAACATTTCTTAACTATTTAGTTCTATAAGCAAATAGGTTGTGGGTAGACTTTAGAACTATATTGTCTGCTCCTTTAAGCAGTTGTTACAGTAGATGAAATTAGTTATTTGTGCAACATAATTTTAAGTCCTTACATCGCATCTCTGTGAAGTAAGTTCCCCTCCTAGTGATTTTTGTTTCCTTCAAAAAGTTTGTGGAAATTTTCTAATTTCATTTTTCCATATACTTTTTAAAGCCTCCTTGACTCTGTCTTAGGAGTGCTGAAGGTATCTTGAATTATAGAACCAGAATCAAACTTGTGTGTGTTAAAATTATTTACATTGGTTAGATTTTTACCTATAAGGAGATCATTTCATATGCATAAACACTGTACTTATAGGTGAATTGAACATTTACCATAATTAGATTAAACTTGATAGATCCTCTGATTTGAAAAGCAGGATCGCCTATTGTTTTATTAGTCTCTTGTTTGTGTATTTAATCGAAAATAACTTCTGAAAGCCTGCTCTCTTTTTACCCTGTGATTGGCCTAATAGATATGTGCCCTGGTAATGGGGGAAATGGCAGTTATTTAAGTTGTTAGGATAAAGTTGTGTTACAATTACAGAAACAACAGTACATAGTACTATATGTAGCTCACAGGACGGACTGCTCCTCCTCACAGTCACAGGCTCTCTCGTTTAGACATTACTTGAGCAGAAGAGTTGCTTAGCGTATAGTAAGGCACAGGATGGCATACATGGGGTTCAGAGTCAGGGGAAATAACATGTTTCTGCATCGACTGTACTAAAAAATGGTTTTTTGAAATGTTAAATCAATATTTAAAACTCATTTTCACTCAATAATTGATGAATAATGCTCAGAAGTAAACCTCATAAATTTGAAGAACTGAGATTGATCCTTTCTTGTCAAAAATAGTTAATCTTCTGAAAAGCTTGCAGAATAAATGTGATTTGAATAGTCTTTTCCTCTTCCCTTTCTAGTTGGGATTTTGATCTTATCTTTTCTTTTTCTGAAGCAAACCGAACTCTGTGCCATGGAGTAGATTCTGAGTCCTGGCAACGCCACTGGACGGAGTAGAACAGCCCCTGTGGGTTTCTGAAACCATCCCTCTTGGGGGAATAGAAGGCTTCATCTTTCTCCCATGGAGCAACTATAGTTTCAAACTAATCTTCTAGTAGTAGGCTGATCCATATGCAAGTTGCCATTTCTGTGAATCAGAAATGGTTAAATATTACCAATTTTATGTGGCTCATCATATTCTTGGCCTTTTACAACGTTTAAATAGGATTATTTTTTAGTTAGATTGATTGCTAAACACTGAAGGAATTTTGCTGTGATGATATAAGAAGAAAAGGACCTGAACCTCACGAGGTAAACTATGATTTTGTGTCAGTTTCTGGCCTCATTACATTGTTCTTAAAGGACATCTTATGGCCAAATTTTCTGTTCGCTTTACCAAGAAAAATGTTATATATTACCTGGGCATTTAAAAAAACAGATTATAAAAGCAGTACAGTGAACCCTCGCCACTTCGCACTTCGACTTCCGCGGCTTCACTCTATCGCAGTTTTTGCGTAACAGCACATGCTCTGTCATTACTGCCACTGATTGGCTCATACTGTACACGCTTGATGCCATAAATAATATAATAAATAATAAATGATAATTGTAACGTCCAAAATGTTTTACTGTATTTTCCCTTTTTCGTTTAATAAATTGGGTAATACGAGTGTAATGGTGACTAAAGGGTGTTTTTTCATGTCCTCTATGCTCTAACTACGAAAATATTTGATTTACAAATAAGGAATCCTACTTTGCGGAATTTCATTTATCACGGTAGGGTCTAGAACCGATTAACCGCAATAAATGAGGGTTCACTGTATATAGCAATTGGGAAATTTGGAATATAAAAATTAGTAAAGAAGAAAAATTATTGATGGTCTTAATATCCAGAAATAACTACATTAGATGTTTAATGTGGCATCAGGATTGGAGGAAGAATTATTAACCTATGATGGGCACATGACACCACATTGCTTCCTGAAAGTGAGGAGGACT
Organism: Echinops telfairi; assembly: GCF_000313985.2. Taxonomy (NCBI): domain Eukaryota; kingdom Metazoa; phylum Chordata; class Mammalia; order Afrosoricida; family Tenrecidae; genus Echinops; species Echinops telfairi. The sequence goes on along the minus strand of NW_022103929.1, from coordinate 2,367,382 downwards.
TGAAGCACTTGGTGATGAAGATCAAGGATTGCAACTCATTGTAAAGAAAATCAAAATCCTTGCCACTCAGCCAATAAATAACATGATAAATGGATAAACTACTGAAGTTGCCAAGGATTTCACTTTGCTTGGACCTATAGTCAGGGTTCATGGAAGCAGTAGTTAAAAGCAAAGCATGCATTGCATAGGGAAATCTGCACAAGACCTCTTTAAAATATTGAAAGACAAGGATGTTACTTTGAGGACAAAGGTGCACCTGACCTAAGCCTTGGTGTTTTCATTCACCTTATATGCATGTGAAAGTTGGATTTGAGTAAGGAAGACCAAACAAGAATGGATGCATTTTTATTATGGTGCTGGTTAGAAGTAGTGGAGGAGTAGTTACGCATTGGGCTGCAATCCACACAGTCAGCTGTTCAAAACAACAAGCCAGCTCCTCAGCTTTCTACTCCCGTTAATAGTTACACTCTCAGAAACCCACAGTGGGTCACTGTGAGTCAGCATTGACTCAATGGCAGTGAGTTTGCTTTTGGTTTGGATGGACTGCCAAGAGGACATAAAAAATGAGTCTGAGAAAGTGCAGCCAGAATGTTCATTAGAGGCAAAGATTATGAGACTTGGTTTTACATACTTTGGACATGCTGTCAGGAGAGACCAGTCCTCAGAGAAGAACGTCATGCTTGGGGCAGCAATAAAAAAAGAAAGGCCCTCCACAAGGTGATTGACACACTGGCTTTGACGGTGGTCTCAAACATGAGAAAATTGTAAGGATGGTGCAGGACTACGTTCATAATGTCATTATGAGTCAGAACCAACTCCTTGGCACCTAACAAAAACATTCTTAGCAAAATTGTGTTGGTTACATATTTGTGTATATGCATATATGTATGTATTTGTGTGTATATTTAAAACAATAAACCAACTCACTGCTAAGGAGCTAATGTTGACTCATAACAACCCCCTGTGGCTTTCTTAGAAAGTCCAGCGTTTCTCCCTTGGAGCTGCTGGTGGTTTTGAACTGCTGACCATGTGCGTTGCGGCCCAATGTGTAACCACTACACCACTAGGGCTCCCTTCAGTTATGTATATCTACTTACCCCCCCCCTCAAAACAATATATCATAAGTGCATTATTTTAAAGGAGAATGTGTACGTATATAGATTTTTTTTTTAGGAATATAAATTTACTTCTGTGTTATTCTGGGTTGACTAGATAAATGCAGAGTGACTCATGTATATAAGGAAGTTTATATACAAAAGCAGTTGGATATTGAGAAAACATCCCAGCCCAGTCCAGAGCAGGTCCATACATCCGATATTAGCTCATATGCCTGATACCAGTCTATAAAGTCGTCAGACTCACAAAACACATGCAATGACGCTGAGTGCTGGATGATCACAGGTCAGTGGGTAGAAAGTCTTTGGATCCAGTGGCGCAGCAGCTCAGCGCTGGCAGGATCTCATGTGGCTCCTCCAGTTTCCAGGGCTACATTTGGGTAGGTGCATGGGTCATCTCCTCGGGGATGTCTCGCAGGAAGTGAGCAGAGAGTAGTGTCTCCTACCTCCGAAGAGGAAAATACAGGAGTTCCCAGAATTCTCAGGAGAAGACCCTTCCCACACAGAGGTCTCATTGGCTATCTCCGAATTGACAGGCTAGACTCCACCCCTACACTCTTAATCCTCAAACTGACACCAGTTTATATAACTACCACAGCTTCCTTCTCTCTGTCATTAGTAATTTCTCCAGATGAGAGTATATGTTTTTAATTCAAAACAAGACGCTTGAGAACAACTATTACAATAATTTGTTGTTTTCTTACACTTCTTATTTCATTCAAGTTATCCAATGTCAATACTTATTTTGAGCTTTGGAATACTTACCCATCCATTGCAGCTCATAGCGAGATTATTAGGGTGAAAGGAATAATTTAGAAGAGCAAAAGCAAGTGGAGGTCCAGATGATTAATGATGATCTACAGAAAGATATTAATAATCAAAGATGGAAATGATCTTGAAAGTTATTGTAGAAAATTTTTCCCAAGACTTGGTACTGAAGAGGGAGGGGGCGGTGTTTAACCAAATTTCACACCTGAATGTCTGGGAAAAGGTTAAAGATGGAAAAAAGTATCAAGAGAGGCTTATTTGGTAAAAAAATATATTTGATTTTGAAGTCACAGAACATTCAGGTGGAGAATGTCTGATTTAACAGGCAAATTGTCATTGGAAAGGGGAGCTCAGCAGTACAGGTAGGGCTAGAGGCAGGAAAATTAGAGGGAACAGTTGATTCCAGATCATCGCTTTGTCTTTCCAGGCACTTGCAAATGTATTACCTTGTGAGCTTTGAGATCCCAATGGGCCCAAGTGCTCTTCTATGGCTTTGAGCTGCACAGTCCTAGGAGAAGAGTGGGGCACTTCAGGACTCCAAAGAGCCCAGCCTCAAGCAATGCAGTGTGATTAGGGCCTGGGTGGGGCAGCACTGCCCTAGTCTGACTGTTTAGAAAGACTATTTTAGTTACATACAGGAAAAGTTATATACTTCCTATGAACTTGCTAGATAATATTAGTACGTTTTTTACATATTTTGTGGCTTCTAATTTTCAAGAGGGAGAATTTTCCTAATTTCAAAGACAATAAAACTAAACTTAAGAAAGGTTAAATAAAAGGGGGGTGGGGGGACTAAGGATTCAGTCAGACATAGCTTTGATGGCCTGTCAGTCCGTTTCCCATTTCTTATTCCCTCATATGCCAAATAACATTGTGTAGAAGGATTTAAACCCATTATCCCTTGGTCTTTTCATTATACTTCACTTTGCCATACCTTCCTGTGAGGTGTTTTGGAATTCCTTGCCTCCATGTGAGAAACACAGTGCTTCTGATCTCAAAAGGCAATCCATTGATTCTTGGTTTTGGGGTGGCCATTTGCTGGAAGCGAGAAACCGTGTTTGTAAAACAAATGAAAGTTGAAAACACCATACATGTCTCCACCCAGCTGTGTAGACTTCCTGGAGTGCAGACAGATGCCAGCCTGGGCTTATTTTCTCTACACTGCTGTTGATACTGTTGTGTGCCATGGAGTTTCTCTAGGATGAGCTGAGAGTTCAAAGGCACCTGGAGGGAAAGAGAGTAAAAACACCCATTTTCCACAGCACCCTGCAGTTAGCTGAAAATTGTAATCATTTATGACGTCATCAGAAAAGCCACAGTATAAACCCAGTTGGCATTGTTTGAAGTGGACACAAAGAGTATATTTTATAAGACAAAGGCCAATTTGTACTGTGAAACTTCCCATAATTTTCAAGCTGGGCTGGAAGTGGCTACATTTACTTTCCCATCTTTATTTGGACTTCTGCATACTGCTTCTCAACAAAACTATAATCACAAAATGGCTTTGCAAAACTATAGGGCACTGCCATGTACAGGGACCTGGTGATTTTTCTTGGTGCATATTATTTGTCGTGTTCAGAAGGGGTAAGGCTATCTTTATTTTTCTCTTGAAAAGATGAATTTTCTAGTTTGCTTTAATTGTGATTATCTTTTTGGTTTTGAAGAAAGATGTGAGATGTGGTACTCTGCTTGCTTAAAGATTACAACCTTGAGAACACAGTAGGCCAGCCCTACCCTGCCATATAGACTCATGATGTGTCCACATCAACTTGGCAGTAATGGGTTTGGTTTAGTTGGGTTTTCTTAATGTTAGTCATTATCTAGTAAATTATGAGAAGGAAAATTAAAGCTAAATGTTTAGGGTTCTAGTTACTACTTAACTTAAGTTGCCTTGCACTGTTAATGTTAAAATTCATGAATATTGCTCTCTATTCCTTGGGGAAATCCTGCAAGGAAGTAGGAATTTCCCCTTATCATTCCGCCTCTAGCAGTGTATTTCAGCCTAACCCCTAACGGCACCGTGTCCCTATTAATTCCCCATCTCTTTACAAACTGTCTAAATTCTGCTCATTTGCTAGAAGGGACTTTCCAGACAGACAAGAAAACAGCTTTAAAATGCTGCACTGCGGGCTGTGGGCATATTAAGTCATCCCCGCCTGCCCCCCCACTGTGCAGTCTGGGAATTGAGGGGCACCTCTCTGATGATGCATTCTAATGAGATGCCAGAGTGTAGTGCGCAAGCGTTTTCTTTCCCCTCCCCCTTTTCTTCCTTTTCCCAAACCCTGTCTTCTCCCTGTTTCCCCTCCTACTCCTTTATCCCCTCCCTCTGTCTCAGTTCTGCAGTAATCTGGGCTGAAGCACATTCCTGCTTTTCCAGGCATTCTGTTAAGGATGTATTGTGGCTTTTGTTTGGATTGCAGCATACACAATTACAGGTAACACATTGAAATTGAACTAAACAGATCATTTTTCTTGTAAATTTTGTAACGAGGCAAAATATCCCATTGGCATCAATGAAAATAAATTAGCTAATTTTATCAGTGATAATTATAGTGAAACGTTTTCAGAAATGTAGAGGTAATGAAAAAATTTAAGTGTACTCTTGTTTTCTCCCTGCAAAAGGCTCTAATGAAAGGAATGGGGGTGTAGATTGATTTGCCTTCTATTGATTTTGTTTTATGTTAATCTTCAAAGCTTGCTATTGCTGTGCTTCCTCTGGAGCCTAAGGACCAGTGTTATGTGGGGTGCTGCTGGGGGTAGCCATGGGTATCTGGTGGAAAGGGTGATACCAGCCTGAGCTAGCCAGGTTCTTTGATTAGGGTGTTAGATGCGAAATGTAAAATTGCTCTCTCCTTTTCTTCTATCAGCTGTTTAGAGGACCCTCATTACAACTCCTGCTGAAGTTCCTAATCTTCCTCCCTTCTCTTCTGCCCCTTCCCCTACCCTCAATTGGCCTGAAGACATTATCCCCAGAGTTTATCTTACTCTCCTGGTGCTATGTGTATGGTGAACCTGCCACTATGGCCACATCTGGGACTGGCCAGACAACTGCTGCTGGCTCTCGCTATTCCAAGAAGGATTTAAAGGGGAATTGTACTGCAGGCAATGCACCAGAGCAGCAGCATCAGGATCGTGGGGACTAAGGCTCCTCTGACATTATTACACATGCACAGAGCTGACCGCAATGACAGCAGTTGCTCCTTTGAACTGCCAGCAGCAGCCAAGTGGCAGCATGAAGTGAGAGATCACTCCTGAGCTCAAGATGAACTTCACCTTGGATGGTAATCAGAGCAGCCGCCCCTTTTGCCTCTTGGCATTTGGTTATTTGGACACTGTTGATTTTTGCCTTTTGGAAGTGCTGATTATTGTCTTTCTCACCGTATTGATCATTTCTGGCAACCTCATTGTGATTTTTGTATTTCACTGTGCACCTCTGTTGAACCACCACACTACAAGTTATTTCATACAGACGATGGCGTATGCTGACCTTTTGGTTGGGGTTAGCTGCCTGGTTCCTTCTTTTTCTCTCCTACACTACCCGCTTCCAGTAGAAGAGTCGTTGACTTGCCAGATATTTGGTTTTGTGGTATCAGTTCTGAAGAGTGTCTCCATGGCTTCTCTGGCCTGCATCAGCATCGATAGATACATTGCTATCACTAAGCCTTTGATCTATAATACCCTGGTGACACGCTGGAGACTGCGCCTGTGCATCTTACTGATTTGGCTGTATTCCACTCTGGTCTTCCTGCCTTCCTTTTTCCACTGGGGCAAACCTGGGTATCATGGAGATGTCTTTCAGTGGTGTGCAGAATCTTGGTATACCAACCCATACTTCACCATGTTCATTGTGATGATGTTGTATGCCCCAGCAGCCCTTGTTGTGTGCTTCACCTATTTCAACATCTTCCGAATATGCCAACAGCACACAAAGGAAATCAGTGAAAGGCAAGCCCGTTTCAGCAGCCAGAGTGAGAAGGCTGGCGAAGTGCAGGCTGGCCCCGATAAACGCTATGCCATGGTCCTCTTCCGAATCACTAGTGTATTTTATATCCTCTGGCTGCCGTATATTATATACTTTTTGTTGGAGAGCTCTACTGGCTTCAGCAACCACTTGGCATCCTTCTTGACCACCTGGCTTGCTATTAGTAACAGTTTCTGCAACTGTATCATTTATAGTCTCTCCAACAGCGTCTTCCAGAGGGGATTAAAACGCCTCTCAGGGGCCATGTGTACTTCTTGTGGGAGGGAGACCACAGACAAGGATCCTTACACAGTTAGAAGTAAAGGCCCCCCTAATGGATGCCAGGTGTAAAGTGGCACAGATATTGGGTCACTGTGTGTGTACATGTTTGTGTGTATGTGCATTTTCTTTTTTTATTTCTTTTTATATCTAGTTTACTAGGAAATCTGGGACAAAATAATTTGATGTTCAGCAATCCCATAGAATGGTCCATCCAAAGTAACCCTCCAAGCATACAGAAAATGTTTTTCTAAACAATATATTTAAACCAGAAAAATCAGGACCACAAAAATAAAAATTCTTCTGGTTTCAGTTTTTGAAATGCCTTGAAAATGACTCCACTTCTTAGATTTAAAATAAATAAAGGCCCATCTAACACCTCTCTTAAACTGGCATGACTGATTCTGGGTGTGAAAAGCTTCAACATTTTAAAAAGTCATCATTTTCTTGACCCACTCTGGGTTCTTTCCAGCTGTTCGAGTTCCATGTGCAGATGATTTATTTTAAGATAGACTGATGAATTAACCCAGATTATATGTGAGGGGGCTTCAAACAGTTCCTGGGAAAATGGAATTAAAAGGAAATAAAATTTTGTGAGCATTCTGGAGCCCCTCCGTGTGTACACGTGCGTTCCAAAACATACCTGATGATAACTTCTAGCACTGTCATTTAGAAAGCTTAATGTTTTATTCTCTTGAGAGAATTCTCATTAGGGGGAATGTGAACATTTAAATAATTTCAGAATGTTACACTCAACAGTGAAGCAGAAGTGCATCCAAATCATATAATTTCTGAAAAACTGAGTTACTCTTTGTGCCCTACTTCACAGAGATCTAAAGAAATGTGTGCATAGACATGAAAGTGTTGTGGTATTTGTGCCTTACCTTTGTTTTATATGTGTATTGAGAATATGTGAATTGAGTTGGATTTCTATTTTACAACAAATAACTGATAGGCTGATGGCTGTAATTTTTATAATGGTAAAATATATACAAGGTGCCTTCTGTTCTAGCTATAGAAAAAAATTGGCATTATAGAACATCAAAGAGAAGAATATTATGAGAAAATGAATAAAAGATATATACTGTTTTAATTAGTTCATTTTTTAAATGCAAGGGTGGTTTCTTTGTGGTTAAATTGAATCTATAGAAGCAGCTCATTTCAGAAAACTTCTTTTTATTGAATATTAATGAGTCCCCCCTTGAAGGAGGGATGAAGATGTCTGGCTAATCCCCGTCTCCTTTTCTTGTTGTTATTTTCTTCCTGGGGGGATGTAGCGAGGAACCCTTTGGGACACATTTCTTCCCTTAGGAGTACTCTATTTTCTTTTTTAGCCAAACTTCTCACCAAAGCCATAAAATTTATTATTGTTCTCTAGCTGTGTTAGTGAGAATGATGCATTTATATGGAGTAGTGATAATTTGTTCATAAAAATGAATGGAAGGGGTTTATTTTTGAAAAAGAGGGGATTCCCAGCAGTTCCAGGCATTCCCAGCAGTTCCAGGCATGATACTATTTCCTCTACTGGTTTCAGTAATTTGGGAATTTTCAGGAAATTTATTTGATATCTGCCTTTGGCTAGATGTTATAATCTGAGTGCTACAATGGTGTTCACTGAGATGGAATATGGAAGAAACCCAAGAGACGTGGGCTTCTGAATCCAAGAAAGGACATGAGTATTTATAAAACAGGTAGATAGGCTTTGGGTTTTCCATCTTGACTTTAGAATCCCCCCTTCTCTTAAATAGGGACAGTATTTTTGGATTTTAGCCATCAATTTTATTTTAACCTGAAAATATATAATTTATTTTTCTCTTATTTTAAATGAATAAATGTTAGGTAAACATCCAAAATTCAAAATCTGAGTTCTGTCCAAAGCTTGCTCACACTTTATATTTAGTATTAAAATTTTGATTCTAAGCTATTTCAAAATAGAAATTTTGAAATAAGCTATGTGCAATGGCTTTTAAATTACTAGTTTGGGAAGAAAACGCTTTTCCTGGATTCTGGAAAGTAATTGCACACATTTTTCCTTTACTTAAATGGTAATGATCTAAAAAACAAAATTTACACTTTATGTATTTTGATGTATTAGTACAAACTGTGAAAATTGTCTAGCAAATATGGCAATCTTTAAGACTTCTAATTTTTATCAAAAACAGATATGAAATTAGAAAGCTTTACTCTCTTTTTTCCTCAGAAAGGGCTCCATCTTACAAGAATGAAAAAAGGAAATAGCTGTTTAATTTTCTTGTAATGGCCATTCAAGCTGGTTTTTTAAATACCAGAAAGATAACAAATCTCTTACTAAATGCTTTTGTTTATAGCTTTTCTACATTATTTTTTAAGGACCAAATTCAAATACAATTAGAGGCTTTTTTTTCACATTTGAAGCTATGATAATGTTGCAGACAAAAGCTAAAGTAGATACTAAATTTATACAGTGATTTTAACCAAAATTAAAGGTCTCCCCTCCCCAAACTGATACTTGCTTAAAGTCGTGTGTCCTTCTAGTTTATCGTGTCCTTATTGTGCTGTATGAACTCGTAAGGTTTTTCTCATGTATCCAGTTGCTCTTTTTACATTAGTTGTCCATACTGCATTTTAATGTGTATGTTAGAATGTGGAGGGGCCCTGAATCAGTCGGATCATCTCCAGTGGCTTGGGGCAATTTCTATGTGACACATTTTGAAAATCTGAGTGTGTTTGTTTGTTTTAAATAATCTTTTTTCATCTTGGCACATTTAATAAAACATTTGATGTTTGGCTTAAGTACCAATTTGACTAGTTCGGAATGAGGGGAAAATGTATTTAAATACCATAAAAATGTATTTAAAACCTTGGGCTTTAGCAGGACATCTCATTTAACTTTATATGGTATGTGACTGATGTCAGAAGAGGCATACACTGATTGAGTTGAAGTTATTTTATATTAAATTTTGAAATAAGATTATATTATTATATTTATAAATTAGTTCTGTGCTTTACGTAATGATTTCATTTTAGGCATATTTGCCTCAGCGGAGAAATGATCGTCACAAGGACAAATGTAACCGCATCAGCATGAATGTTTGATGTTTTCATGGGCCTGTTGACTTGTAGCAAAATTCCATTTGACAAATGGTTTTGTGTAAGCTTTATTTATAGATAAATACTTTGTGAGCCTTTTATAAAGACTTTTTTTTACTTGAATTAAGGTCTCAATGCTTTACAGATTGAGAAAACTTGAATTTTTGTAATATAATTACATTGTCCACCTTCTTGAACTTGAATATGAAGTGGCAGGGATACACAGACACCTGGTTAGTGGAGTGATTTCACTGAGGATTTCCTCAACTTTCAGATTTGATTGGAAATCTGCACAGGGGCTTTGTAGGAAATACATTAATTTCTGTGTTTTTCTGTATAATTTGACTAATAAATGATCAGAAAACCATTATTTGTTATACGAGCAGAATTTGGGAAGTTGAAGGATAGAAAATAATGGGATTTTAAAAAGTCTTCATAAATCACTTTATGTGGTAAGTTTTTGCATGATATTTTGCATTTAAGGATGAAGAAGCAAAGTATGAATATATATATTGAGTGTACATATTACTAATATATTTTTCAGACTGATAATGCTTTAGACATTTCGGTGGCTATAAATGAGTCATGTAGCTTCAATTTCAGGGCTACCAAAGGACCGCATGATCTGATAAAATGAACTTTGAACTGAGAATCAAAAAAAATCTGGGTTTCTATTACAAATAATTTGTAAGGTAGGGCAAATTGATTTGCGAAATGCTGTTTTTTTCTGTAAAAGTAGATAATGATTCCTTCATGCATCATATGGTAACATTGAGAATTGAATTCGTTAATGGATGTGCAAGTGCTTTGTAAATGCTAAAAATTCTGTGCAAATAAACATGATTGTTGTCATTTGTTCTCTTACACTTTTGCATGTCAGGAAGTCTACCCTGGGACGTGTTTCCCCTCGCCCCATGCTAGGTCACGACACCACAACACTTGGCGATCCCAAATTTGTGAACAAGATAAATCATCACTTTTCTAAGATGACAACAGCTTGGAATTGAATATAAAATTGCTTTCATTTACTTCTTTGGTTTGTGCTCAACTCTCTGGCAAGGAACATGGCTCTTCACATCTTTATCCCCGCGGTTCTAACATAGAACTCGGCTCAGAGTAAAAGTTTTAAAATATTTTATAGAAAGAATGGTTGGCCCATTCTATGACTTCTAATCATATTCTTTCCATAGTCAAATTTTCTTCTTCAATTACTTATCTTTTAGTCTAATTCTTTTTAAATCTTAGTAGTCTTATGAATCTGAAACTCTCCGTGAAAGTAGTCTATAGATGCCACTGCTCTTGTATTCTACAAGATAGTTATTTTACGGATTAATACTAAAAGGACATTCCTAAACTCTAGAGCAATAACTGACGTGGTTTGTGTGTATCATCTATAAACTACTTACTTGGAAAAGCAAGATACAAAAGTACGTTGAAAGTTAACCATCACTCAAAAAATAGGATAGAGACATGAAGTCTCTAAGATGTTTAGTACAAAGGGAGGGGAACTTGGGAGCTAGAAAAGGACCTTGGAGATCCTTTGGTGTGAATTGCTTTGTTTCACAGGCAGTTTAAGATCTGTTTAAGGAACTAATTTAAGATCTGTTTATAATAAAATCCAGACTTCTGGATGTGTTATCTTAGTATACCATGCAGAAGGCTTGGAACTCTAAGCATAGGAAACAGTATGAATAGCAATATAAATTTTACTTGAGGTTTCTTATGTTTCAGTATTTTATAAACATTTTATTTAAACCTTCCAGTACTATGTGACCAGTTAGTTTCATTAACTCCGTTTTAGAGATGAAGAAACTGAGGATTAGCGTTGCCAGACTCGCTTAGCTAATTAGTGGAAGATCTGGGTTTCAAACCTAGGCCGTTCTGACTCCAACGCTTGCATTTTAAACTCATTTAATTCTCACAGCAACCTATGAGGTAGTTATTTTTATTAACCCTATAATACAGCTGGAGAAATTTAGGGTTAGAGAAGCATTAGATTTTTAGGAAGAAGAAAAAGGGCAGACTTCTATCAAATACAGCAGATTGAATGCGCAAGGTTAATTTTCTATTAACAAAAAGAATAGCATAAGCATAACCTATGTGGACTAAGTAGAAGACGAGCAGAGGTCATGACAAGATGAATGATGCCAACAGAATATGTAATATAGAAACACACTGACCAAATGAAAACTGACTGCAGAATAGACAAAACTTGAGTCCGAAAGTCAAGGGGGATGGATCAAAGAAACAAGCTGATTTACCCATGTAACCTAAGAAACACTTGGGAGTTGAATTCCCAAGATACTTCTTAGTAGCAGGGAATAAGAAAGAGGCTGAAAAGAGAAGAAAACTTTAATAGAAAGTGTATATAAAGAATATCTAAATATTGTCATGTCCCAGTCCCCCACTTCATCACACTTTGCTCCCCATCCCAAACTTGCCTAAGCAGTCAACTATATTTAATTATGCCAACAGGAGTTGGGAAGTTTGCTCATTACAAACATTGAATCGCAGACATTGGACACCAGGCATAGCCAATGATAGGATAAAGTACCTTGATCAACCCACGAGTTTCCAGAGAAGGTCTGCATATTAAATAATCAGCTCTTTTGTCCCACTTCACTTCCAGAATGTTTTTAGCCAGCCTTAAACCCTGTAAGTAAGAAAGAAATAGAGGCTAGTCTAAGGACTGGCACTTGAAGGTTCATATTACCTGCTTGGTCAACAGACCTTGTCCAGGCATATAGAGCTTCCGTTTAATTTTTCACTTCCTCTGTTTAAATATTAACAAACAGCCAGATATCGCTGGATTTATGAGGAAAGCTTCTCACATAAAATGCAGCATCCACTACAAAGGAAATGACAGGAAACACAGTGCAGGTTACAGAGAAAATTTCCCCAACTGTTCCACTTATAACTAAAATTGTTGGAGATTTTGCATCCATTAAAAGAACTGGGTGCCACGAGAAGGAAGCATTTAAGAGAACAAGAGCATTCTTGGGATTTAGGTCTAATGAGAGAGGCTTGCGGAACAGTTGGAAGATGAAGTAGGCCAGATAGTGGAGGTGGAGGAGGTAGAGAGAAGAAAAAAGATGGACACTAGTAAATGAAATGCAAGAAAATTAAAGGCTCAATCAAGGAAGCCCAAAGTCTGACTGACAAATTTCCTAGAAAGTGAAAGAGGAGGGAACTCTCAAGTGCCACCAATGGCCATGTCCGCCCCTGAAGGGTACGAGTCTCTCTCCAGTGTGAAGGTCCTCACACAATGGCGGTGGAAGGCTCCAAACCATGTAACAGCATGAAATTTCAGAACACCAAGGATGTAAAAAAAAAAAAAAATACAACAAGCTTCTTAGGCTTTGGGGAAGGGTGGAAAAATGAAAACATACAAGCTGTAGAGATCTTAATACCACTGAACTCTCATTCACATTGAAGCAAGAAGATGAAAGGGGGATCGCTTCAAATTTTTAAGAAGTGATTCCTAATCAAGAATTTTATGTCCATTCAAACTCATTCAAGTTAGGGTAGGGAACTAGCATAAACCTATTTTGAAATGTGCAGTTTCTTAAAACACTTACCTGCATTACATACTTTCTCAAGAAATTACTGAAGATATATTTCCCTCGAAAGAGATGTATCCAATAGGAAGATCATGCAGAACCCAGGAAACCAGGGACTCCCCAAACTAGCAAGACGTGGAGAGAATTCCTGTAAGGATGGGAATCCTAGGAAGATGGTTGTGCAGCAGCCCTAGAGAGCAGCATAACCAAATTGGAACAGGAGAGAGCAAAGCACTAGGAGCAGTGTCTATAAGGAAAACAATTTGAGATTTTGACCATATTGAGAAGAGGATTTCACAGTTCTGTCAGATCTATAGGGGAAGAAATTTTGATAGAAAACCAAACAAAAGAAAAGTGATAACTGCAGAAATATACAAGAAATTGAAGATGAACTCTAATTCACTCTGGCTCGGTTTCAAACCGTATTGATCTAACCCAAAATTTGTAGTGGAACTGTGTTGAAAGGTTGAAGGGGAGGGTGTGTGTGTATGGTGGGGGGAGCATGTAACAGTAGTGTCAACTTCCATTACTAGAAAGTCTGAAGACAAGGCCTCAAAGCAAAGCACCAAACTGCTCTTAAAATAGAGCAATCTGAGCGTTTCATTCAGAAATAGAAAGGGTGAAAGAGGGAGAAAGGAAATAGTTGGCTCTGGGGAGTAGGGAAGCAGGATGGAGGGACTAAGGACTGTGCTATTTTTCGTAATAACCCAAAAGACCAACCCACTGCCATCATGTCGATCCTGAATCAGAGCCAACCCTATGTAGGGTTCCCAAGGCGATGTAAAGCTTTATGGGAGCAGCCAGCCTCATCTTTTTCCATTGGCGTGGCCAGTGGGTTTGAACTTCTGACCATATAGTTAGCAATTATCAGCCCAATGCCTAGCACCACTAAGGCTCCTTTATTTTAGGAACGTTAGTTTTTATGAAAAACATGGACCACATGTAGTAAAATGCAAATAAGCTTCATCTGAAGCCCAAAGAACCCCGGGAAGAAGGAAAAGTGAGGAGCAAAAGATGGGGGCAAAGGCACTATTGTCTATGGCCCTTTACAGAGCAGTTTCCTATTCCTCACCGCATTTCAACTTGTCGGAAGATAAGCAAATGTATTTTTATTCTTCTCACAGTTGTGCTAGCAGAGCATTAGAACTTTAAGATTGACACTCCATGTCACGGTTATTTGTTTTAATCTTTTCAGATTTTTAAATTTTGGTTTTTGCCAAGAGAAGATAAAAACTAATAACATTTTCTTTGATACCATAAGAAGAAATATATGAGAAACAAGTGTGTATAAAATAAATGAACAGACTGGCACACAAGTATCTGTAATAAAAGACTTCATATGAAATCAAGAGAAGTGCGGAGATTTATATATTCATAGATAAGGGGGAGGCATTGTATGCGTTGCCATAGAAAGCAGCATGTATGTGAGGTAAGCTGCGCTCCTGGTAGCGTCCCTTGAAACACAATGGGCTGGCTACAAGTTGGGCTGCTAACCTCAATGTCCACAATTCATAATCAACCACAAGCCACTCTGAGGGAGGAGAAAGATGAGGGTTTCTATCCCTGTAAAGATTTCCAGTCTTAGAAACCCACAAGGGCAGTTCAGCTTTGTGGGAGCATCGCCACGAATTTGAATGGACTACATGGCAGTGAATTTGGGGGGAAAGCTCCTAGTAGAGTAGAATTTCAGCTTCACTCCGCCATCTCCATACACATAGTCTTAGAATCACATTACCATGAAGTCGCCAGCTGGACAGGGTAAAAGGAACCCAAATGAATGATCTCTAGGCCGTGATAAAATGATACACAATTATGAAACAATATTTGGCATGAGAATTCAAAAACAAAACCAAAAAAACCCACTGCCGTGGCTCATAGTGACCCTGTAAGTCAGAGTAGAACTGCCCCTGTGGGTTTCCAAGTCTATAAATCTTTTCAAAAGCAGACATGTCTTCTGTGTGGCAGCTGGTGGGTTCAAAGCCTGACCTCTCAGCTGCCAAGTACTTAACGACTATATCACCAGGGTCTCTTTGACATGAGGAAGCCCTTGCAAAATAAAAGGCACATCTTTATGTTGAATTACTAATTGTAGTCACTTAATGAGAGATTTGTTAGCTTATTATTAAAGGAAAATATGAGAGTTCAATTTTTTTCACAGTAAGATTTTTGTTGAGCTTTCTGAAAATACTTAAGGAATTGAATCAGTGACGGTCTTTCAGGGAGGAAGCAGAAGCTACAGCATTTAAAATAGCATGATTTATTCCTGAAATTGACTCCTGAAGGACAAAAGCCTTTGCTGCCAAAGCCATTTACAGCTAGATTGTCCCACCAAATAACAGTTTTAGCCCTATGTGTGTCTCTGACTTCGTTGCCCACTAGAGAGCAGAATCAGACTTAACGTTTTTTTCATTTAAAAAGTTCCCCTCCTTCATGGCATGATACTTGTAAAAATAGAAACCAGTCCTACTTAGGGTATGATAACACAATGCATTGTATTGGTCATGTGTTATATCGTGTAGAACAATGAAGATAGAGTCACATAAATTTCCCATCCTCCTTCTGGCAGTAAAGTATGTCTTCTGAGCTTCAAGAGGGCTCCTTGCCTTTACATGAGGATGGCACCACCATTACATGAGTCAGTTCACGATCATATGCATGTTACGCTGCCAGTAAGGCGCTTGAAACTGCTACTGCTCTTATGGTTATACTTGTGGTTCATGTTTTCTTGCTCTGTCTCTCCCTCTCTCCCCCACCCTTGAGATATGGATTTTGGAGTCTGACCCATTGTTTTCCCCTCTATAATTTGGGATATTATATCTTCATTAAAATTATTGTGAAAATGTGCTACTATCTTTTATCTAAAGTGTGTAGAATTGTGTTTGGCGTGTTGTGAAATCTCAGTAAAAGGTTGCTACTACTAATTCTTTGTCATACCTTGGCCAGAGTCTGCCAGTGATTTTCAGGGCCTGTTGCACATCGGCACACGCCGTCCGAGGAAAGGTTCTGGGAGAACGTGGAGCTGCCTGGTGGGCTTCCTTCTCTCGGGGGGAACCCCTTAGGTATTGCCTTGGATGGTTTGCTCACTGCTTTAAAATTGATGTTTTGTGCACTTTTGATGCTTTTATAGTGTGTTCTATAGGATGGTTAGTCCCATACAACTTCATGGACTTTAAGATACATCTGGTATTTGATACACTTCACCAAGGAACAAGTCATTGGTGCTTCTAAGTGAGAACTTTAATAGTTTAAAAAGTGGAAAGAAGCTTGGGGCTGAAGTGGTAAAGAGAGGTCATGTCAACTAAACTTTTGAAAACTTTTGGTCTTAAGAAAATGCATTGTGGCAAAGGACCTTTTAAGATTCCGAGTCCATATGAAGAGGGCCCATTTATTTCCTTCAGGAATAAAGAGTCCATTTAATGTGCACAGTGATTTAAAAATACAGTGAACCCTCGCCACTTCGCGCTTCGACTTCCGCGGCTTCACTATATCGCGGTTTTTGCGTAACAGCACCCACTGCCTACACCCGCTCCTTCAGAGGAAAAAGACGGCGACCCACCTGTAGAGTACATCCCTTAAGTCATTTCATAGGCTATTGATTACAGTATTTGTAAGAACTATATATAATAATACTGTATGTGAAATATGTAATACTGTAAACTAGATGCCATAATATAATAAATAATAAATGATAATTGTAACGTCCAAAATGTTTTACTGTATTTTCCCTTTTTCGTTTAATAAATTGGATAATACGAGTGTAATGGTGACTAAAGGGTGTCTTTTCATGTCCTCTATGCTCTAACTACGAAAATATTTGATTTACAAATAAGGAATCCTACTTTGTGGAATTTCATTTATCACGGTAGGGTCTAGAACCGATTAACCGCGATAAACGAGGGTTCACTGTATGTGTTTGAGAGGCAGTCAGTTCCTAGGTTAGAATCTTCGCACTACCGCTTGCTAGCTGCAAGACCTACAACACATAAACTCTTTGTCTCTGTTTTCTTAAAATAGAACCCAACCACCCACTGCTGGTATTATGGCGACTCCTTCTAGGGTTTTTGAGACTAAATCTTTGAGAGCAGAAAGCCTCATCTTTCTCTCACAGAGCTGCTGGTGAGTTCAAACTACCGGCCTGCAGTTTCCAGTTCATTGCCAACCAGGGCTCCTTCTTAACTAGAACTTGGAGTGGATTGTTGTGAGGCTTAAATAAGCTAATGACACTTGTGAAGCTCTTAACATAGTACTTGGCACACGGTGAGCACTCGGTTAGGCTCCAGACCAAGTCTCAGTTCTGCCACACGAATAATCCAAAGACTAGCTCAGCATTTGTCAGATTCTATGAAAATGAGTTTCTGGTATACTTGGAAGCAACAAAAGCAAAGAAACAAGCAGAATACACTGACTACAAGCGTGCAGGTATGGGCTAATATTAAATTTATGTGACTATATCTTCATTGTTCTACACGATATAACACATGCCCAATACAATTCATTGCGTTATCATACCCTAAGTAGGACTAGTTTCTATTCTTCCAAGTAAATAAAATAGTCCTCCCATAGGTACTTTTTTCAACCAAACAAATTAAGATTTGAAAAACCTTAATTAAAAAAACGCCCTTAATTAAGTTCTTTTGATAATTGGCCACAACTTGCGATTGGTTAGGGCAAGTTAAACTAAATCACCTGGGTAGTTCTAGAGTGCCTGTTAAGGTATTGATGGTGTTGAACTGCTAGCGATATTAGGAGGTTGGGTTTTTGCCTAAATAAAATGAAAGATTATGAATAGTGCAATAAATGGTTTTACTATTCTATATATAAAACAAATATTTGATATTTCAATATTTTACATGTACAATTCAGGGGCAATAATGACTTTAAAGTGTAGCCATCACCACCTTCCCATCAGGCTTACTAGAAAGAAGCTCATTGCCACCTGAATGAAGACTTCCCTTTCCTTACTTTTTTCTTTCCTTGACAACCCCTAATAGACTATGCATGTGCCTCATTTTAATAATTTCATATAAGTGAGATCATACAATCTTTGTCCTTTTCTGAATGACGTATTTTACTCAGCATAATGTTTCCAAGGTTTATCCATGCTGCATCTTATATCAGGACGTAATTTCTCTTTCTGGCTGAATAGTATTCCAATGTACCACATTTGCATTCACCTTTTGGGAGTAGTGCTGTGTTGAATAGCTGATGATTCCTCAACATTTTCTCCCAACTTGTAGGTTGTCTCTTTGTTCATATAGCCCAGTAAGTTTGCAATTTATAGTTTTCCAAGAATCGTAAGTAAAAGGAAATTTACAAATTTTAATTCCAGGTGCTACTTTCCTTAGGAAAGTTTTAAACATTTTAGTATTACATACAAATACAAGGGGGCTTCAAAGAGTTCATGAAAAAATGGAATTAAAAGATAATGGAATGTTTCTAAGAACTTCTTGAAGCCCTCTAGTCAAAATTGGTTGGAATTATTTCCTATACCCTGTTAATTTTTAAGTTATTTAATTAATAAAAGATTTCACTTACTTGCATTTTTACCTTAATTTATATAGCCTAAAGACTTTATAAAAATGTATAATTGGATATTGATTTGTTTATGTACGTAAAATATAGCTTGAAGAATGTGGGGCTTAATAGTGTGTGCGCGTATTGTTAGTAGGTGATTTTAAGAAAGTTTTATTCTTAGCATATAATACCTTATCAACCAAGCCAATAGTATAAGTTAGGAAATATAATTAGTGTTAAGCTATATTAAGCTGGGAAGTTGACAGATAGTTCTAATTAGAAGAGTAGTCTGGGATATGATTTTGTGCTAATTTAGCTGGATCATAAGTTACTCCCAGCTATCACTGCCACACCGTTTTACTCAAAAGTGACATTTTGTGTGTTCACTTTTGTCAGGTAACAGATTTTGGGCCCGTTTCTTGGACCTCTCCACGATGGAATGCTGTGAAGGATAATCAACAATAGCAAAGTAGGAGAAGGTTGACGGTGCAGTTAGCATTCATTCCTTATCTATACATGTTTTGGGACAGTTTTGCCAAACATTGACTAATTTTCCTGTGGGAAACTTGAGCCCTAAAAGGAAATGAACATAGCTGAAGGGCTGCACATCACATGGGACTCAGGTTATTTTTAGAATGGCACTAGAATGCCATATTTGGATTGAAGCAATGTAGTAACGTTATTTTATTAAACAGAGCCATTTTTTCCCTGAGGAGACCATCTACTTTTTTTTATTACATCGCATGCTGTAGATTCAGCACAGCAAATAAATCACCGCTTAGCTGATGTATGTATGAGAGTTAAAGGGTGTATTAGAGTTGGAAACACTGACCTTAAACCACTTCTGAGACCCGCTTATTGAGTCTGGTTCTGTTTCGGGCAGTTCATTGATTGCAGTACATGTTGGCTTTTTGCTGTGCATGTTTTAGGGTAAGTTATTTTTCTTTCTTGAGAGAGAAAGAATGTGAACAAAGAAGAGTTAGAAGCATTTGGGATTTTTATGATTATTTGATGGCCTTGAAATAGAAGTGCTCCTTACTAAATGAGACCATGATCACAAATTTTTTTAAAATAAAGATAAGCAGCAAATATATTTCACACAGAGTTATATCATGTTTCAGTTAGCTTAGTTCATAAGTTTAAAAACAAGCATGGCACCATTGATCATTTAAGTGTCAGCTTTTCTGCTGCCTAATTTATATTCTTGTGTACAGTGAAACTTTGAGAGCCAGAACTGAAGAGACTGGCTTGATGTTTGGGTTTTGCAAGTTTTCGCCTGTGACCCAGGGCGCAGTCTTACCACTTTTCCACTGTTCATATTACTGGAAAGTATTGGAGTTGTCCTTTTCTGACAGGTTTCCACCTTAGTCAACTTTCCGTTTTCACAGACTTTTTAAAAAAAAAAAAAAATTTTATTGGGTTACAATGAGTTCCATCTGAAAAGCTGGCAAATTGCACATTTTGTCCTTTGGCCTCTCCTCCGAGATTGGAAGTATGCCAACCACCATAAATCTCAAGTCTGGTTGGAAAGTGTTAGCAGGAATATGCCACACTCTCTGCTACCAGCTGTCCACATGCTTATTTCATCTTTTTGAACTTCGCGAGATGAGACCGCATTTAACAGAGAGGGCTATTAAGGCCCCAGATAAATGACTTGCCTAAGGTCACACAAGTTAGTGAGAATGAGAGTATTTGAAACTAGAACTGCTTGCTCTTAAGAGTATATATGTTTTCTGTCCATTGCATTGCCCTCTTTCTGGTAGCGCACCTAAATTTCTTTTTCTCCATTCTTTGTTAGAAGTCCAACTTCTGTCTTGCTTGACACAGTTGTGGGCAGATTCTATAATGCCTTCACTTACATGGCCATCAAAATCTAATTCTACTCTGTTGTGCAGCTTGGGATGTGCTACAGCTTGGGAATGTAAAGTTTACTGGAACGGAAATTTTAAAATATTAATTAAATAAACCATTACAATATTAATTACTGAGTATTTAATATTTGAATATTCCTTTTTTTTAAAAATTTAATGATATATCCCTCCTTTTGGCCCAGCTTTTAACATCTGTTTGTGTTTTTGTAAATGGTGATTTTATAGTAATTGTGAATTTTACATCCAAAAGCAGATCACCAGAATAAATCCCTTGAAATTGATTTTTCTCTTCTTTTGGATGTTTATCCAATTTATTTCTTGTTGTTGTTAGGTGCCACTGTGTCGGTTCTGATTCTTAGTGACCTTTGAACAATGAAACAGAACGCCATCCAGTTCTGTGCCGTCCTCAGAATTAATTGTCTGCGTGTTGCTGGCGGCCACTGTAACAGTCCATCTGACTGTTACTTTTCTTTTTTTTTTTTAAAGGTCATTTTATTGGGGGCTCTTAGAGCTCTTATAACAATCCATACATCAGTTGTATCCAGCATATTTGTAAGTATGTTGCCATCATTTCTTAACATTTACTTTATATCGAGCCCATGGTATCAGCTCCTCTTCCTCTCCCCTCCCCGTCATGACCCCTTGGTGAATTATTTTTATTTTCATATCTTACACTGACTACTGTTTCCCTTCATCCACGTTATATTGCTACCCTTAAGAAAAAGAATCTTCCTCTTTTTAACTGACCTTTCACTTTACCAGGGAATGTTCTCTCCTGACAACATGTCTGAAGTATGTGAGACAAAGTCTCACTGTCCTTGCTATTGAGGAAGATCCTAGCCATTCTTCTAAGACAGATTTGTTTTGTGGCAGTCCATAGAACTGTCAGTATTCTCTGCCAGCAGCATAGTTCAGATGCATTACTTTTTCTGTAGTTTTTGTCCATCTCTCACATGACGCAATTAAAAATACCATGGCTTGGGTCATTTGCACTCAATGTAATGATGTCTTCATTCTTACCTTGTAAGAGGGTCTTGTGCAGCAGATTTGCCCAATGCAATACATCTTGGATTTTTTGACTACTGCTTCCATAAGTGCTGATTGTAGATCCACGTAAAATGAAATCCTTTACAGCGTTCGATCTTTTCTTAGTTTATCTTGATGTCATTTATGTGACCAGATGTGAGGATTTTTGTTTTCTTTGCATTCATTTTTAGGCATTCATTTGTTGATCTTCAACAAGTGCTTCAAGTGCTCCTCACTAACACCTAGCCAAGTTGTGTTATCTGCATATCAAAGGCTGTTAATAATTAGCCTTTATCCAGTCTTGATGCCGTATTATTATTATTATTATTATAGATAAGCATCTTGAATTTGTTTTTCTGGCAGTCTTATTTATTTAGGGTATTTTAAAAACGGAGTCCTTAAAGTTACTTCTAACAAGCTAACTTTTTAAGAATAAAATATATAACAAAAACCATTTCTGTGAAACATAATATATAGAACATAGTGTTTGGGGCCATATTGTTTGTTTTATTTAAGTTATTACTTAATTGCTTTTAACAAAGCATTTCTAACACTCTGGACCAATCAGAAGAACTGACTTTTTTAGGCAGCAAGCTAGCTAGCTTTGGGAGTAAGAATCTTCCCTGTGCTGGCTGTTTCTCATGGCAGACTTCCACGCACTTTCTTTGTTTGGGTACTTTCTTTTTCTTCCTGTCATTCTTAGCTTTCTATTTTTCAACTTGAGTATACAAAGGGTGTGTATTCAAAGGGTTTCCTCCAGTTCCCAGTACCTTGATAATACTGAGAAGTTACTCAGTGGGCCAATTCTCACAGTAAGGTATAAAAATAGTCATGTAAAAGAATTACAGCAAGGGGAGCTACTGTGGTTCGGACTAATAGACAACTTTTAAAACTCAAATGAAGGAACGAAACTAGCACAAACTATTTTAGAAGAGCATTAAAAGAAACTTCAGAAAGCCTCACCATTGTTTTCATCATGCACCCTAAAATACTGGAAATTGAGGCCTAGAAATCAGCCCTAAGAACAGAGCCCACCTCTTTGATGGTTCTAAGGAGCAT
Organism: Echinops telfairi; assembly: GCF_000313985.2. Lineage (NCBI taxonomy): Eukaryota > Metazoa > Chordata > Mammalia > Afrosoricida > Tenrecidae > Echinops > Echinops telfairi. Next base: position 2,345,160 of record NW_022103929.1, on the reverse strand, counting down.
ATACCACAATTATGTCCACCAGTTTTAGTCCACAAATTCAGTCTTAACATTTATTTAGTCCCTAGTAAATGAAAATCATTACTGGAAATTAATTTGGGTAGTTAAACCTTTCAGCCTCTATTTTTGTTTCGTATAATAAGTATTGCCTTTATAGTTATGTATGTTTGTGTATAAGTAAATATATATATATTTCACACCATAAGTTTCTTTAGTTTATATCCAGTGCCCTTGTTCTATTCCAAGATCCCATTACAAAATACCACATTACATTTAGTTGTTGTATCTTCTTAGGCCACTTTTGGCTACTACGGCTTCTCAGGCTTTTCTTGTTTTAATGACTGACAGTTTTGAGGGTCAGTTATTTTGTAGCATTCCCTTCAGTTGGGATTTGTTTTTCTACGAGACTATGGCTTTGGAGGAAGAAGACCATAGAGTTAAAGTGCCGTTTTTAACGTCAAGGGTACAAAATCAAAGAAACAGTCTACGTGAGTTACTTGTAATTCTCCAGCACGGGAGAGTTGTCTCTTCTCCCAGCCACTCATCTCTATATGAATGCATAAGCATGGGGATTTATACTTTAGGTTATAATCCACAGCGACTTAATTTATTTTGTTGATTAAATTGTACCAGCCTTAGCCATTGGGAGCTCTTTCTGTTGGCTCCTGTGTCCATGATATACCTCCATCATTGTATGTTTGTTTTCTTGAGAAGAAACTTTTCCCTCTTTGCTGGCACTATGAGATGCTTTGGCCTCATCGTTTATACAGGGAGGCTTTGAAGGTTCATGAAAAAATTCTGTTATCTTTCTCAACTCTTTATTTTCCCACAAACTTTTATAAGCCCCCCTCGTAATGTGTGGTGGCAATGCCTTTTTTATTTGTCAATATGTGGGTTCAGCAAACCATGCATTAACGTTAAAATGAGGTAAAAGTCGATAAACTTTATTTGCCAGCCCTTTGCACCTTGACAGCACACAGTAAGGGCTTAAGAAGTGCTATCTGTTCTTTGCTTTATTGATAAAATACAATTCTTAGTTGTTTATAGATTAGATGGAGGCTAGGATCAATGCATAATGATTATTCTAAAACAGAAGTGCAGTTTCTGTAAGTGTGGTATCAATGTTAGCGGTGTAACTAGAAATTAAAAAAAAATTAAATGAAGATTATGATAGACCTTTGGGGGAGAGTAGTGATTATGGAAACCACGCCCTCTTTTTAATAGCGTTATTTATAACAAACAAGTATAATCTCCTGATAACCCAAGGTAAGAGAATTGATAGAGTAAGTTAGAGATTAGCCACATGATAGGGTAACCTAATCCAAATGACCAATAAAATGATCTGCTTAGATAGTGCTCAGGGAAATTCATTTGACATGGTGTGGGTAGAAGCAAGAGACAGAATTCTCAGAAAGATTATCTTTACATCTGTGATCTTTTGTGGGAGCACAGATCCTATTAAGGTCTGTGTCGGAATGACAGATAAAATAATAAAACCTGCTGCCCTTCGTAATCATTGGGACGTTTTGAGAAATGTGGTAGTGAATGGTGGTAGATGGGATTAGTAGGGGTTTTATTGTGGTTTTTAAGTGCAGTGTGAGTTATATACAATAAAATATGCACATCTCTGTGAAACTAGGGGAGTACATGCTCCTTGAAACATTCAACCATCCCAGGTCAAAAGGGCAGCATTTGCTCAAGGACGAAGTTTAGAAGGTTGGAAGAGTCAGGAAAGAAGGAGGAATGGAAATGGAAAACAGGGAGGAAGTGGAATAAGAGATGGTACGTTGCATGTATGCAGTCAGTGACTTGAAGGAAAATGTCTATGAATTATTGAATGGAAAACTGATTGGCTTTGTAAACCTTCGTCCCATTCACAATTCAAAAGCTTTTAAAGTTCGTATCTTAAGTGTAGAATTTGATGAATTTTGATATTTGTGTTCACCTGTGTAACCAGCAACCAACCAAGATTTAAACATTCCCATGATTTCTGAATGCCACCTGCATCCTGTACAACCTTTTCCAAATTTATATCACCATAGAAAAGTTTTTCTGACTCTAGTACTTTGTATTAAGGGAATTATAAAAACATGGACTCTTTTCTCGTCAATCTGCTGTGGTTGCTGTAACTAGCATAAAATGCCTTGAAGTTTCCTATATTCTTCATTTAAGATTGACATTGTCTTAAACCAGTCTGTCTTAGTATGTCAGGACTTGCCTTCTTTTTCATAGAATTTTTAGAAATTCATCTGATAGTTAAGAAAATTCAGAATTCTCTTTAGATGTGAAGCTATAGTTTAATTAGAGGTGTAGCTCAAGAATAGAATTAATAGGTTTTCTAGAATAATTTTCTTATACTTGCACTCAGAATATAGGTCTGTCCATATATATCTGTCGGTATATTTCTGAATATCCGTCGTTTGAAATTTATCTGGATTTTTTTCAGTGCTCCATGCTCCCTCTTTTCTTTCTTTTTTTATTTCACCATCAAGTTCTAGAAACTTGTAGTAACTGCTTAGTTCAGCCTTGGATCTTCTTCCTTCAACATTGCAATTATAGTTCTGATCTTTCAAATTGCCGTATAGTTGAATTTGCTATCTCTAATGTATTCTCTTATTGCACAAGAAATCCTTCTCTTTGGCAGACATCTTGGATGCTTATCTCACTGTGGTTTTAGTTGGGTTTTTCTGGCTATTCTTTTTGTTTTGTTTCTTTGTGAAATACCTGTTGAAATTTTTTATTTTTTTAATTGGGTTGTCTTTTTCTTGTGGTTTATAGAAATTGTCTAGTCTACATACGTTATCATATATATTTCTTACCCACACTTTAAGTTACCCATGAACTTTTTAGAGATTGGTTAAAAATAAACATTTCTTAAAAATAAACATTTCTTAATTCTCTAGTAAGTATTATATGCCTCCAGTTCTTTCTATTAGGGCTAAGCATTGGACTGCTACCCTCGAACTCAGTGGTTCAAATCCACCAGCCACACTTCATGTGAGAAAGGTGAGACTGTTGGCTCACTTTGAGATTGACAGCTTGGAAATCCTGAGCACCGTCTCTGAGTTAGAAGTGACTTGAAGCAGTGAGTTGGGTTGGGTTGGTTCTCTCTGCTTCACAACGGTCGTGGCAACAGTTGTGGGGTGTGCTCCAGGCATTTTGCGTGTTGACTTCCTGGAAGACTACAGAACGAAGATAACATCTGCTTATTAGGAGAAGGTTCTGCTTTAGCAGAAAAGCACCATATGTACACAGCAGTGCAACCGTCGCTACAAACCTGATAGACAGTGTTAATGTCACTTCAGAAAGGTCCCTCAGGTTTCCTAGCAGCCTTGTTTCACACAGAGCTCTCCTGCCTGCATGGGAATTTTAATAGCATGCCACAGTCATAGAATTAGAAAGCATGTAGTCTTTTGTGTCTGGATTCTTTTACTGGGTGTGGTTTACAGTGTGATTTGAAGTTTCACCCATGGTATTGCACATATTAATAGTTTTTACCTCTTTTAAGTTCTCTTCCACATATGGATTTACCAAAGTTTGTTTATTCCTTCACCCATTAAAGGACATTTGAGATGTGTACAAGTTAGCTCTTATGAATAAAGGAGCTGTGAGCATTCAAGTTCAAGTCTTTGCACATACAAAGGCTTTTATTGTCCTGGGTAAATATATAAGTTAGGAGTTACTAAATTGTAAGGTAAGTATATGTCTAACATTGCCAAACTCTTTCAAAATACTTGTATCATTTTGCATTCCCACCAGCAAAATATGGGATTTTGTTATTTCACATTTTTGCCAACATATAGTATCTTGAGTCTTTTACTTTTGACATTTAGCCCATGTATAATGACATCTCATTGTGATTTTAATTTGCATTTTACTTGGGCACTAATGATGTTGGCATCTTCTGTATGCCTATTGACTGTTTGTATATCTTCTTTTGTAAAGTGACTATTCAATCTTTCCAATCCAAAAAGAAAAATTCCAGTAGTCATTTCCTTATTAGTATTAAGAGTTATATATTCTGCATACAACTCCATGACTATATATGTTTTGATATTTTGTTGTGGTTGGTGGCTTGCTTTTTCATCTTTTTAACAGTGAATTTTGAAATCTATAAATGTAAAAGTCTTTTATGCTTCATGGCGCATAGGGATGCTCTCTCTGTCCAGTTTGTCCATCTCTAGAACTACCCCCCAAATTCTAGCCACCTTGGCTTTCTCTTTCTCCTCAATTCTGAGAGATGTCCATTTTCCATCTCCCTCGGCTTTGGTTCTCTCATCATGTGCTACAGCTTGGAAGCTTCCACCAGGTAATGCAATAAGCTGGTGTGCTGTGGTATCCCTTTGGGTTTTCTTCTTCAGTCAGGTCTCATGGTTCTGAGCTGCCTTCACTGTTGTTACAACTGTTAGGAATTGGTAATTATATACACCAACGCAGTACTTTACAAGAGGGATACTTTGACAGTATCCTTGAAGGTATACTCTGTTGGTTAAGAAAGAGCATAGACTTTACAGTTTTTGGTAAATTGCACAGCTTTAAATATTCATGGTGCTGGGAACATCATTACTCAAAAGACTAGACCCCAGGAACTACTGTGTAGAAATAACTGGATAAAAGAAGAATATCACTTGCATTTTTTCAATGAAATGCCAAGACTTGCTAAAGAAAATCAAGTTTATTATCTTGGCTACAAAGACATTGAATTGTTAAAATAGACTGTCGTGTTTCTGGACTTCAATTCTTTAGTGTGTGAGCAAAATAAAATTCAAGGGAAAGATACTAGGAATAGCTAGAGGCTGGTATGTTTTATGAAGGATTGCTGACCTTATTGACATTTGCTCAGATTTAGTTAACTCAATATAGGAGAGGAAACTTTTTTTTAATCATTTTATTGGGGGCTCGTATAATTCTTACCACAATCCATACATCCATCCATTGTATCAAGCACATTTGTACATTTGTTGCTATCATCATTCTCAAAGCATTTGCTTTCTACTTGAGCCCTTAATATCAGCTCCTCATTTCCCCCCTCCTTCCCCACTCCCCCCTCCCTTATGAAACCCTTGATGATTTTATTTTTAGAGGTAACAATTTTATTGTGCTGGCTGAACACCATCCCAACTGTGACATACCCTACCCTCTTGTTATAACAACCCCTCCTGAACCTAAAGCGAATCGGTCCTCAGATTGTCTGGAATCCACGCTTTCTTGCACTCTAAACAAACTCATTCTAGCAGTAATTCTCTCTCTCTCCTCGAAATCTTTACCATCTACTCACTCTTGGGCATTTTCTATCATCATTTGATCACACTAAAGTTGTTCTCACTATAAAAATGCTTCCATACTTTCCACATTCTTCCTTTGGCTGTCACTCGGTTCTCCTGTAAGCTGAATTTCTTCAAAAAAATTTTTAATCATTTTATTAGGGGCTCATACAACTCTTATCACAATCCATACATACATCAATTGTGTAAGGCACATTTGTACATTCATAGCCCTCATCATTCTCAAAACATTTGCTCTCCACTTAAACCCCTGGTATCAGATCCTCATTTTTCCCCTCCCTCCCTATTCCCCCCTCCCTCATGAACCCTTGATAATTTATAAATTATTATTTTGCCATATCTTGCCCTGCCCGACATCTCCCTTCACCCACTTTTCTGTTGTCCGTCCCCCAGGGAGGAAGTCACATGTAGATCCTTGTAATCAGTTCCCCCTTTTTACCCCACCCTCCCTCTGCCTGCCCAGTATTGCCATTGACATCACTGGTTCTGAAGGGATCATCTGTCCTGGATTACCTGTGTTTCCAGTTCCTATCTGTACCAGTGTACATCCTCTGGTCTAGCCAGATTTGTAAGGTAGAATTGGGATAATGATAGTGTGGGGGAGGAAGCATTTAAGGACTAGAGGAAAGTTGTATGTTTCATCATTGCTACCCTGCACACTGATTGGCTCGTCTTCTCCCCGTGACCCTTCAGTAAGGGCGTGTCCAGTTGCCTACAGATGGGCTTTGGGTCTCCACTCTGCACTCACCCTCATTTACAATGATA
>NW_022103929.1:2316222-2338625 GCF_000313985.2 Echinops telfairi | reverse complement strand
TTTGTACGTATGTTGCCATCATCATTTTAAAAACATTTTCTTGATACTTGAGCCCTTGGTATCAACTCCTCATTTGGGAATCTTCTTTTCTATTTGAGAACCTGGCACATGGATTTCATGCAATTGGATCAATTAAAAGACCAGTTTTTATACCTAGCTTTCCAAATGGGATCACTTTATTTCAGTGCTTCTCAACCTTCCTGATGCTGCGACCCGTTAATACAGTTCCTCGTGTTGTGGTGACACCCCAACCATAAAATTATTTCGTTGCTACTTCATCACTAATATTTCTACTGTTATGAATTGGACAACCCCTGTGAAAGGGTCCTTTGACTCCCAATGGGGTCATGACCCACAGGTTGAGAACTACTGCTTTATTTCCTTTCAGATTAGTTTGGGTATTTTCCCGTGGGAAATGCGTTTTATACAGCACATTTTACCTTTTATATAGTAGAAAAGTCACCAACTGTGCTTCTTTATGGAAGGGGTGCAATATAACAAAGTGTTTAGAGTGAAATATGTTGCTTTTCATTCCTGTTTTTTCCGTTACATTTTATTTTGCGTAGGTTTAAGTGTTTGATCCCTGAAGGCATGAGCTGGCAATACTGTTTATGTGGAAACTATATATGTATAACAAAACATTTGTCAATTCTATAATTTTTGCATGTATACTTCAGTGACATTGATTACATTCATCATGTTGTGTAACCATCACAATTGTCTTTTTCCAAATTATATCACCACTATTAACAGAAGTTCTTTACCCTGTAAACAGTGACTCCCCTATTCCCTCTCCCTCTTACCCATAATAACCACTACTAAAATTTTGGTCTCTATACAGTGGCCTATTTACTATAAAGTGGGTTCATGTATTTGTCCGTTTGTGGTGACTCTTGTCACTTAAGGAACTCTAAACGTTAAGCAGTGATCTACCAAGCTAAGGTCAGCAGTTCTGCGGGAGAGGCAGGCGGTCTGCTGCCATGAAGACCGCAGCCTGGGCCTCAGGGAGCTCGTCGCCGCTGCCCTTTGGGGTTGCTGTGAGTTGGAATTGACTTGACTTGGCAGCAGTTAGTCTTTTGTTACTTTTGTTTGCCACCTAGCAGAGGGCTCGCCTATGTTAAAGCATGTTTCATGTCCTGATGCCATTTTAAAGCATGTAAATGAAAATATCCTGTTCTCTTACAGACCTCAAATGGAATATGATTGACCACTAAACCCTTTCTGTGTGTTTCCTTAGGAGTCTCCCCAGGACAGTGCTATCACTCGGGATATTAATCGGACATTCCCAGCCCATGACTACTTTAAGGACACAGGAGGAGATGGACAAGATTCCTTATATAAAATATGCAAGGTATTTCATATCAAACCAAAAAAGACAACATTTTAATAGATGAACTAGTTCTTTGAAAATTTCTGAAAATCAACTACAAAGTTTAATTTGTATGTGATGTTCAAGGATGCCAGAAGCAGACAAAAGTCTTTGTAAACTGCACATCCTTAGACTCATGAAAGAATAAGAAATAATTTGAAAATTGTAGCTTTCCAGGCAACAGGGTCTTAGCTCTCAGATAGATATTCAAAATTTGGTTTTATGTTAACAACCTCGAGTCCTGTCACAATGCAGTTTCTGTTCTGTACTCACACTGAAGACCTTGACAGTGGGGAGTGCTGATGCCCATCCAGGCTATTCTCTCAGCTCTCACAACCTTGCAGCATCCTCCTTTGTCTTTTTTCTCTGCCTGACTCCCAAACCAAGGCTGTGCCCTGGGTGCTCAGTCCACAGTTCCTCCGGTTCGATACTCTCTCCCTGAGTGGTGCCTTTTGCTCACAAAGTTTTAGCTGTTAGTGCTGCGCAGAGCTAGCTCCCCAAATCTTCATTAGCTCAAGGCCTAAATTCCCAGCTCTCAGTTTGCCTCCATGTCAACATCCAACCTCTATCAAGTACATCATATAAAAGATGTCTAAAAATAGAGCTCACTTAAAAACGTTTTTATTAGAAAACGTTTCAAACAGAGAAATGTTGAATAGTATAATGAATCATACAAATGAAGGCACTTCAAACGTTTGTGAAGAAATTGTTTTCTTTTTATTCCATTTTTCCATGAATTTTTTTGTAATCACCATTTGAAGTCCCCCTATCTCCCTCGTCCAGATTCAACATCTACCAGCATTTGCCTGTTAATGCGCTCTCTCCTCTTGACAGTTGTTCCCCTGAAATATTTCAAAGCCAACCCCAGACAGAAGATCCTAAATGTTTCACCACGCATCTCTAAAATGTCAGGCTCTTTCATAAATAACCGCAACATCGTTATGCAGCCAACAAAACCGGTTAATGGACGGTGTTAAAGAGTTACTGTTAACTGTATTCTGTTCCCTCTCACTGGAGGAGGGGAAAGGTTATCCAGTCAATTCCAACTCATAGTGACCCCATAGGGCAGAGAACAACCGCCCCTCTGCGTTTCCAACACTGTAAATCTTAGCAGGAATAAAGAGCCTCATCTTTCTTCTATGGAGCAGCTGGTAGTTTCAAACTGATCTTGCCGTTGGCATTCCAGGGTGTAACCCACTACACTACCAGGACTCCTTCTGATTTCCTTCACCGCCATCAAGTCGATGCTGACTCATAGTGACTCTGTTGGACAAGATGGACCTACCCTAATCCGTTTCTGGGACCTAACCTTTAAATGGAAAGTCTCATCTTGTTCCCCCAGAGCAGCTGGTGGTTGGTTTCCAGCAGCTGACCTTGTGGGTAGCAGCTCAGTGTGTAACCACTATGCCACCAGGGGGCCGCCCACTCTCTCTAGATAGCTTGACTATAGCTTGTTAGAATCAGAATCCAACAAGATTCACATTACTTTACATTGAGGTAATCTCTCTCAATTGAAAACAGTCCTCTTTCCTCCCTTGCTATTACCTTGGTAAGGATAGAATTATTTCTCTCTATTACCTTGGTAAGGATAGAATTATTTCTCTGTTTTCAGTACTTTCTTTGACTACATAGCATTTGATATGATTGATATCTCTTAATAAATAGCAGTACATCCTTTCCTAGCCACTGGCCTGGTGCAGGTGTGTATCATCTGTTTCTGACACATTTACAAAAGCTACCTTGCTTTAGACCCCCCTGATTTGGGTTCTTTCGTGCTGCCCCATAACTCTTCAAATGAGGTAAAAAAAGCTCCTTGATTCATTTTCTTGTCCTGGATTCTGTATTATCTGAGGCACTTGGTAACGTATCCTGGCTAATTTCTTGCTATGGGTTTCCTAAATATTTATGCTCACTATATTCTGATTTATGCACTTTTCTAAGTTCCCTTTGAACTGTGACTTGAGAGCAGGAATACTCTCTTATGTATGTGAGTATCTGTAGCACTTAGTACAGTAGGTGCTCATTAATTGAACTACCCTCTCTTCCCAATATTTTACTACATTTTTCATGAACCTTCTGTTCCAAACATTTTCCAAATATATCACATTCTTTCACATCTCCTTCATTTCCTTAAGCTTTTCTATCAGCCTGAAAAATGTGCTCCCCTCCATTCTCTACCTGTAATATTCAGTACATAGAAAGAAAGAGGCAGCATTTCGTTCTCCTACTCCTGAGGTCACTATGAGTTGGCGCAAACTCATTGGCAACTAATAACAACGTAATTGATTAATCCCTGTGCTGAGCACTTTACATGAGAGGAATGGGTGAAAATAATACATCAACTCTATGAGATAAATCTGTGACGATTGTAAGGAACTCCAAATTCAAACGCTAGTGTTTTGGGAATTTGAGCCAAATTTTGACTGATTTTAAAGCTTTTGCTTTTAACCAGTAAGCCAGTATTGATTTATACCCTTACAAAATGTTGGCAAACTGCTGTCCACAATGCTGTGTTGACATGTATTACTACTGTTTTCTAACAGTCTTAACAACATGGGTTTTAAAGTTTGTTCATTTTTAATGACTGATAGATTTAAAGTGGGCCTTGTCAAAAACAGATCATTTTTCAGGCCACAGAATACTTCTTTCACCACCAGTCTTCCAGTTCATTGTTCTGTGGTGGGTACGCTTATTCCTATGATGCTGGAAGCTATGCCACCAATATTCCAAATACCAGCTGGATCACCCCTGGTAGACAGGTTTCAGCATAGCCTCCAGACTAAGATTCAGAAGAAATACTGCTGATCTACGTACAGAAAGTATCCTGTGGGAACCTGATGAATCACAGCAGAACGTTGTCTGAACTCACTGGCTTTGGACATGACATTAGTTGAGATCAGTTGATAGCGGAGGACATGATGTTTGGTGAAGTATGAGAGAGTGGGAAGTTCCTGATGAGAGGGATTGGCCAAATAATGACAACAGTAGATTTGAAGATGCTGGTGCTGATGAGGATGACGCAGGACCGAGCATTATTTTGTTACGCATAATGTGGTCGCCAGGCGTCAAAGTAGACTTGATAGCAGCCAACAAGAATAAAAATGCAAATCTTGTCTTTAGAAAATATACACGCTTCTGGCCTTGTAGCCCTGTCATCAGATAAACTTCGATGAAATTCAGGAGATAGTAAGCTTGCATTGAATTTTACCTGAATTTTGCATGTACACACACACACACACACACACACACACACACACACACATTTATTTATTTATTTAAAAGGTTTTCCAAAGCCTGTGATAAATCCTAAATATATATGTATTCACTTGAGAAAACATTCGCAATTACATTTGCTAAGTAATCCGAATTTTACTAAATATAGCGAATTCTAAATTGCTTTCCTGGAACTCAGAGAAACTTTTGTACTAAAAGTAAATGGAGAAGAAAGGGAGTGTCCCCAAAAAGGCATTTATCAAATAAGCAATAGTATCTTGAATCTATAGGAATTCCCCTTCGACCACAGCTTACATGAGAACTATAACTATTAATCATCAAAACAAGACTCAAATACATCTTAAAAACAAAACAAAACAGCAAACCATAAGGAATGTTAGATGTCAGTATTCTGTTAAGATAATGTTCAGAGAAGATGGGTAGTAATCATCTGCCAAGAAAAATAAGAAATAAAATTCCAGAGGAACCGCAAGTGGTTTCAGAATAATCTCTGTTATCAGTAAAGTTATTATTGGCAAGTGGAAAGAATCGTATTTTGGAATCCTTGCCAAAAGACTTTTTCCCAGAAAGAAAAATGAATAACATTTATAGAGCCTGCTATGTGTGAGGTACTAGCTAGCTTGAATAGGTCATCACTCCAGCCCTCAAAATCCAGTCATAAAGATGGACATCTAAAATCCAGTGTACTAAGTAGTAGTACATCTCTGTGGCTGTACCAGATACCATAGAAGCACAGAGAAGAGGGATAGGACTTGGAAAAGGAGTGGAATTTTCAGGCAGGGGGTGGGCTGGCATTAACAAAAACAAGAAATATGAGAACCAGATTTGAGTGCTGAAGTAAATTTGCTTAACCTTCTCCATCCCTTGCCATAGCAAGTGGTTTGGTGGCAGTTCTATTTGTTGCAAAGGAAAGATTGAGATTGGAGAGAGAGTGGTATCATTCATTGACCATCAAAGTGCCACAGTGGGGTATGAACATGTTCAAGACCTTATAGGAAAGCCATAGCCCATGAATGACTGTTTATTTATACCTCTTGTGTTTTTTGTCTCCACCCCCCCCCACCCCCCCCAGGCTTATTCTGTGTATGATGAAGAGATTGGCTATTGCCAGGGCCAGTCGTTCCTTGCTGCTGTGCTGCTTCTCCATGTGAGTAATTAGGGCTCTGCAGCCACCTGCACAGAGCCTGCCTCAGCTTGTCTGAGTCTTATACCTGAGCATGGCTCTACGTTGGGTTTGGCCAGGCTTTTCAACGTTAATTTTAACTCCTGTGTTTAGAAGCTTTTTACTTAAATGAATATGATAGAATCACGGAAAGATGGAATAAATGGCAGTGTTACAAACCAATACAGGGCAGACTATTTTTATTACTAAGAAGATTAGATAACCTTGGGTTTGGCTTGGTTGTATCCCTGAGGACATTTTATCTTCCCTGAAGTCGCCAGTCTCTTTAATAATTGTTTAGGGATTTATGTATGGGAAGGGAATGAAGGCAGAGAAGTTGGTTCTCTTCTGTACTATTTCTCTCATTCAACCCAGAGTTTACACTTTCTGATTTTGATAGCTTCCAAATCTATAGAGAAGTTGGGGTACCGAATATACAATGAATTATATCCCTTCACTTAATTTGCCAGTGAATGTTCTTCCACATTCCTTTCTCTCTTCCTCTCCTGTGTCCTTCTACTCACAAACAGGAGCGCACACAAATCGTTTTTATTTTTTACTGAGTTATTTAAAAGATAGTGGCAAACATCATGATATTTTACTTTTAAATGCTTGAGCTTGTATCTTTTACACACCAGGGCATTCTGCAATATAACCATGATCACGTGCAAGAAATTCCACATGGATTCAGTAATGTCTAAAACACAATCCACATTCGGTTTTCCCCAAATGTTCAAATAAAGGCTCTTCTAACTTGTTTTAGTCTTCCGTGAACAAGATCTAATCAAGGTCACGGCACTGAATTTGGTTGCCATTTCTCTTTATTTTCTTTTAATCTAAACACTTTACCTTATTTGAACGCTCATGGCATGATCACTTCTGAAATAATTCAGGTCAATTGCTTAGAAAATGTTTTATATTCTTGATTTTCCTGATTTTGTTTCCTCATGATCTGTCTTTAGAAAAGTGCATGCTCCGGCCCAGTAGCCCTCTTGTCAGATAACTTGGATGAAATTCAAGAGATAGCAAGAATAGCACACAGGGGTGGCAGCGAAGAGTTGTGACCACCTTTTATGACCTGCACTGTGCCAGAGGTCAGGATTAAGAGGCTTGGTCTCAGTCTTAGTGAAGCCAGACTAATCACACAAATACATCACGATTATCTTTGATGTGCGATTATCTTTGATGTGCGTGGTGCGCCTCAGAAGACAGGCCTCGAAAACCGCGAGGAACAGATCGGCTCTGCCCACGTAAGGCTGCCAGGAGTTGGAATTGACTCCACAGCAACCGCCAACTAATGAAGGTACAAGAGCCTTCAGAACATGAACCCCTTTGTAAGTTCTGAATGTGAGCCTGGCTTGTGGTGGGAGGCATGTACTATTATGATGAAGCCGTGCCCTTAATAAAGAGGTTACATTTTAAATTTAGTGTTAATTTGAATCAGATTTTCTGTACCAACGTCTCACAGGCCTATCCCATTGGTCTTTGTCCTCAAAGATACTTCAGCCCATTTAAGTATCACAGCCCCTTGAAGATGGTTTCCTGGTTAAATCCATGATATGTATTGAACTCTGCTGCTTCACTGTAATGTGTGGACTCTTGTCAGTGGCCAGGCAGTTCATCGCATATGACCAGAAGCTACTTTTGGGGTTGGGGAGATAGGCTAGCTAACAGCAGAAATGCCATCTGAGGTCAGTTGATGTCTCCTTCCAGCTGTGTGGGAAAATGCAGTTGCCTGCTAAACCAAAGACCTCAAACATCAGCCCCTTGGCCCCAACACTGCGTTCCCTCCTCCTCCCCTGTGCTTCTCGAGCGCATCACTTAATCTGATTTGCTCTTTAGCCCTTTCTGAGACTAAGGTGTCTGTGCTCGGCCCACCTCCACCATATCGTTCCACAGAAGTACACTCACCTGCTTTACTTTGGTGAATGCCTGCTACAGTCACACCAAGCCTCAGATAGCATTCTCAAATAACGAGACATCTTGCCAGGTTTGTAGGGAAGTATTTTTGCATGTAGCTATGGATGATGCAGGTATTAGTTATAAATGTGTAGCTTCTTTAAATAAAAGGGTTTCTGTAATTCTGTGGTTATTATAATATATAACAATCATATAATAATTATTAATAAATATATAATATAATATATAATTATATATATAAACATTATTATTGCAGACCTTTAACTCTTGCTTAGAATGGGTAGAATTTTTTCTGAACTAGGTATGTTCTTAACAATGCAGAGGAAGGAAAACATTTTTACTCTCATGAAACATCTGGTGAGGGAGGGGTAGGATTTAACAAGTCTTATGATGGTCTGGGAAAAAGGAAGAAGTGTTTGTCCTACATTTGTCTGTCCAAAATCCTCTCCTCCTGGCATACTGTTCTGACGTCCTTAAGTAGACGCACACTTTCCTGCTTTGGTATTCCCAGTGCCCTTCCCACCTACGACATATTATAGTTCTCTTCCCATGTACAAGAAGTTAAAACGTACTGCTATTGGGGTTTTTTTTTCAGTTCATACATGAATGGGTTTATACCAAACAACAGGTATCTAAACTTATCTCTGCAATCAGTGGATGGCTGCAGACAAGTTTTCTCAATAATATACTTCTCTTAGTCTCTTTAGGGTGCCTTCAAAACAGAGGTCCAATCAGAACAGGGACTTATGAGGGGATCTACTGGACCAGTTAAATTAACGTCAGAGAGGTCCGTTCGTAAGGTGATGGCACATTTTTAGCGGGTGAATCCAAAAAGAGTAGTCTCAACCACTTGTGTGTTAGTTTGTCATACTCTGTTGGCTTATGTGTTTCTGTGATGCTGGAAGCTACGTCACTGGCATTTCAAATACCAGCAGGGTCACTCAGAGTGAACAGGTTTCAGCAAAGCTAACAAGAATATCGAGAAGGAATCGGCTGTCCACTTGTGAGGAACATCATGCATAGCGGTGAACCATTGTCAAGTACTGAACACCTCATGGACAGCAGCAGCACATTGTCAGATATGGTGCTGCCAGAGGAGTCCCTCAGGTCGGAAGGCACTCAGAATGTGACTGAGGAAGAGCTGCCTTCCCAAAGTCCAGTCAACCATAATGGCATGGATGGAGTAAAGCCTTTTGAGACATTTCATTTGCTGATGGGCATGACTCGAAATGAATAGAAACAGATGTGAACATCTATTTATAATTGGATCATGGCATGGAGGAGTACACATTGCATTGGGTACATCTGCATAAGACCTCTTTAAAGTGTGGAAAAGCAAGGATGCTACTTTGAGGAGTAAGTGGTGGCCTACCCAAGCCATGGTATTTTTAGTCACTTCATGTGCAGGTGAAAGTCGGACAAAGAATAAGGAGGGCTGACAAAGAATCAGTGCATTTGAATTATGGTGCTGGTGTGGAATATTGAAAGTTCATACCACGGACTGCCAAAAGAGCAAACACAAATCTGTCTTGGGCAAACTACAACCACAGTGCTCCTTAGAATCAAGGATGGCAAGATTTTGTCTCACATCCTTAGGACGTGTTACCAGCTAGACTGGCCCCTGAAAAAGGACATCATGCTTGGTCAAGTACAGAGACAGTGAGAAAAGAGGAAGACCACTGACCAAATGGATGGGTAGTGACTGCAACAGTGGATTCAGACACAGAACCTGTTGTGGGACTGCTGCAGGCTCAAGGCAGTGTTTCCTTCTGTTGCTGTGCGTTGGAACCATCTCAGCTGTGTTCCACAACAAAGGGGTAATTTTGATAGGTTTTCTCAAAGGACAGGCTATCTTGGAGGCTTATTAGGAACAAGTTTTCAGAAAATGGAGCAACTGCATTGATGGGGGGAAATGTCAGGAAGTGGTCTCAAGAAAACCTGCCATTTCTGTTGCAAAAACACACCTCCTCATTCTTCAGGGCTAGCACGGGCTATGTCCTAAGAGAATTTTTTAGGAAGCCACACCCCATTCACCCTGCAGGTCTGATCATGCTGCTTAGACATTGTTTTCTTCCACAGACTCGAAGATCACTTACAAGGAACATGATCTGAGTCCCTCAAGGAACTTGATGTTTAAATCAAAGACTTTGCAGGAAGAGTTAGAGAGAGGAAAACACCACCTTCACAAGTGTCTAGACCTAGGTGGAAGCGATGCTGACAAACAATAACTTCACATTTTGATACTTTAGGTTTCTTAAAGGTTTCTGGGACTTGGTAGCAACACTTTTTGACTTGCCCTTTACTAGTTCTCTGGGCAGCTCCTTGAGAACAGGGTCGTGTCAGACAGAGTAGCCATTAAATAGTGGTGAGTGAGTGAGTGTGAGTGAGTGAGTGAGTGAGTGAGTGAGTGAGTGCGTGCGTGTGTGCTACAAAGCCCAGCCATGGGCCTGAATTGCTGGATTTCCATGTGTCTATTACTGGATTTCCTGATATCCAGATAAGACAGTAGAAGGAAGAGTTGAATAATATATTAAGAAAACTTCTGCTTATGTTTTATGAATTTGTTTCCTCTGTTCCCTGTCATTACAGATGCCTGAAGAGCAGGCATTCAGTGTTCTGGTCAAAATCATGTTTGACTATGGTCTCAGGGAACTTTTCAAGCAAAATTTCGAAGATTTGCATTGCAAATTTTACCAGTTGGAGCGTCTCATGCAGGTAAGAAGGGCAGCAGCCTGCCTTTGATCAGAGTGCAGGGCTGGGGAGAAGCTGGGGATGAAGAGGGTAAAACCAGCAAAGGCAGGTTTTATTTTTGTCATTTCTCACTATGTGGTGATGGGGCCGAGGATAAGATGTGGATGTGATGCATGTGAGCAGGGTTTTCCACCTTATAAACACCCAGAAGATCAGATCACTTTTAGGGCCCTTTCTACAGCAAACATGCTCAAGAAGAATTCACCACTGCTCCAAAGCTGACTGGTTAGGAATTTCATAAAAAGTGAAACAGCTTTCCCAAACATTTCATAACTGGATGGGAGCAGGGAGTTGGAGGTCGGAGAGACTGGCCTTTTAAATACTTGTCACCATTTTGGGGATTCCTTTTTCTTTAGTTTGTGCTCTAGAAAAGAGAGTTGAGTTCCAGCTTTCATGATGGTTGGGAGGTTTTTAGAAAAACCATAGAATGTGACTTTTATGGCTTATTCTTGGCAGATCTGTGTGTCTCCTGAGTGGGAGTTGGCCAGCTCCATGTAGGCACCAAACTAACTAGTTTGCTATTTCAGGAATATATTCCTGACTTGTACAACCACTTCCTGGATATCAGCCTCGAAGCACACATGTATGCCTCCCAGTGGTTTCTTACACTTTTCACGGCAAAATTCCCTCTCTACATGGTCTTCCACATCATCGACCTGCTTCTGTGTGAGGTATGTACCCAGCTCTCATTCTCAGGACCCCGCGTCAGCCCTGGCAGTTACTGTATTTCAGTGATGGGGTACCCAGGTATAAATGTCTCTTCCCTAGGCTACGAATGATCACATTTTGTTAAAATTCTAAGAAAAAGAATAGTAGATAAACTAGTTTGTAGTAGATTTGACTGCATTTAATGAAGAAACTCAAAATAATAAATACAATTAAAGTATGTAACAGGAGTCAGAGGTCAACAGTTACACCTGCCTTCCCTGGAGTCTGCACCCACCCCCAGCCCCCAATTGCTGAGCAGCACTTCAGCCTTCACACCTGTGTTCCAGCCAGAGGGTTGGGGAATTGTGGGGCAGTAATCAATCCTGTAACACTGTGAAAGGTATGAATTAAGGGGATTACAAATGCACGGTTCCCCCAACATTTCCACCTCCCTCCTATTGACCAGAATTTAGTTGTATGCTTCCACTAAGTTACAGAAGCAGTTAGGTTATATTTTAGCAGCTTATGAATGTATTACAAAGTAGGTTTCTATTACTAAAGAGAAAATAGATACTTAGATAAATAATAGCCCTTTCCACATTTATTTTGGGTTTTGTTTTTTACAGTGTGTTTAAAGGAAAAAGCAATAATTGCAACGATAATACAAATTTATTATAGAAACTGTAGGGAGATGTGTAAGCCAAAAGAATTGAAGATGCTTAAAATCCGCAGTCTAGAGATGTCACTACTTTTAGCATTTTGATTTGCTGTGTTTTCTTACAGCCTTTTTTTCTGTCTGTATATGTGTATATAATTTCAGTATGGATGATTGTATAATAAAGTATATTATACTTAAAATATAATTACGTTATATGTACTATTTTATCATTTTTCTTTCTTTTTTAATAATCATTTTATTGGGGGCTCGTACAACTCTTACCACAATCCATACATACATACATGTGTCAAGCACATTAGTACATTTGTTATCATGATTCTCAAAACATTTGCTTTCTGCTTGAGCCCTTGGTATCAGCTCCTCATTTTTCCCCTCTCTCCCCGCTCCCCTCTACCTCATGAACCCTGATAATTTAAAAATCATTATTATTTTGTCATATCTTACACTGTCCAACATTTCCCTTCACCTACTTTTCTGTTGTCCATCCCCCAGGGAGGAGGTTATATGTAGATCCTTGTAATCAGTTCCCCCTTTCCACCCCACCCTCCCTCTGCCTTCCCAGTATTGCTACTCTCAGCACTGGTCCTGAAGGGATCATCTGTCCTAGATTCCCCGTGTTTCCAGTTCCTATCTGTACCAGTGTACATCCTCTAGTCTAGCCAGGTAGACTGTAAGGTAGAACTGGGATCATGATAGTGGGGGGTGGAGCGGGAGAAGCATTTAGGAACTAGAAAAAAGTTGTATGTTTAATCGTTGCTACACTGCACCCTGACTGGCTCGTCTCCTCCTCGTGCCTTTCTGTAAGGGGATGTCCTGTTGCCTACAGATCGGTCTTGGGTCCCCACTCTGCACTCCCCCTTATTCACAATGATTTGATTTTTTGTTCTTTGATGCCTGATACCTGATCCCTTCAATACCTCGTGATCACACAGGCTGGTGTGCTTCTTTCATGTGGGCTTTGTTGCTTCTCAGCTAGATGGCCGCTTGTTTACCTTCAAGTCTTTAAGACCCTAGATGCTATATCTTTTGATAGCCGGGCATCATCAGCTTTCTTCACCACATTTGCTTATGCGCCCACTTTGTCTTCAGCGATCATGTCGGGAAGGTGAGCATCAAGGAATGCCAGTTTAATAGGACAAAGTATTCTTGCATTGAGGGAGTACTGGAGTGGAGGCCCAATGTCCAAGATGTTGTATTTCTTATGCTTGAAAATTTGAGATATTATCCATTTATACTCTTTTTATTTAAAGCCATATTTAAATTATGTCTAATTTTTAAGTATTATAAGCCACTATTTGTTAAGTAGTTACTGAGGACCAGATGGCATACTAAGTAGTGTACAGAAAGTTTGTGCAAATTATCTTAGGAAGCCCATAGGAGAATATTAGTCCTTTATTAGGGGAGACCCTAGCTTATAAATGGTTTAACTCAGTCACCAGATGCCACTGTCTCCTGGGTGTGTCCTTTGCCCCACCACTCCCAGAGGGTTGGATGCAGGGAGCCCTGACCAGATTCATGTCATAGATGTAGGAGTGAGGGCACCTCTCCTTGGTGTACTTGGAGTGGGACAGCACATGATAAAGGAAAAACCCACCAGGAATTATCTCCTGATACCCTACCATTTTCTGCTCTAATGTGATTGGGAATCATGGACTACTCTGAAAAAGTGTTCTTTCCTGTTGAATATGAAGTTTGGACTAAAAAAAAAAGCCCTTCCCCTCAGAAAAATGGGAGGCAGAGATTATTCCAAGTGGCCGTTTAGTGGTAGCGTTCTAATTTTTGTTAGCTGAAATACTCCATTTCCTTAAGTTTTCACAATTTCTCTGAAATTGTGAGGTATGCTAGGTACAAACAGCATAATGGTCCAGATTCAACACTGAAAATACTCTTGTCTTTTTTCTTTTAGGGAATAAGCGTCATTTTTAATGTCGCCCTTGGCTTGTTAAAGGTACGTGTTCCTTTATAAACTGAGCTGTGTGTCCTTCTCTATTCAGCACTGGCATATGCTGCCCTGAACTTCATTGTGAGCAGCCACTCACCGCGCTGAAGCGTTTCCCTGAGGCTGAGCATGTGCGAGGCTCTCACACGTGAAGCTGGAGAAGTGTCTTCTGGGGACAGTAGGAGGAGATGGGATTCTAGCGTCTGCACAACCAGAGCTTGCTTTTTCTTTTTAAGACTTCCAGGGATGACCTGCTGTTGACAGATTTTGAAGGTGCCTTGAAATTCTTCAGGGTCCAGCTCCCTAAGAGATACCGATCCGAAGAAAATGCCAAAAAATTAATGGAGTTAGCTTGCAACATGAAGGTAAACGATCCTTGCATGAATTTAAATTACTTTGATTAATTGCTGTTCCTGGTCTAGCTGTTAACAGTTACAGTAGGTAAATAGTAATAATTTATAGTAAGTAGTAATACAGTGTTCTTTTGTACAATGCAATTCTCACTTGCCCGCCACCTTTTTTTCCCAGAATACCTTCCATACACATTATTTCCTATGAATTAAATCTCATTAGCCCCCTTACATTCTTAAGAAAGATATTATCCCCATTGTGACAAGAAAGCAAAACACAGAGGTTGTAGCCCACCTAGAGACACACAGCTCGTTAGAGGCGGAGCTCAGCGCTCATGATATCTGTGATGGTGGCCTTTTGACGTCTATGTTTTATTACTATTGTCAGAAACTCCCAAATTATAAAACTAATAATACTTGAAAAAGAAAAAAAGCCACTCAATCATGTGTAATGGATACAGAAACTTTAAATTAAAAACTAAAAGCCTCTTCTTGTGCTTATGTTACAATAATGTCTTTTAAAAGAAGGGAAGAGCACTAGAATTTGTAGGTGGAGGCAAGCAGGGAATAGAAAAAATAGTCATATTCGCATTGTTGTGGTGTCAATATAGGACGTTTGGTGGCTACAGCAGTCAACTGCTAACCAAAAGGTTAGCGATTCAAACCCACCCACTGCCCACTGAAGAAAGATGTGGCAGGTTGCTTTTATATAGACAAGCAGCTGTGGAAACCCTCTGAGGCAGTTTACTTTGCCCTGTAAGGGTGCTGTAAGTTGGAATCAACTCGGGGGCAGTGGGTTTGGGTGCAGAAAAGATTGTCATATTTACTTAAAATGATTGTGAGACTGTTGGTAGATTTTAGGGTTTTAGTGCTCACACAGACAGTGGATGTGATTTAGGGCCTGCCTGAGGCAGCTGTAAATTGGGGTCTTGAAGTGATTCCTCTGTAGAAGGGGAATACAAAGCAAACATAGTAGCCTAAGAAACCATTGAGATCATAATATAAAACTCATGAATGGGAGCAGGGGGGCAGGTTGTAAAGGATGAAATAGATCTTTTAGAAGTGTGAATGGTGATTAAAATTAAAACGTACAGCTTTTCATGTGAGAAGTAACTAGATCTGTACTCAGTGTCTCACTCTCAACTCACTGCCGTAGACTTGATGGTGAGTCACACAGACACTATGGGCTAGGGTAGAACTGCCCTTGTGGGTTTCCAAGACTGTAACTCTTTTCAGGAGTAGAAAGTCTCACCTTTCTCCCATGGAGTAATTGGTGGTTTTGAACTGCTCACTTTATGGTTAGCTGCCCAACATGTAACCACTGTGCCACCAGGACCTGGTAATTAGGAAAGACTCAAGAGTGATGGCTACTACTTTAATTATCTAATTGTGTTTTTTCATCAGATAACAAACACCCTTTCCACTAATGATTTCAGTGGGGTTGTGCACAGGGTGTAGTCCCCGCTTCAGCCTAGCTCAACACACAAGACACTGCATCATACTTGCTCATGAGTTCTTCCCTCTAAAACCTACTCTCTTCTCTGTAATTTGCTAACCTCTATTAGTGGCTCCTGGTTCCCTAGACCAAAAACCTTGTTGGCGTGCCAGACACCTGTCTTTTCACTTTCCACGTCTTGGGATTTCCAACTTCAAAGTACACCCTGAATCCACATGAATCCAATCCCTTCTTGCCATCTTTATCAGTAACACTCTAGTCTAGTCACCATCATCATTTCTCTTCTGGATTATTTCAGTAGCCTCTCCCTCACCCCCATGACGCTCAGTCCCATCTTATCTCAGAGTAAAACTCAAGCCCTTACCTTAGCTTACAAGGCCCTGCTTCATGTGGCCTCTGGCCATCTCTCTGAGCCCATCTCCTATTACTCCTTCCTTTCCAGGCCTCCTAACTGTTCTCACCCATGCTGGCCATGTGCACCCCTCCAGCCTTTGCACGGGCTTTACCCTGGTTCTCTCCCTGTTACCTTCTCCAAATGTCTTTGACTCACAGTCTCCGCATTCTGGCTTCCCTTCCTGTGTCAGGCCACCCGAGAGGCCCTCTTTAATTACGGCAGCTAAAGTAGCAGCTCAGCTCTAGCTGCCTGGACTGTCTTCTCCCACCAGACAGTATTGTTTGATTGCTCTGTGGGTTCTGCTCGAAGGAAAGCTCTGCCACAGAAGGGAGCTCATCGACTCACTCACTCACTCACTCTCATTCACTCACTCTCTCTCTCTAATTCACTCATTCTCACTCACTGACTCACTCTCTCACTCTCTCACTGACTCACTCTCTAATTCACTCACTAACTCACTCACTTTCATTCACTGACTCACTCACTCTCACTCACTCACTCTCTCTCTAATTCACTCATTCTCACTCTCTCACTCACTGACTCACTCTCTCATTCACTCACTAACTCCCTCACTTTCATTCACTGACTCACTCTCTCACTCACTCACTCTCACTCTAATTCACTCACTCTCATTCACTCACTCACTCACTCACTCTCTAATTCACTCACTCTCATTCACTCACTCACTCACTCTCTCACTCATTCTCTCATTCACTCACTCACTCACTCTCTCACTCACTATTTCTCTCACTCACTCTCTCACACACTCTCACTCACTCACTGACTCACTCTCTCACTCACTCTCTCTCACTCACTCACTCACTAAAAAAAAAAAAAAGAAGGGAGCTCATCTTTCTTGTTCACCGCTGAACCCCCGGCTCTTCAGACGGGCTCTGGCATAGAAATGAGTGAAGGGATGAATGTGCTGTTGAGTGCTCTAGTAGGTGTTTTATAAAGAACAGTTAACATAGATTTGGACAAGTCTTAAGAATAACTTTAAGTGAGAGATGCCGTGTCTAATGTCTCTCTCTGTTTTGCCTATGTTTTCAAAGAATTCAAACAGACAAGGTCTGCACAGCGCCTCTTTCATGCTAGATGTGTAATTCCTTCCAGCCCTAGAGGGTCTTTGGAAGATTGGGGGCCCTTGGCAGCTGCGACCTACTTGTGCGTGGTTTTTGGTGAGAGTGATTTTTCTTGAAATTGACTCACAGTCTGGAGAGCCTGGGGATTGACCAGGGCGGGAGAGAGTGAGGGTTTTTTTCTAAAAGGTGAGGTATGATGCTGGTGATGATGTGTTGTCTCTGGCAGCTACGTTTAATCCCAAGGGAATGTTAATTGGAGATAGAAGTCAAGCTGATTACTGGCACAGACTTCAGTCACAGCCATGATTTACCAGCTGAAAAAAAACGAACATTGGCAAACAAGCCCAGCGTCCTTTGGGTGGCATGATCCAGGAGTGCATCTGTCCACACAGGTGTCTGTCCTGGGGTCTCAAGGCACCTTCAGGAAAGTGGACTTCTGCTGGGTGAATAGTTTGAAAATGGGATTCAGAACCTTTTCGATGTAGAATGTATAAAGGAGAAACATTGGCTCCACAACTCATTTTAATTGGTTTTAAATAGCGGGTCTGTTTTCTCAGTTGTACTTCCAGATTTAGGTGGGAATTGGGAATTGTTAACCTCACTTGTCAGTCCAGGCAGTAGATACCCATTTCTGTGTTTTAGAATTGTGATGTTGTTAAAAATAACCCAGTTTTCATGTAGCCCTTATAAGCACTTCTTTTCTTCCTCACTGTACTTTGTGAAATACGAGGGGATACCCCACACCCCCAAAAAGGAAAAAGGCTCTGCTGGGCAGAGCTTCAATAGTACACATTTTTCCTGCTAGGGGAGCTTCAAGCAACTCACTCTGAGTTAGTGCACCCAGTGGTGTCACCTGGGAAAGTTCTCTCTGGTCACAGTGAATTTTTTCATATGAGTGGTTTTGCTCAAATCTTGTTTTTGTGATGGCTGATTTTAGAGTGTGGAATGGAAACATGCGCTGCTTTGAAAGAACAGCTCCAAAGCAACCCTGACTTTTTTCCAAGGTGATGTGACACGGTGCTATTCTTACGACCCTTAAAGCAAATATCAGTCAAGCCAGTGGAAGATGCTATCGTCACTTAGTCCCCCAAAAATTCGGCAAGTGAAATCAAAGATCAAGACGATGCTCATTTGTTTTCTTGATGTAAGGGGGATAGTGCATTTGGAGTTGGTTCCACCAGGTCAGGCTGTTAATCAAGCTTTCTGTTTAGGTTCTGAAAAGATTGCATAACAGTGTGCAACAAAAGAGGCCTGATTTGCGGCACATGGGGGACTGGTTTTGCCACCACAACAATACACCTGCTCACGCAGCCATCTCGATGTACCAGGTTTTGGCAAAAACAGCATGCCTCTCGCCCCGCAAACCTGACTCACCTGCCCTTGCTCTGTGGAACTTCTTTTTGTATCCTTGAATGACGAGGGACATGAAAGGACAGAAATTTGACTATGTAGATGAGGGGAAGAAAAAATGAGGGAGGTGCTGTCAGCCTTCAAACATGAGTTTGGAAGATCCCTTCAGGACCAGTGGTGAGAGTGGAGATACTGGGAGGGTCAAGGGTGGGTGGGGTGGACAGGGGGAACCAATGAAAGGATCTACATATAACCTCCTCCCTGGGGACTGACAGCAGAAAAGTGGGTGAAGGGAGACGTCGGACGGTGTAAGATATGACAAAATAATAATTTATAAATTATCAAGGGTTCATGAGGGAGTGGGGAGCGGGAAGGAAGGGGAAAAAATGAGCTGATGCCAGGGGCTTAACTGGAGAGCAAATGTTTTGAGAATGATGAGGGCAATGAATGTACAAATGTGCTTTACACGATTGATGTGTGTATGGATTGTGATGAGAGTTGTATGAGCCCCTACTAAAATGATTTTTAAAAAAAAATGTTTCCAAGAATGGAATCACAGATTTGACAAATGTGTCAAGTGTAATGAAGAGTACTTTGAGGGCAATAAGGTTGTTTTGTAAAAAAATTTAAATACATACCTTTGAAAAAAAATTCCGTTTGGGGGTTGGGTACCCACTCATAGGTAGGGATTTTCAACTGTGAAATTAAGGCTCATAGACTCAACAAGGGGACCTAGCAGGGCAGTGACAGAGCTCTAGTGGGGATCTGGACCTCCTGACCCCATTTCCAGCTTCTCACTGCAAAGAATTTAAGTTGGGTGTACAGTACCAAACTTGGCCACAAGATGGGTGTGTTGCTCAAAAAGTCTGTATTCCTTTCTGCCCTTGATTCTTCCTCCTTTGTCTTAGTCTGTACTGGTCCTCTTTGCTTCTCTTTCTGGGCCTTTCACCTGTCCCTCTTTCTTCTTGCTCTTAAAGCGTATTTATTTTGTAACTGGAATACGTTTGAGTTTTTTGTTATGTGTTCGATTCCCTGATCATAATCTGTAACAACTGGCAGACTTCAAAGTTCATTTCGCTGTTCCTTGAATTCCTCCCTCTTGATAGAGGAAAGGCCTGTCTACGATTGAAGGCAAGCAGGGTCCCTTTCTGACACAAGATCCAACAGGAGTTCTGCTCTGATTGTGAGTGGGCCTGCGAGCTTTCCGGCAGCAGGGAGGGTACTTAGTGAGATGGCTCTGTGAGTCTTTTTGGATCCAAGACTTCACCTAAAGGCTCTTTTGCTTTAGAATCCTACTTGTGCTTAAATATGGTTTTTTAATCCTTTTATTGGAATTTGTTACTTCACAAGTACATGGAACGTGCCAGACTTCAAAATACCTGTAAGAAAATACCGTGTTACAGAAACCAAATAGCTATTATCTCCAAATTAATGCAATCCTCAAACATTTGCTATTTAGAAAAACAGAAAACCTTTTGCTGTGTGGGAATTTCCATTTTTCACAGATTCTTGAATAGGGACTCAAGATGAATTTTTAATCCTCGCAGAGGGCACATGAGGTCATTTTACAGCCGTGTAGACTCATGGTTAGAGACATGAAGTAATTCATTTTCAGAAAGGTGTGTGACAGGGCTGTCTTCTGACTGCACAACAAGGAAAGGGATTTGTGTCATTAGCATCAGCTGCCCACGGCCAGTTCTGATGGGTGACAAGCCTCCACCCTCTTTGCTCCTTTGCCAATTCTGACACTGGTTGTCCACGGGACTCTCTCTCATCTGGGTTCAATAATTAATTGCAGTGACTGCACTGAATTTACATAGAATACTCATGGTTATGGGCTTTATTAAGGAAGTTAGCAGGTTACAATTCTGGGTCAGATATATTCAGGATATACTTCTCTGGTGAGGACAGCCTCTTTGCTGTGCTTCTGTCTGGTCTTTCCCCCATGATGTGGCCTATGCCCCTCTCAGACAGTGCTGCTAAGTTCTTTTAGCCCTTCTGATAAATTCCCAGAGGGCAGTCCTTTCTACATATTCCTCAGCCCAAAGGTGCTCAGCTCTAGCTCTGTAGGTAAGCAAACCTAGCTTCCCCCGTTAGGTGTCCAGAGGCACCCCACTGCACACACAAGCCTCCTGCCCAGAGGCACTCAGCATATCTCATCCTGCGGCCACAAAGTCTCCTTCTGTCTCAGGCCCAGGTCCTGCAGCTCCTCTGTCCCTTCTCTGGTGTCACAGCTTCCCCTGGATTAAAGAGATTCAGAGTGCAATGATCTCGGAGTCCAGAGGATACCAGTCCTGGCTTTTCTCTCTTGATGGTAGTGAGATGCTGCCTTTCTGCTTCTGCACAGTGACTCTTCTTATACCCAGCACAATAGTAAAATGACCAATGTCCACCTTAGCGTCCCAGGTTTTATTATCACAACTAACCCTTTTAACAGTCATTCACAACTGAGTCATATAATCAATCACTATCTTCCTTCACCTTATCTTTCCCAGACCCATCAGGAGAAGAAAAACTACGCCCCCACTGCACAGTCCCATTCAGTATTTGGTGAGAGTATCAAAGACTATGGCTTGAAGAGCTACATCAGGAAACTCACTGCACCACTGGGGAGCTAGTGCTGTTGAGATTCAGTTGCAAGAGTGTTCAACTTGACAGTCAATACTTACAGTCATTGTGCTTTGCTTTTTATGGAAGACGGAATGGTTGGGACAAGAGCCACTTAAACCAATCCGTTTTGTGGTGGTGATACGTTTAGTATTAAGGTAGGAGAAGGAGCATGATAGTGGGACAGGAGGAAAGTCAAAGGAAAGAGAGGAAAGACTTGGGAGGCAAATGGCATTTATAGAGGTGTAGATAAATCCATGTACATATGCAAATATATTTATATATGAGGATGGGGAAATCTATCTGTGTGCCTATAGTTATAGGTTTGGTATTAAGGTAGCAGAAGGACACTGGGCGATTAAAACAAAAAAGATTGGTGGCAGGTCCAAAGTCAAAAAGCCAATCTGTTGACACAAGGCCGGTAGAAGGACACCACACAGGGGAACTCTGGATTCCCGCTCTTCTCTGAATTATGTTCAGTGTTGAGCACAGTTCTTCACCCATAGGCAGATCTTTGGATGCTGGTATGAACTGAATACAGGAAAGTACTTATTTAGCATGCAAGGGCACAGGTGGTCAGAATGATGAGGGCAATGAATGTACAAATGTGCTTTACACAATTGATGTATGTATGGATTGTGATAAGAGTTGTATGAGCCCCTAATCAAACGATTAAAAAAAAAGCACCAGGGTTCGAGGGATGACCATCATTCTGTAAAGAGCAGTGGTAATTTCAAAGCAGCTTCATCTATTTCTCTCCCACTGCAACCAGCTGTGACACTCTATACTGGGTCACACAGCACAGCCAGAGCTAAGCCAGAGTCAGGATCAGAGCCAAGGTCAGTGGGATTCCACAGCTTGCACTCCTAACCACTTTAAACGAATAAGTATTCTATTTAATTCTGAGCCTTTGGATTTAATTTGTTCAAAGAGTTCAGATGCAAGTTCCTTCAAAGAACACTAAATGGAATTTGGCTTCCTGATTCTACCATGGAAGCATTTTTCTGTGTCACAAGAAGCAACTGAGTAGCAGAGGGTTCAACCAGATTAAGGACCAAGAGACACTAACACACTGCAGTGAAACAGGAAGGTGGTGCCCACTGCTGTCCTTATAGCAACTGACAAAATCTAGGCTCTGTAGGGTGAGAGAGAAAGAGGATACCCACTCAGAATTCAAGTTTAAAGGATGGGAAAAAGCTAAGAAATAAGCTTAAAGCCTGGTTTAGTTATGAAACACGCAGAACTTGACTGTAATATATACAGAGCACATTTTTAACTCTGATACAGAGACTGAGTTTGTTGTGTGTGTTTTTTTTCATCTACGGTCTTCGTTATTCAATGTCCAACTTTTTTTTTTAATCGTTTGATTAGGGGCTCATACAACTCTTATCACAATCCATACATACATCAATTGTGTAAAGCACATTTGTACATTCATTGCCCTCATCATTCTTAAAACATT
>NW_022103929.1:2307379-2314245 GCF_000313985.2 Echinops telfairi | reverse complement strand
CGTGTGCTCTGATCAGATATGTCCCTCTCCTGGAGCTGCAGATTCAATGCCATCCTTTGAAATAAATTCTTCTGGGGGGAGGGCAGGTTTCCACTTAGTAGTTGGAATTGGGGCCAGCGCCCCAGACCTCTCCACTAGTTCCCTACCCTGCCACCATTCGTACAAGGTCTGCTATTCCCTCTCTTGTCCATCTCAGAAAATTGTCTTGAGGGTTAAGTTAGTGAGTGTATCTATCCCCAAAATGGGTGGTGCCCCCTGAGTTCAGGAAGCAGGGCAAGCTAACGGATCAGCCTGAACTCTGACTCTCACTGTCGGCCGTCTTGTACTGTAAGGCTGGTGAAATCACAGCTTCCCACAGAGGCAGGTCTGCTGTCACAGAAGATTAAAACATGAGATTTAAGCCTTGTTCTGCTCACGTGTGCTTTTTTGGCAGGGGGGGGCGCGGGGGGGGGGCAGCATAACGATACTTAGGGATCTATTGGGCTGTAAGTATTAAAATCCATTTATCCTGCCACAGCAGTGAGCACAGTAGGACCCACATTGACAGCATCCCAAGAGCTAGGGCTCCTCCCCATGACATTATACAAAAGGCAACTCCCCCAGCCCCACTGTACTTCCTATCTTTGATCTCTGAGGTCGCAGGGGCCCCTGAACTCTTGTCAAAATGTCACCATATAAAATGGGGAGAGCACGTACCTTGAGCTTCGAAGTGCACGGCTCATGGAGTGACTTCATGCATTAGGCATTTCGCAGTGAATGGTTCCAGGGAGTTTGCACATTGCCATGTACATGCCTGTTGGTGTCGCCAAGCAAAGCGCACTGCGCATAGATACACTGCTTCATAAGTGGTGCTTCTACTACATCTGGCACAGCTGAAGGGGGAGGCCATCGACTCTGGTTTGTTCAGTATCTGCTGATTGAACTCTGAATGTGTCCAAGCGTTATGGTGGGCACTAGAGATACACCAGTAAGCAAAGCAGATGTGGCCTTCCTTTCTCTGGCGAAGACAACCAGTAAGCACACAATCATTGTAATCTTGCCAGGCGCTCTGCAGAAAGGATTTGGTGCTATGAGACTATAGGACAGGAAGGCCTGGCCCAAAGTGGGGCAGGCACACCTGGAGGTCTCAGAACCTGGCTTTGATTGGCCTGGGGGTGTGGTTTGTCCAGGCAGAGGGAGTGGCCTGGCATTGTGCATCCTCCTCAGTGGCCATTTCCATTCAGAAGCAAGGTCGATGCAACAGAGACAGGGTCTTGGTAATGGATCAGGCATGCCTGGGCAGTCCCTGTGGGCATGGGTGGGGCAGAAGGATGAGTGAGAGTAGCCAGTGACAGGCATCAGAGGAGAGGTGTTAGTCTCCCTGCCTGCGGCCTCCTAAGGAGTCTTGAGTCACTGGTTTTGCTGCTGCCTGCCCCTCCAGATTCCCCATCCAGGTATCAGATCCTGGGCTCTGTTCCTCAGAGGAGGGCCCCAAGTGACACTGTGGGGCATTCAGCTGATAGGCCAAGGTCAGCAGATAAAACCCTCCTGTACTCCGCGGGGAGAAAGATGAGGCTGTCTACTCTGGTAAAGAACCCAGACATCGTCGGGCTGCTGTGGGGTTGAATCGACTGGATGGTGGTGATTGGTTTGGTGCTTCACCGGCTCTGATTTGCTGACAGCCTGCTACAGAGAGCAGATTGCCTGCAGAGTTTGTCTCATTCGTTTGTGTTTAAGGGGACTCCGGGCGAGGAACCACATCCAGCAGAGCATCAGCCTGTGTCCTCAGGAGAGGATGGGAGGACTCAGAGTCCCTATGGAAACTGGCATCCAGGGAGTTGTACAAGGCTCTGTCCTTGACCCAGAGGAGCCCAGTTAACTGTGGAACACCTTTTTAAGCAGCATTATTGATTGAGATTTTCCAACTATAAAAACCATGCTTAATGTAGAAAGCATGGGGAATGCACAAAGATAGACTAGCAAGCTGTCAGAACCAAAGGAGCTGGTGCGTGAAGGGCCCAGCATTTCCCGGGACGGAAACCACTGTTGTCAGGGGCTGAACTCCCTCTTGCAAAGGAGCGGTTTGCAAAATCAACTCTCTTACAGAGAGAACAAAGCAGTTGTATTAAGACATAATGAAATGTAGAAAAAATATGTCTCAAAGTACATGGTGTAGGGAGGAATAGGAGGAGAAAAATCTTCCTCACCCTAGGATAAGGATGAAAAGTTGAATCTTGAAGGGTCACTTAAATACTTTAGATCAGGAGCATCCAAAGTCCATGGAAGAAATGGGATTAAAAAATTTTCCCAGGAACTTCTGGAAGCCGCCTCATAGGGTTTGGTGATATTTTTTAACGCTAGGGGGAGCCTCATACCCACTGCCTTCTATTGTTGCTTCCCCATAGTAACAGCATAGAGCCCTGGGAGGAAGTGTCTGATGTCTACAAGGCTCATTAATGTTCTCTCCCTTGCCTATTGATCTGTTGGAATTGTTTATAAATTTACTGATCAAACAGACATATTACTTAAGCGCGTTCTTTGTGAATCACTTAGATGCACAATAAAAGTTTACCCCAGCGTTGGCCTCAGACCACAGAAGATTTGGGTTTAAAGATGGCCGTGACTCCAGCTTGTGGCCTCTCCCCAAGTGTTTAATGGGCATCTTTCTGTAGACTGCAGCCAGGGCACAGTGTTAGCCTCCTGGCTGCCTCCCTTTGGGCAGCAGCCAGATGCAGTAATAGAGCTCTCATTGAGGCAGACCTGTTAAGAGCCTCGCCAGGGGAGGTGTGCGCAACTATTGGGAGAGGCAGCTCGAGGAGGATGGGCAGGGAATTGAGAGTGCTGGTGCCAGCACACTGCACACTTGGGCCTGCGGTTTGCAGTGGTTGGTAAGGAAAGACTTGAGAGCGGTAGTTTGATGGGTGCCAATGCCGCTGTGTTTCGAAGGGTGGAGAGAATTGTACTTCCTTCAAAGCATCCCAAGACCTACAAGAGGACAGGTGATAAAGGTAGTAGGCTAGTGAGGTGGCTACTGGCTTGGACTGTGGATGCAGATGCAGGCCAACTACCTAGGCTCAAATCCAAGATCTGCCAGTCCCTACTTGATTGAAACAACCTTTTACCTCAGTCAGCTTGCTTATAAAATAAGGGTGATGATAGTATCCCTGGTAGAGGTGGTGTGAGTTCACAGATTGAAAGTGCTAAGTGAAAAGATGGATGATGATTATTACTGACCAGAACCTAGAAACCGATAGGAGGGGCCATCAGTGAGGTTTTCATTCTAACTTTTCTGTCAGTAAAAATTTTAAGAATCTAATATCCTTAATGGAGCACTGGATATGCTAGTCCTTGGGTAAGATTTCAGAATCATGGGCTTACACCTCACTGATTTCCCTCCCAAAGAGGAAGTGTTGCTTTTGTCGTGGCTGGGGAAGTCCCTGTCTTCAGTGCAGGTCACCAGGCACCCCCGATCTTACACCTTTTCGTTTGTTCTCTGGTTTGTCCTGCAGATCAGTCAGAAGCAGCTGAAGAAATATGAAAAGGAGTATCACACCATGAGGGAACAGCAGGCCCAACAAGAAGACCCCATTGAGCGATTTGAGGTTTGTTTGCTTGTGGCCCTGACGACGGGAGACGCTGTCCGTATCTTGTTGAATGTCATTGTGCCGGAGCTGGTCTCTCTCACCAAGCCCCTTGGAAAGCGGAGTTCCACGGCTCCGTTTCAGTCTGAGTTGGCATATGAGAAAGCAGGGGCTGTTTTGTTTTAAACCAGCTGCCTTGTTGGTTACCGTCAGTGGCCTTTGTTAATTAATAAGAAATAGCTGCTGGACAAGGTCTCTTGAATCGGTTAAGTATTTCTTCATGGATGAAAATAAGTTGTTGATTGGAAACACGTCAGGTCCAGCCGAATCTTACAGCACTTCTGCGGGACTCAGGAATTAGTTTGGATGTCTAGTCCTGAGGAAAGGACTACCTGATGTGCCTGTAACCGGTTGCTCTCTGCCCCTCAGCGGGAGAATCGCCGTCTGCAAGAAGCGAACATGAGGCTGGAACAGGAAAACGACGACTTAGCCCATGAGCTCGTGACCAGCAAGATCGCACTCCGGAAGGACCTGGATAACGTAAGATCCCTAGACTGCTGGGGGGAGGCCGTGCAGTGTGGCGTGTTAGTGGCTGCTGGTCTGGTTGGTAGCCGCCATGTTTCTCTCTCAGGTGCACCTTGTCGCCGGCCTTCTCTGGTTGGGCACGTAGCCCTGCAAGCCTCTCCCCAGCATGGCCTCATTAAAGGAGTTTGGCTGGCCCTTGCGCTATTGCAGTGGGCAGCAGTGTTTGAATCACTGTGATTTCCTTACCTTCCCCCTCAGCAGAGGCCTCCTAAAACAAGAAAGAATGTTATCCTGCACACTGTGTGCCTGTTGAATAAGCATTGCCGATAAGAATGCAGCTCAGGGCCTCGGCATCCAGCCGCTCCGTTAGTCCTTCCTGTTAGCACACGGCCAGTTTTCCTTGCTTCTCGTAATCCTAAAAACTTGAGACAGTGGCTTTCCTGGCAGACGCCTGTCCATTTTCTTTATCGCAAGCTTTCCTCAGAAGAAGTGCAGTCCTCTCATCTGTTAGGTCAGGGATGTTCCAATAAAACTTTACTTAGAAAAATGGGTGATGGGCCAGATTTAGCCATTAGCCTTAGTTTGCCAGCCTCTTAACCTCCTAAGACGGTTTTTTTTTGCTCACTGGTTTTCTAAGGTTCTGGGGATAGACTTAAGCTATTCTGAGCTTACAAGGGACTTACATGATTAATCAAACCCATAACCATGACCCAAAACACTGCCATTGAGTCAGTTCCAACTCGTATCAACCCTAAAGAGGATTTCCAGGGCAGTAATTCTTTACAGGAGCCAATAGCCTTATCTTTCTCGAGGAGCAGACCAATGCCTAGCGCACCACACCAACCTGGCTCTTTCCTTGAGCCCATGAGTGTCCGGCCTTCGCAAGGGACGTGAATGCATTCCTGCATTTCTCTGGGTAGATAGAAAATTAGTGGCTTTATTACATTCTTAAAGTGGCCCGTATGGCAGATGAGGTGAGAGAGGGGGTGGCAAGAGCTACTGTTTTGCTGCTTCTCTTTAGAAGTTGAGTGAAGGAGTGGGAACCCACAGCCCAAATAACCAGGCCCTCTGCTGGCAGCTCCCAGGGGCTGGGTGTCCCTGGGAAGGCTTCCCTCTTCTAGTCTTGGCAGGGGACGAGCTTGTTTCAAGGTCACTAGCCCTCCTTGAGCAGCACCTGGAGGCTGCTCAGAAGGTTTGCGTTTCCTCTCTCTGGTGGAGATTCCTAGAACACACTGTTTCTCTTTGTTGAAATACTCCATAGAGCGCCGTCTCACTGCTCAGGGATTTGTTCCTAGCGTGTGGGGAAAGGGGGCATCCGGAAGCAGGGTCAGAGGTTTGCACCTGTGATGGCCCTCAAAACACCTGTGGACTGTGCAGAAGGGAAGGGAGGGGCAGAGAGTGGTCCTGGACTGGAGTCCGAGCACTGATGAAATGATCTTCAAGGCAGCTTGGACTAAAATTGCAGGTAGGATTTACTCTGAGCTTTTAAATTTTTTAGTCAGCCTTGTATTTGGGGCCCCATTTGTGGATGAAATTTATTATAACAAATCAGGAAACTTGAGGACCAGAAAGATGAAGGTACCCAGGAAGAAGCAGAGCCGGAATCTGACCAGAATGCACAGATTTGCCCTGGGCTGGCGCCTGCGTGACCACATCTCAGGCATGCGAGGAGGGACAGGGGCTCTTGACGGGGAGTAGCAAGCTTTTCTCCTTACCTAACAAGTGCTTGGCATATAGTATTCTTATCAAATCCTCAAAGCAACACCCTGTTCTGTAAGGGCTGTCATTATAACCCTTCTTGGACTGAAGATGAAACTGAGGAAGAAGTATCTGACACCGATCCCAGTGGCAGCTTGCTGTAAAGCTTGTCTGGCTTGGTGTGATGCTGACCTGCTGAATGAGCTGGGGAAGGGTTCCCTCTTAGTTTCCTTTTTAAATTTTAATAAATCATTTTATTGGGGGCTCAACAATCCAGCCATCAATTGTATCAAGCACATTTGTACATATGTTGCCATCATCTTTTCCAAAACATTTTCTTTTTACCTGAGCCCTTGGTCTCAGCCCCGCCCCCCACCCTCAACCCGGTCCCTCTTTGTTTCTTAAAGACACTGTGGAGGATTGGTATTATGGATGAACTCTCTGATTTCATTGATCAGCAGAAGCCTCTCTGGGTCTGGAATTTTCTGTGCACCAAATAATTTCATTATGAATTCATTCTCTCTCATAGATATGGGGCTGTTCACATGCTCTACTTCCCATATGCCTAGTTTGTAACCCTCGTCTTTCAAGTAATTCTTCCACTTCGTCTTCGTTGTCAAGTGAATTGGCATGAAATTGCTCATATTTTCTTACATTTTCGTGTTTATTGGATATGTAGAGGCCCCACTTTCATTCCTAATAAGGATACTTTGTTTCCCCTTTTTCTTGAATCATCTAGACAGAAACTTATCCGTTGTGTTGATCTTTTTTAAAAACAGCTTTTGCTTCCATTGATTTTTCTCTTTATTTTGTTTTATTGATTTCTGCTTTTTATGATTTTCTTCTACTTTGGGTTCCATTTACACTTATTTTCTAAATAAGCATTTGAAGTTGTAAATACCATTTGAGCTGTATGCCACACATTTTGATGTGTTTTCAGTTCCATTTAGTTCCTGTGATTGCATCTTTGACCCGAGTTAATTAGCATAGTGTTTCCTTTCCAAATAGAAGGAATTCCCCCTCCAGAACTATTTTGTTTATTTTTAATTCCACTGTGATCAGTGAACATAACCTTTCTGAGTC
>NW_022103929.1:2304043-2307279 GCF_000313985.2 Echinops telfairi | reverse complement strand
TATTTTGTTCTTTGGTGTGTGTGTGTGTGTGTGTGTGTGTGTGTGTGTGTGTGTGTGTATTTTTTAATCTATGGCCTCCCAAAAGGTCTATTTGGACACTTGAAAAGTATGTATATTTGTTGTGAGTGGAGTGTTTTATCCTTGTCCGCTAGGTCAGATTGATGGATAGTATCGTTCAAGTTTTCAATGACATGCTTACTCAATCAGATGACTTTTATTTGTCCTTGAGAGTGATACTGGCTACTCTAGCAGTCGTAAAACAAATTGGTTGTATGATACATCTTTCCATCTTTTTACGCTTAACATAGCTGAGCTTGTCCATTCAAAGTGAGTTTTCATAGCTTAGCTTCTTTATTCAGGCTGACAGCTTTGTTTTTTAACAGAAATGTTTACTTAGTATATTTAGTGTGATTGTTTATTTGATTGGTCATAAACCTTATCACCTTACTCTCTGTACTTTTTTTGTTGTTCCTGCCTGCTTCTGGCTTACTGTGGTGTTTTCTAATTTCATTTTGTCTTCTGTGGTGCTTGATTAGCTGCTCTGCACCAGCTCTTCTCAGAGCTCTGTCCTTTAACTCCAGCTGCTTCAGCCTTTCCAGCTCCCGGATTCTTCATCCTTAACCAGTCGAGACCTCCGTATTCTGCTTGGAGCCCTCTCAGCCTGTTCTTGGGTCCAGAAAGCACCACCAGGCATAAAGCCAGGATGGTAGCAAGACTGATCTTATTTGTTTTCCTTCTCTCAGGAACCACCGCCCTGTACTTACTGTTTTGTGCCTGAAAACAGTTGTTTCATATATTGTGTCCCGTTCTCTGTGTACAGTGGGAGGCTAAGTCTGGTCCCTGTTACTCCTTCGTGATCAGAAGTGGAGCACTGGAGTTAAATATATTCTCACAGATCTTCTCTCCCCATATGCTTACATAAAGGCCGTGGCTGTGGAAGAGTCTGGTTGGATCTGTGTAGTGGATTCTGTGTAATTGCCCATTGGCACATTATTGAGAGTCCACTCTTGGGAGCGTGGCACAGATGCTGGGTGAAGCATTACGTGACCAGGTTTCTGACTCTAGTTCTACTACATGGGTGGTGAGAGTGTGGGGGAATTCACCTCCATTCCCAGAAATGACAGAAACCCCACATCTTTATCATGTGGGGAGTCAGAGTTCAGGGGAATATATAGACTCCTAAATCTATGCAAGCCCCCTCATACTTCCTGTAATCAGTGCTCAGAGGACCTTACCCATTGCAGTGGCAGAAAGATTAAATGAGATCAGAAGCCCAGCACGTGCTCCCAAGCTGTGCTCAGAAGATGTGAACTGAACCCAGGGGAGGGACGATGGGTTATTCAGATAGTTGGTCAAGCAAAGTCCCTAACAGGACTTCTTCCTCCTTATCAGTTACTATCTCAGTTCTCTTAATTCCTTTATGATTGCTTCATAGATTTTAGTGGGAAAAAACCACTCCCCAGAAAGGACAAGGCCCATCATTTAATTATGTGCAAGTGCAGTGTGTCAGTAATTGATGGCCTTCAGTGTTTGTGCCAGGAACCCTGGGGCGGGGGGTGGGCTGGGGAGGTGGGTAGAGGTTACACACTGGGTTGCTAACCCCCAAAGTCAGCAACCCAATTTGCTCTTTCTCTGGAGAAAGATGAGGCGTTCTGCTCCCGTAAAGATCTACAGCCCTTTCCTGTAGTATCACTGTGAGTCAGTGGATTTAGTATTTGGTGTGGCACTTGCATCGATAGCCCCAGCCCTCTGGAACCTGTTCCCCCAAAAGAAGGGGTGTGTGTGTTGGAGGCTCAGCTACACGGCTGTAGTAAAGTGACACTTGGCGTGGAAGGTGGCGCTTCAGGAGTTGGCACAGGATCCGCTCCAGCTCTGTACCTAAGGGCTGCTGCTCTGGCTGACCTCCCACCTGGTGCCCATTCTTCAGTTCTTAGGGACCCTCAGGCCAGGCCTAGGTAGATCATTGTCACCTGGAAACCCACAGCTCTGCCCACCAGATCTCCCTGTCCTTTATACAATAACTGAGGTGGAGGATGACCGTTTCATAGAAGGAAGAGAGTGCCAGGAAGCATAGGCCAATCCCTCCTTGATCAGGTGACAAACAGAACCGAATGTAGAACTGCTTGATGAAGCAGAGGAAATACTGAGAACTGAGGGAAGAAAAGTAGAGTTTGTTATTCTGGGTGCTGATGACAGGTACCGTTCATTGAGGGTTCACACTGCGCCGGACGAGCCCTCAGGTGAAGTGGCTGAAGCTCAGAGAGCTTCTCAGTGATGTGTCCAGGGAGCACATGGTTAGTGACCAATGGGAGTTGAACCCAAACTGACTGATAGCAAACAACGAAGTCCTCACCGCTGCCTTGCCCAACATCTGTGCGAGGGTCTGGGCCAGGCACATCTCGAGCGTCAAGGCTCATTGGTGCTTATGTGCCGTTCGTCCCTCTTGCTGGCTCACATCTCCTTTCTGCTCAAATGGATTTGTGCTAGGTGATAGTTTAAACCCTGCCCAATCTGTCCTTTTTTTTTTTTTTTTTTTTAAGATCATTTTATTGAGAACTCTTACAACTCATAACAATCGGTACATCAATGGTATCAAACATATGTTGCCATCATTATTTTATAAACATTTACTTTCTATTTGAGCCCTTGGTATCAGCTCCTCTTTTTTCCCTCCTTCCCACTCTCCCAGCCCCTTGATAAATTATAAATGATTATTTTCATGTCTTAACACTGACCTCTAGCTCCCCTCCCCCACGGTTTCTGTTGTTCATTGCCCTGGGGGGTGATCGGTTGCCCCTTCCTTCCTTCTCCCACCTTCTCCTTACTCTCTTGGTATCACTACTTCCATTTCTGTTTCTGAGGGGTTTATCAGACTTGGATTCCGTGTGTCCTGAGTTCTTCTCTGTACCTGTGTACATGCTCTGGTTTAGCCAGACCTGAAAGGCAGGACTGGGGTTATGATAGTGGGGAGTGAGGAAGCCTCAAGGAACCAGAGGAATATTGTGTGTTTCATCAGTATACTGCGCCCTGGTAAGGGGATGTCCCATGGTCTACAGATGGGTTTTAAGTCTCTGCTGAGACACCACCCCACCACCCCCAATCTTGGCAGTGTTTTTTAGGGGGGTTTTGTGTGTTTTGGGTCTTCTGATGCCTGGTACCTGATCCTGTCGACACCTCATGATCACATAGGCTGGTGTGCTGCTACCATGTGAGCTTTTTTGATTCTCTACTAGATG
>NW_022103929.1:2277246-2303379 GCF_000313985.2 Echinops telfairi | reverse complement strand
ACACACACACACACACACACATACATACACATAGGCCAATGCCTCTTTTTTAATGAGTTGATATATTTACATATGTGCACACCTATGTTTATTTTATACCTCTGTCCATAGTTTGTTTCCTAGATCTTTCCTATTTTCTTTTACCTTCCTCCTGTCCCACCATCACGCTCGTCTTTCTTCTGCCTCTTAGTAATTCCTCTTGGCTAGATTGCTGTTGCTCCAACGCCCCAGGATCTCTACGTCCTCCTAGTTGTTGATTTTAATCCCTTTGTTGTTCCCCTGTCTATGGTGTTGTTTGATCACTGCTCCCTTCCCCTGCCTCCTCCTCCCACTGAGTTCTCCGGAACTGTGGGTCCCATTGCTTTCTCCTAGGGCTGGCTTCTCATGCCTGTCTCATATTGGTAGGCAAACCAAAAATAATGGAGACAAAACAAAAGATTGAATTAAAAGAGAGGAAAAAAAAGTAGAACTAGCAAAAAAATGAAAAAGCATAGATAATTCCACGTCTTTCCGCTGACCTTTATGACTATGTCCCCACTGGTCCTGGGGGGTCCGGAACTGCCCCTCCTAACCTGAAGTCTATTTTGGGACCTCCTTAGGGCCTTTGTGGCTTGACTTTCTTCCATTGCTGATTGGTTACGCTCCCTTCTTGGTGCGCCCCGCTGTGGGGGGTTCAGACTGGATTCACTCCCCGCTGTGTCCTCTGTCGTGGTGTGCTCCAGCGAGGGGACATCATGTCTCGAGCTGTTGTCGGCCCTACGGTCCTCTGTGTGCCTTAGCAGCTCCATGCAGGGATGTCCTTAGGACTTGGTGTGCCGATATGGGGTCTAGACCCTCACTTTTTACCTTCTTGGTTTGCTTCCATGTGGGCGTGGCATGTCAGCCCCTCTCCCTAACCTGTAGGTTTTAGTGTGTCTTTTGTAGCACATGTTTCTAGGAAGGGGGTCAGTTGGGCTCTAATTGGGGCCAGTCCTGTAGCCCACTCTGTTCTTATTCTGTGACATCGTATCTTAAATATGTGTGTTTCAGGCTGAGGAAAAGGCAGATGCGCTTAATAAGGAGCTGCTGATGACCAAACAGAAATTGATTGATGCAGAGGAAGAGAAAAGACGGCTGGAAGAAGAGTCCGCTCAGGTGAGAGGACTCCGGCCCCTGCTTTACATCCCTGCCTCTCACCAGTGGCAGGGTAGGCAATCTCAGTGAGTGGCTGCCCTTGGTCCCTGGGAAAACCAGAGACAGCTGGCTTCAGCGTCCCGCCAAAGGCCTTTTTAATTTACTGTGCATACAGCGTAAAGTTGTGAATAATGACACCCAGGAGTTTCGGCACCCTCCTGCACTGGAGCAGAAGAAAAAACCCTGTGTATTAGCATCTGAGCACAACCAAGCAGAGCGTCGGCACTGCTGTGAAGGGAGAGCAGGTGGCTCAGCTGAGTGTCTGGCTCTTCCCCTGCGCATCCTCCATCTCCTTATCAAGCAAGTCTTCCCTTGAGCCAGCTTTCCACAGCGAGGGGGGCACAGGCCTGCCCCAAACACTGGAAGAACTTTGGGTACTGTACACCTGGAGCACAGCTCCCTCCTCCTCTTTGATTCTCATTATGGTAGCACCCTCCCAGGTGCCTGCTGGACTCCCTGAGGCCAGGAGTGACACACACTTGCTCTGTAAACTGTGAGGGCCTCTGGCAACTGGGTGACCCACGAGTGGTTCAGGCTGCTGCCATAGCCAAGAGGCAGAATTTCAGCAGCAAAAGTCTCAATCATCAGTGAAAATTGGTGCTTTCCAAAATTCCCGCTCTCTCCCTCTCTCTCTCTGGACGTTGAGAATGCTGTCAGCGGTCCGAGGGCGTGCAGAGGCAGGGGAGCATCCAGAGCTGCTTGTGTACTTTGGAGAGCCCAGCAGGATGGAGGCTGACGCTCCAGAACTTCCTTTACTTTGTCTTAGACCCTTCCCTTTTGCTTTTCTGTGCGCAGTTAAAAGAAATGTGCCGCCGGGAACTGGACAAGGCCGAGTCTGAGATTAAAACAAACAGCTCCATCATCGGTGACTACAAGCAGGTGTGTCAGTCATGTGGCTCCAGTTGGGGGGTGGGGGCACCTGCACACCCTGGAGGTGTGTTGGAGGCCCTGCAGCACCCAAATGAAACCAAAGTGCCCTGCTTTCAAACCAATCCAGGCTAAGTTACTCCCCTCTGATCCCGAATGTAAGATGTGGAAGCCCATCCTCTTGGGGAGGATTACCTAAGACTGTCTGTGGTGGGCCTGGCATAGTGCCAGAAGGGGGCAGCACTGAATGAAGGAAAGCCACCGGGCAATCTTGTACAGTATGTCCATATTGGACATACATACAATCGAGTATGTCCATATTGGAATTATTACACAGGGTTGTGTCTAGTTCTCTGCC
The DNA here is from genome assembly GCF_000313985.2 of Echinops telfairi. NCBI lineage: Eukaryota > Metazoa > Chordata > Mammalia > Afrosoricida > Tenrecidae > Echinops > Echinops telfairi. The sequence continues at coordinate 2,300,981 of NW_022103929.1, read as the reverse complement.
TGACAGGTACGGTTTAAGAATCCTGGATCTGGGGCTGGTCCAAGAGACTGGTAAGGTTCTTGAGTCTTTGAAAGGGACAGGGGGGAGGGGGAGTACCAGAGGCCCCGGCACATCCTCGGCCTGTGGATGCTGAGATGGCACAGGTAGAGGAAGCGCCCTTCTGCCCCACAGAGTGGCAGGCTGCTCTTCACCTCCAGCCATCCATTTTCTCCTGAGCCCAGATCACACAGCTCATGGCCCTGCCCACGGGATGTTGTTACAGGTTATGTCCATTTCGTTTGCAGATTTGCTCTCAGTTAAGTGAAAGGCTGGAGAAACAACAGACTGCTAATAAAGTAGAAATTGAGAAAATTCGGGTAAGTGCTTCCACTTTCTTTTACCAGAGACTGTAGACCTTCCCTGGGTGCATTTGGGGCTGCAGAGGCAGCACAGCAGGTTTGGGGAGGGACCTTTTTGCCAGTTTCACACGTGAGAGGGTTTCAGGGCTCAGGCTTTAGACCTCAGCTCCCCCGGGATTTCCACGGAGACACTCCCATCTGCGCTAATGGAGCCTTCTGCGCTAATGGCTGCGCGTGCAGTGAGAAGGGTTGCGAACGGCCTGTGTGGTGCTCAGAGGGTTGGAAAGTGTGTACTTCCATTGAGGAGCCTGAGCGGGGGAAGGGCTTTATAAACTGGGCTGCTGACTGCAGGCAGCAGTGTGAACCCACCTGCTGCTCCTCCGGAGAAAGATGAGACTTTCTGCTCCCTTAAAAAAGCAACTGTCTCAGAAGCCTGCAGGGGGCAGTTCTACTGTGACCTGTGCGGTCGCCGTGAACAGAAACCAGCCCAGTGACCGTGAGTACCTGTCCTTGAGAACGCATCACATTCTACTGAGATGAGTACTTTACAGATACTTGGTCGAGATACTGGCAACCCACTGGACAGGAACCCGAGAACGTACTTGAACTAAAGGTCTAGTCTTGGGCAGGGCCAGGACGGTTGTCTTTGGAGCAAGATTCATGACTCCTGGTCTCCATTATAATTAGTGTTTTGCCAGGAGTATCTATTTTACAAAATTTAGAGACTAAGAGTAAATAAGGAAAAGCAAAACAAAGCTGAGAACAGGACTATTAGCCACACTTTACTATGTAGCTTATCAGTCATGGTTCTGTATTAACCCAATAAATGTCACTGCTTTTTTTCCCCTTTCACACTTATGTCTTTGAAATTAACTTTTTTTTTTAATGCATGATGCTTTTGTGGCTTAGTAGTAGCAAAATTTGTTCTTGGAGGAATTTACAGTCATGTTGTTTCCTAGAGTCTGGACATCTTATTTTGATGGAATATTACGTCTCATTTCTCTCCCCTGGCATGTAACCTCTGTCACGGGTATTAAAACGTCTTCCAGAAACTCTTCCGCTGCTGCATGCCTCCTCCTCGTACACACGCAGCATGGCGGGTGGTTTACTCCCCACCCTGATTCTGTGATGAAAATCCTGGTACATAAATCATTACCTAGCCATTGTTGCGTCATTTTCTTAACAAAAGTCCCTAGAGGTGAGTGTCCTGGGTCAAGAACTAAGAATGAATATATATATAATTTGGCTTGGGACGCAATCCCAGGCAGCTTTCTCCAGAGCCTTCCAAAGAGAGCAGTCTGCGAGCTCTGGCACTGAGCAGGAAGCCCTTGCTTGGAGCTCCTGCCCCCCAGGAAGGGGGATGGGCTGGAGCAACTTTGTCCCTTTATGTCTGATACCCCATTTCAGCAAAAAGTGGATGACTGCGCGCGCTGCCGGGAAGTTTTCAACAAAGAAGGCCGTGTCAAGGGCCTCAGCTCAGCCAAGGAAGTTTTAGATGAGGACACAGATGAAGAGAAGGAGACACTCAAGAACCAGCTGAGAGAGATGGAACTAGAACTGGCACAAACCAAGCTCCAGTTGGTAGAAGCCGAGTGTAAAATACAGGTACCAGCCAGGGACTCTGGGGCCCCATCCCGGTGAGCGAGGCACTTTCTCTGGGGCCGACGCAGTGGGAGGGCGAGTTTGGGACCCAATTCCCTGGTCTGCTGTGGAAACCCAGAAATCAGGCTGAAGTTTACTGTTTGGGTTGCTTTTGTGGTTGTTAAGCTCTGGCCATAATCCTCATGGGGAGAAGGCTAATACTGGACCTATACTCAGTCTGTTTAGTCACGTCTGGTCCGTCCTAGTGAGAATTCTACATGCACTTTCAAATCCTTGTAGTTAGTGGAGCCCAAGGGACACAAGTTTGGGGTCGCGCAGCACCACAGCTGGGCCCTGGCCCTTGTCGCCCAGGCTGATGGGGGTGGAGAGTCCCTACCTGACAGGCATGTCTGAGGAGGAGATACGGTGGAAAGGAAGGGCTCAGCACAGCCAGGGTGAGGGCTTTCAAGGAGAGCCTGTGCTTCCCCCGCCCCCACTCCATAAGACCTTTGTGTCCTTGGGAATTTCACGTGGTTCCCTAACCTCTGATGCCAGTGAGGAAATGAGAGGGCTGCTCTAGTCATCTTCCTCCTGCATGGCTGGATCCCGAGAACACTGATACTCAGCACGCGGTCAACACTAAGCACTGTGGGAGGAGTGGAGTTCAGGATGACCACTTCTGGCTGATGGGCCCCCTTCTTCACACACATTCACTGGCCATCTGCTCTTTGCCAGGCCCCATTCTAAGTCCTGGGACTGCAAAGCTAAGACGTGGCTTGTGTGACTGCCCAGGACAATCAGGAAAGGCATCACCAAGGGAGCAAGCAGTATCTGAGCTGTGATCGGAGAAGGAACAGGGCTTTGCCAGATGCATGAGAGAGAGAACAGTGAGCATTCCAGGTGGAGAGAGTGGCATGTTCAGTAGCTGAGGGCTGAGAAGGCCCAACCTGTGGGGGAACCTCAGCTAATGGGTTCCTGCCAAATATTCCAGCTAGTCTGGGTAGAGGTGGGCTTGAAGCCAGAGAGTGTAGGTGGGTCCAGGCTGTAAAGCATTGCAGGTGCCAGACTAGACAGTTTAGACAGCCAGCGTTGGTGGAAATGAGTGTTGCAATCAGAGGTAAGGCCTTAGCTTCACCACCTGACCTGGTTGGTGTGCAGTGGACGGAGAGGCTAAATGAGGAGGCTCTTACGAGAAACAGACCAGGCAAGAAACAGGTCTTGATTAGGAAAGATCCCAAGTCTTTAGGCATTCTGGATACTTCTATGCCAGCCAGTGTGAGATAGGAGTTTCCAGAGAGCTCTTGAGGGTAAAAGAGAACGGCGTTCTTGTCTCAGCTCAGCTTTGGGGAGGCAGTGTCATTGGCACTGATGCCCCACATCTTTATGTGCTCTGTTCCTCTTGCAGGACTTGGAGCACCATTTAGGCCTCGCCCTCAATGAGGTACAGGCGGCCAAGAAGACGTGGTTCAACCGCACACTGAGCTCCATAAAGACAGCTACCGGGGTTCAAGGGAAAGAGACTTGCTGAGAGCAGCTGCTGCTTCCAGGCACCTTCAGAAAACATGACACCTTTTGTTGCCTTCTTTGGCCAGATGTGATTCTGTGACTTGTCCCAGGACCAGAACGTGTCTAAGTCAGATCCATAGAAGCATGCTGGTAGGTCACTGGACCAGAGCTCATGAAGCAGGCAGCCTCTGGGGTAGGGCTCTAACTACTGATACTAACAGGCCCGCTAGCTCAGCCGATGCTCCGAACACTCTAGAACACACTCCTTGTGACCTCCAGGCCTTTCCCAACATAGGTCACCAACCAAACCAGCCCAGAGGCTGAGATTTACATGAGTAGTGTGGGGATCCTTTGATCTGTTGGGTTTTTTCCTTAACCATTAATTTTTTAAAGTATACATATTATATATATGGGGTCGGGGAGAGGGGTTGAGGGGGGCAGGGCGGGGATCAGGAACTCACGTAACTCATATCTGCTTCAGTGCCAGCAGAGGGTCCCCAGGTAGACATGGAGAAGCACTTTGTGTTAAATAGGACGGTTTCATGGCTGTGGTTGAAGCCACCTAGTTTTGTTAACCAGTATAACTAATGCACAGATTTGGGTTTGGCACCATTCACGTGTTTCTGATAAATTCTATGCAACTCTCATAGTTCCTGTTTCGCATCGTTAGCTGCCAAAATCACTTCACAATGTTGGTTGGGTGACGGAACTGGCTGTGAGACTGGATTAATCGGAACGTGGACAGATCTTACTTTGCTTAATGTGTCATGTCTATGTGTATATGTAAATACTCCTCCCCAGCACACCCAACTGACAGTGTTGAAATCCCGCCCAGTGGCTGAGCTGCGCTACAGCATAGGGAGGTGGTTACCAGGCACTTACTTCCACTGCAGGCTGGGGGCGTCCGCACGCTCCCTCACCTCAAGGCTCCTCGTGTTCTTGCACACCACGCAGTACCAGTGAGACACACGGAGCTGTGTGTGTGTGTGTGTGTAAACATGAGTGTTGTGTAGACTCCACAAGCTGCAAAGCCCTTGTCCTGTGTCCCTCGTTGAGGGCCTGGACCCCTCTGCTCTGCTGGAGCCCCTGGGCCCCACCCGAGTGTGGCTGAGGGGGGACCCCACCGTCAGGTGAGCTGTGAGTTTACTTCACAGCTCTGGAATGGAGATTTTAGCACCTTTTTCCCCCTTCCCTTTTTAAATTACTGACATTTAATTTATATAGTGATATGCTGACTGAAGCTGTCTCAGACGGTCTGTGCAGTGTGGAGATAGCTGGTTACAAGAGGCACTGGTTTGTATATAAAGACGTGGGTGGGTTTGTTTCGCTTTTGTCGGCTGTACTAAAGCTTTCTGAGGTCATCTGTCAGAGGGAGGTAGCAAGTGACGCCACCCCCCCACTCCGACGCTTTGTCTTTCCCCTTCGCTTCCCAGAACAGCTGTAAGCCCATCTAATGCTAGGTGTGTGGTTTCAGTGTGTCGACTTTATGAATCGAAATATAAACCAGTAAAATTGTGTTACCATTTCTTTTGTTGGTTTTATTTTAACAAGCATATTCATTAAATATTTTGGTACAAACAGCATTGTTTGTGAAAGCCACTTTTATCATTATGTGCTCTTGCCACCCCCACCCTGGCCCACAAAAGCAAAATGGTGCAGAACTCCCGCCCCTCTGTGCTGTCAAGCAGAATGTGTGACCTCCAAGGAGTCCTCTCCTCTCAGAGCTCCCACCGGGCAGCTTGCAGGTACCAGGTGGCAAACAGGAGATGACCCAGCCTTGGCATTAGCCATGAGCCCTCTGGGCACTAATGCTCTGCGGGCATAGGACCAGAACAGTGTGTTTGAGGCGTAGGAAATCTGATGGAATTACACCTCCAAAGACAAAAGTCTCTCACTGGGCAGGATAGGGAGGGGTTAGAAGGGTAGAGAGGCAGCCACAGTAACTGGGGCAGTGGGGTCATGGACAGAAATTTGGGGGGCCAGCCTGTCCAATCTGTTCGTCTGAGGGTGGCCCAGGTTCCTGTCCGTGGGGACGTGGCACCCAGGCCCACACTCTCCTCTGCAGCAGGAGGGAAGAGGGGTGCTTCCACGAGGCTTCCAGGAGCCCCCCGAGGTAGCGCTTGAAGAGAAGCAAAGTAAGGCCCAGACCACTGCTGATTGCCCACAGGAAGGTCAGATTGGTGGTTGGCCCTCCCTGCCTTTTCTCCCATACCACCGAGGTTGAGAGAGCACCCTGGCAGGGCCCACATTAAAGGCTATCCTCACAGGCAGCAGGCAGGGGGCATTTTCCTGGGATCCACACTGCTGCCCAACCCCTGTCTCAGATTAAGACGGGAAGAGCCCAGAAGGAGCAGTCTGCTCAGTGCTTTTCCTGTCCTTCAGGTCCCTGTGTTCATAAATGTCTGCACTCAGGACAAGTCCTCATCCCTGCCTCTGACCTGGTTCAGAGAGGAAAGCACACTCCTGTCAGACCCAGTGAGAGGCCTGTCTCAGGGAGAGCCCCCCAGCTCTGCTGTGAACAAGACAGACTGAAGAAGTGCGACCCCAGGTGGTTCAGAGATGTTCCAGCTGTGGAGGGCCCTGTGGGGACGGGGAAGGTATGTAACTGAGCCCAAGGACACAGTTGCCCTGCCCTGTGGCTGAAGGGAGCTGCTGGTGGAGCAGCAGGAGGGCGAGTCAGAAGCAATGACCAGTAACACAGTGGGCCTGGGAAATGATGGAGCAGAGTGTGGGCCAGTAGGCTAGGGCCGTGGCCAAAGTGCAATGTAATGAGCCACTGGGGCGTTTTTTGCCAACTGGGAACTCCCTGTGGGGCTACGTGAAGGACAAGAGTTCAAGAAGTCAGGGTTGGCTGAGGTGACAGGGGGTAGGGGTGGGCTGGGGGCCTAAGGGGCTTGAGAAGGCAGGGCAGAGTCTGGGCCTATTGAGAGCTGGGCAGCAGCTGTAGCCCTGAATGACTCCATCTGTGTGTTGTGCGGGTGCGCTGTCCTGTGCTGCAGAAGGAAGCAGCAGCAGCATTCCTGGCGCCCATTCCTGCTGTTCCTGGGGGCAAAAGTGCACCCCTGGTTGAGAATCACAGCTTCTTGCTGATGACACTGGTTGTGAGAGGCTCTGAGGTTGGGTTTAGTGGAAACACCAGACTTCAGGGGAGCATGGGGGGGGGGGGGGGGGGGGGGGGAGAGAGCACAATATACAAGAGAGGTGGTGACTGATTTTTGGAAACCAGGTCCTGGACTTGGGACCCTCAAGTTCAATAGGGACACATGATTTACAGTTACAGCGCCTTGCTTGTTCAGAGAAGGCCTGTTTCTTATATGAGAATTTAAGTTCTTTTCAAAGAGAGGTGGAGGTGCCTACACAGAACAGGCTGGCCCAGTGCTGTTAAAACAGAAGCTTTTATTATTCATCCAAACGGGGAAAATGCAACATGTCAGGGCGTGACAGACAGATGGCAGTGGCCAACCAGGAGGGTCAGTCTACAGCAAAGTCCAGTATCGTTTGGTGCAGAGGAAGGGGCCAAGATGTGGGCAGCAGAGGGTCCCTCTGGGTGACGGCCAGGCAGCTCTGGGCGAGGCACAGGTGACAGTCCACACATGCAGGCCGCTGCTCAACCACACCCAGGGCTTCGTGCTCAGAGTCCTTCCTGTGTGTTGCCATCGTCCCCATGGGGATGGACAGTCCTTAGTGATTGCCTTGTCCGAGTGTTTAACATAATGCACAATGTAACCTTATTGCCAGGGAATTTGCACTGCAAATTTTACTATTTACACCAGCGTATTCCAAAAAACAGTCAATAGATACAAACATTTTGAATATATCACTAAAAACTAACGGCCATCACCAGACCAGAGCAAAGGGCCTGCTACAGGAGTCCATTACCAGTGTGTAAACCGTGCAGTAGGGAACGTGTCTACCACAGACACACTCCACTGTTCCCATGCCTCTTGAAACCCCACCCTGATGCTGAAGAGCTCAGGTTGAGCGCAAGATCAACTGACTCCTTCGTGAGAGAGCCCCCCCACTGAGCAGCTCCACTGCATGCCCACCGCTTTCCACATGAGCAGGGAGCCTGTGGAGACGTCAGGGGTGAGTCTGAGGGAGCCCTCTCCAGGAAGGCAGCCTGAACAGCAGGTTGGCCAGGGGCCAGGGCTGGGAGGCAGCGCCGTGTCCAGGCCATCCCACCCCGGCCTCTGCCCATCAGCCAAGCTTCCTCCTGGGTGGAAGAGACCTGGCTCTGATGATGGCTACCTCCAGAGGGTGTGGCCAGCCACTACAGGGACTAAAGGCTCAGCACACAAGCCTGACCGGTGGGTCCCTGGAGAAAGGCCTGAGATCAAAGATGCCATGGACCTAACAAGATAACCCTGCCGCTAACGGCCTACCCTAGAAAAGAAAAGACAAAAATGGCAAAGGCAGCAAGTCTCACCTTGACCAAGAGTCCAATCCACGTCTTGGAGCCCTGGTGCACTAGAAAGGCAAGCAGCTACAGGCTGGAGGCAGCCAGACCCTGAGGACTGCAGAAAGCAGGGCCAGGCTCCCCGCCAACACTTCTAGGAAGGAGGTAATCAGACAGACCCCCCATGGCTAGGCCTGGCCCATGTTGAGAGCCCATGGCACTGAGGGAGCAAGGGTGACTCAGCACCTCCTCCAAGCCTGGCAGGACCGCTCCTTAAGGAAAGGGGTGTCGGTGACGTCAGGATAGCTACCCCTGTGTCAAGTGACAGGAGAGGTACTTTTGGAACCAGGGCTGGAGTCTGAAGGAGCCTGGGGAGACCAGACACAAGGAAGGTTAGCAAATGACAAGCTCATGGAGGAAGCAAGTGATCTGGACTGTGCCACATCACACTGGCTCTCAGAGGGCGAGCACTCGCCATCAGAAGAGGGCAGAGCGGCAGGGACCCTACGTGCTATTTTCTAAATGGTGGAGAAGGAACATCTATCTTTAGAAAGGGACACAAAAAAACTGCCAGAGCAGCAGGAATACTTAGGTTTCAGTCAAAAGAAAACTTTCTAACCATCCTCTCATAAGCAGGAACACGAGACTGATGGCACCAAGCCTAGGGAGGTGGATTAGTGCAGGGCCTGGCTCCTGATGTCACTTCTGGTGGCTGACAGATGAGAAACCACCACCATCTGCGAGGCCGCCCAGGACAGGGCTGCTGAAGGGGTACAAGGCTGCACTGGGGAGACACACACACAGCTGAAGGGGTGCAAGGCTGCACCGGGGAGAGAGACACACACACACACACACACACACACAATGTCTGGCCCACATGTCATCTTCCCTTCCTGTGCTGCTGCTCTCTGTCATGAGTTCCATGCCCATGTCGGGTGGAACAGCCAGGCTGGTCACATACAGCCCTGGGGGAGGGAGCCAGCCTACTTCACAGGGACAACCTGAGTCCCTGGTTCCTTCCCCTCATCTTCCCACTTAGAGCACGGCACCGATGCCCTGAGCTGTCAGTAGTTTCTGCCTCTGTGCAACCACCACAAGTCAGTCTCCCAGTGCATGTCCATCTCTGCTCAGAGCACCCCTGCCTGGATCCAAGAACGCGAAGCCTCGGAGGCCCTGTGGAGGGAGAGTGACTCCCTGCCTGTGAGCGCGCCTCGGTGTCTCTTGCTCCCGCTGCATGGCAGAGGCAGGGCTGCCCCTGCTCAGAGCTCCTCTTAGGAGGCTATGAGGGTAAGTCCCCTCTGTGCAGGCACTTGTGTTGTCCCTTCTCCAGGCCCTCCCCAGCCAGCCTTGGGCTCTCACTCCTGCACATGCAGCACTCGGCCTCCAAGTCTTCCTCATGTGGATGGAGATGGTGCCCACCTAACGTCTTCCCTCGCACCTCACGGATAGTCGGTGACAGGAGAGAACCAAGCTCCTGCACTGCACGCCTGACTGAAAGGGAGGGAACCTGTTCTTAGCATTTTGCCCACCCTCATCAGGCTGCAGGTAGCATGAGACAAGACAGAATGCTTTGTTTGTCTTGGGACACAATCACAACAAGGACAGGAGCCCTCGTCCGGTAGTGGTTACTCATAGGGCTGCTAACTGCAGTGACACCAGTTTGAAGCCACCGCTGGTCCAAGGGATAAAGATGAGGCTTTCTACTCCTATAAAAAGTTAACAGTCTTGGAAACTCAGTGGCTTGTCTCCTTGTCTCCCTGGTCGCTATGACAGGTGAGTTTTTGAGCAGGAAGGAAGAAGCCTGCCTGGAAGAGTCTGCCAAGCTCTACCGTGTCTCAAGTAAAGATGGGTGATCACTGGCCCAATGAAGCCAATGGCTTTGTTTTAACCAAGACCTGGGTTAACCTCATAGTACAAACTGTAAACTCACCATCTAATTCTGACTCACAGTGGCCCTATCTGATAATGTAGGGCTGCTCATGTGAGTTTGAGACTGCCTACAGGAGTAGAAAGCCGCCTTTCTCCCAGTGGCTGGTAGATTTGAACTGCCGACCTTGTGTTAGCAGCCCAATGAGTAAGCCACTATAAGCCACCATGGCTAAAAGGTTCAAACCAAATGGAAAGCTAGGAGTTGTGACCTCCCCCAATCTAAAGGACCTTTGTAAAAACATGTCTGTGCTCACTTTCCTGAATGTGTATGCCCACTGGCTCCCACTGCCAAGAGTCAGACACTCCATGGCTTGGTGTGCATGACCCTTCACAAGATGACCCTTCTATGCCTCCCCCCCGACAGCCACTCGTGCCATCCTCAGCTACTTCCTCTACCCTTTTGTCCCCTCCCTCTGACTCAGCAACCAAACTCCTTAGGTCAGAGGCCCGCTGCTGGCTTTTCCACGGTGGGTGCACAAGAGAGAGGTTGGGAAAAGCTAGCTGGGCTCAGGCAGCAGGTGTAAAGGAAGTCTCTCATGAGTAAACCAAAGGCTACAGGGTAGGGCAGGGATGGCATGATTTGGCCACTGCTTGTTCTGTTTCCTTGGCACACAGCCCACCCGGCCATCCACATGCTGCCTGCGGGTGCTCTGACCATAGCAGAATTGTGTCCTCGGGATCAGGGACCACAGGAGCCCAGAGTCTAAAACAGTTACTCCCTGGCCCGTCACAGCAAATGCTGCCAAGCCTGAGTCTGACATCTCAATGTGCTACTGAGCTCAGAACCCTTCACAGCACCCAATGGCAGCAAGACAGAGCATCAGGAGAGGAAGGGGTGCTGTCCGTGGACACACTGCATTCCCACCCCCATTTTGAAAAAACCCATGCCTTGTGTCTGGACACCTTGAACCTTGTCATAAACTGACCTCTGGGTTCAACCACCCCCTCACCCCCGCCCCCCACAATGGTCTCTTCAGCCCCAGTCCCCAGCAGAGCTCTAGCCATGGCAACCCCGGGACAGTGTGGCTAAGGCAGACACAAATCTGACCCTTCCAGTAAACACAACCCTGTGGGCTTGCAGCCCTGGAGAACTCTGAGGAGGGCTGCATGGTAGCCGAGGTTCTATCCTTCTGAATCCAATGAGCTGCCTCCCTGGCCTAGGAAGACAAACCCACACTTAATGATCCAAAAAGCAGAAGGCACCACTGTGGATGAATGCCCACTACCTGTCCCTGCTCAGACAACCCCTTGATGGGGTGTGGGGGGGTGAGCAGCAATTCTGGGAAGGGCCAGATACAGACTGACCAATCCAAACACCTGAAAGCACAGGGACAGCCCATGATCAGGTTGGATGGGGCAACTCACCAACATCCCATCTCCCAGCTTTGTGGAGACCAGCCCTCAACCTGACCCCTCACAAGCATGAGCATCTGTCCACACTTTAAGCCTCCACGATGCCCCAGTCCTTCTTGCCCACCCCTCACCTGTCCTTTTCCTCTGTCGTCCATCTTTTACCATCAGCTGCCCATACTCGTCATTTCAGGCGGCAGGAGTGGCCTTGCACGCTGCTGGCCCAAACCCTGCCACTCCAGCCCGGCAGCCCAGTAAGTTGGAGCTGTCACAAGCCCATGTCCTTTCTAGGCACACAGTGCTTGCCCACCCTGCTATGAGGAGGCGGGAAAGGGGTGTGTGATTTTTTAACAAATCATATAATGTGTAGTGTTTACACGAAAATACAATCATCCAGCCATCAGCATCAAGCACAGCACTACCCGAACATGTGGGCCCAGCCACACACTTGCTGTGTAATTTTGGGCACGTCTTCTCCTCTCTACGACTCCACTTCCTTAGAGAAAGTGTCTAGATTACATGGTTGTGGTGGAATTCAAAACTAATTCCTAAGATCAGGCTCCCGTTTATACCTCCAAAATCAGCCTTTTAAAAAATGCAGTATTCAAGAGCCACAATGTTTTGCCACAAATAAGCAGGGTGGTTTAAATAAGGCCCTGAGCTTCAGTGTCCTTGTCTGTTGAGTGGGGACAACAACCCCTGCATTGCCACTGCCCCAGATGTTATGGGGCTCTGCAAAGTGCTGTATTCAACCGAGGCCAGGAGCCCCTTCTGCTCACACAAGCCAGTGCACCAGAACTCATGTAGCCTGCGCTTACCGCCACACTCCTTTCTCTCCTGCCCCTCTCCAGCCTAAGATAGGTTGCTCAGAAAAACTGCATGGTCAAGGAAGAGCATCCTTTTGGGTTGAGTGAGAAGTATCTTTCCCTGAAAAGGATTCTATGTCCATCCCCACCCCCACCAGCTCCTAAGCAGAGAACCCACGGGCATTATTTAGCAAAGGAGCTCGTGTGACTGACAGACTGTGCGCAGGAGAATCCTAAGTTCACTAGCAGTAGTGTGTCACTGACCTCAAAGCCAGCTCCACCAGAGCTCCCCGAGCAGGGCTCAGCCTCCAGGAAAGACTGGCTGAAGGCTGGTATTGGGGGAACACCCAGCAATGGAACCAGCATCTGCAGTCTGCTATCCCCATCTCTACCTGTCCCTCCAATCTGACCACAGGGCAGCTCCCCACATTCGCATTCCAAACCCTCTTCCTTATACCCCACCAGCCCTCAGAGTTTGGCTCAAATTGCTTAAGCTACCTGCAGGACCTATCTCAGGCAGGACAGCAAATGGGTGCTCAGAAACAAGAGGCTAAATGAACCACAGACCCGTCTCTCAGTGATGCCCATGCATAAAAACACGCTTCAAATACAACAAACTTCCTTGGTTTATAAAGCCACATCTCATCTATCAAAAAGTCTATCCAAACAATCATCCAGTTGTTTCGAAAGAAACTACCCTTGTCTTTAAACCAGGCTATTAGGTCTGGAATGACTGCATGGCTGAGGGTCTGGATTCCCGGGAGCCTGCAGGTCCGGGGTCGGCCCAGGCTCTGGCCCCTGATGTCAGGCTGACTGCAACCTGCTCGTTGCCCACCAGCTCCTGCTCTCCATCCCCAGCCTGTGCCTTCAGGCTGTAGTATAGTTGAAAGCGCTTTGTTGGGTGTTGAATAGAGCTGGGCTCCATTCCTGACTCAGACCCAGTTCCAAGAAGGTTCTGAGAAGGAAATGAAAATGTCCAAGTGCCTGGTGTTTGAAAGTTTCCAGTGTTAGCCCCACTTCCCTTCCTCTAATTTCCAAGCTCACTGCTGCTGCTTCGGTCTACTGCTTCGGTCTACTGCTGCCCAGCACCCCAAAGGACCTACACCAACCGAGTCACTGATTTACCTGGAGCATTTGCAAAGATCATTAGCCCAAACTATACAATGGGTTCAAGGTAGAAAACACTACAATGAGGCTGGGCTCTCAGGGAGTGCTGAGAGGATATCTTAGCCACAGCCAGGCTGATGCCATTCTATCCTGTTGGCCATACAGCAGCAAAGAGGATGACTCTGGAGCGCTCCATGTCCAGCTGATGTTGGCTTGTCTGACATGCTGGGACCACTTGGCGCAGCCTGTAGCCTTCCAAGCCCTGGTGAGCACTGAAGGTTGAGCTCCAGAGCTCACCGTCATCAAATACACGTTCTCATTATGAATGCAAGGGAGGAAACTTGGAGTCAGCAGGTAGGTGCACTAAGTGCAGCCCTTTAGTAGAAGTTCTAAGCACCCTTAAAGCCCAAATCAAGTATTTATCAGTCCCTGGAAGAAGCCTCGCCGGTGCTATAAATAACTACCAGAGCAGAAACCAGCGATGTCGTTCTGCTTTCATAGTGGCTTCACCATAGCAGCCCTCACCAGGTCTTTGGTTGGCATGTCTTGTCCAACCCGATGCTAAGGAGCCGTCCTCTCCCAGAGGTCGCTGGCCTCCCAACCCAGTTAGCACTAAAGAGCCAGCTGTACAAGCCACAAGCAGGCAGGCAGCCACACGCCCACCAGCTTCTCAGCCCCATCCACATACCTTTGCCTCCCTCACATGCGTCCTTTCCACCATGTACTGAGTATGTGCCAGGTACTGATCAAAGCCCTCTGTGTATTAACTAATTCCTGAACCTCCTGGGAATTTGCTGGATGAAAAGAAATGCTTTGGCCCAGATATCCACATGGTTTCTAGTCCCCATTTCCAGCTGTGCTAGAAAGCTTACATAACCTACTTTAAATTATGCTGCTTAAAAAAAAATCCAAAGATCATTGCTTCAAGCATGTTAGCGCCCACCTAAAATGGTGTAGTGAAGAAAAAAAATGTTCATTCTTACAACTAACTCCACTTGAATTCTTGACTTAAAACCTTTCTGGAAGGTGCTATTAGGAAAGGACGAATTCTTAGCATCTTCCAGATGCCCTCTATGTAACTGCCAGAGAGAAACACATCAACACTGAAATGCACCGCAGCAGAACGTGGTTCTTCATCTACACTACTCTTCCCCCAGGCCGCCTTGTAATGCCGAGGAACCTCCGGCCACTAGAGCGCTGCAGAGCCTGCGCCATGATTGTATGAGGCCTTCAGCGGCCTTCAGAGACTGGCCTATGACAAATAGGACTTACATGAAGATTATTCAGAGAGCGCTCCTAATACTCCTGGTATGGAAATGCCAGGTAGGCCCTACAGTTCTAGGGCTTGTGATGTTAGAAATCTTGCAACTTTAAGAGGGGCGGATTAAGAATTCCCCTTATTTCTTTTCCCTAACTCAGTACTGAAGATTGCTTTTCACTAGTTAATAATAAAATCTAAGAAACCTAGGGACTGACAATGAATGACTGATTATAAAGGTCACATTCTTCTCACGTCATCCAAAATACATGGTCCCTGTTATAACTACCACTTTAACTTGTGACCCCGTCCACACTGCTCTCAAAGGACGGGAGTGTTGGTACTCATTTCACTCCGTCCACTTCCTTCAATAGAAAGAGGTCCGTGAAACACAAAGCGGAGTTGATTTCAGGTTCTCAAAATGGCGAAGGAAACAGTTCCATTTCTGTGCTATTATCATTAAAGGATTGGATTATTAAATAGCAGAAACAACTCTGTTGCCACTGCAAACACAATTTATCTCCCAAACTAGGATCTTTATAGCAGGTTCAACTCCACCAACACTCTTCACTGGTCAGAGCCTCTGTTTCCTTTTCCCCTAGAAAAGGAGCTGGCACCTGAGAGGCATTCAGCTGTTTGAGCAGGTTTGGGTTGCACTTGGTACTAGTCAGCTAAACCTCATACAACTTTTCGTATAAATGCCAAAGCCACATTAAATGTATATACAGATTCTGTATGGGAAAAAAAAGTTGTTCCAGCAACCTTAAAGTTAGTAATATAAAGAAAACTGCTACTTATAAACAAATATAAAACATAAGATTCATTTTAATCTCTATATATCTATGTATATATATATATTTATATTTATCAAATACAGCCCTAGCACAGACAGCTCACACATATGAAATGCATTTGTGAGACACAGACTAACCCAAGGGGATCATTACAATCCCTTACCTAACCCTCCCGTCTCGTAGGATGGACTCCGTGACGGAGGACTACAGTGGGAAATAAATCATCTAACTCCTTAACCTGGAAAGACGGATGGATAGCCTGCCCGACATCGACTTGGTCTCTGCTGCCTGGGTGTTCACCATTCTGAGTCTCGCCCAAGTCGGTTCTCAAGTAGCTTAACAACTCTATCAATTACATATTTCTCCATAGTTACCTTAATATTTTGGTTTTAGTTTCTATTGCTTTTTAAACATATGGCTTCTTGCTGCTGTTGTAGTCATACAACACAGATCAGAGCTTTTCATTCC
This sequence comes from Echinops telfairi, assembly GCF_000313985.2. NCBI lineage: Eukaryota > Metazoa > Chordata > Mammalia > Afrosoricida > Tenrecidae > Echinops > Echinops telfairi. Next base: position 2,285,448 of record NW_022103929.1, on the reverse strand, counting down.
TCGAAGAGGTTTCTCTCCTGGAGAAATTGGCACTTTGATCCTCAGCTTAAGTAACAGCTACATACAAATGGACCCACCAGCGCTGTTACCAATCTTGCTGCTTATACAAATGCCAGAGCTTTGGCCAAAAGAGGGCTCTGATGTTAAAATCTTAGGTGAACTGTCCCTACCACTAAATTCTTGTATTTAAAGCAGTTACGTGTATGTAGTCTACATACATGTAATAAGTTTGTATACACACACAATCTAGCAAATGTGAAATTTCTTTCTTGAGTAGAAAGTAATTACAAGGGTATTAAAACAAGTGCTGAAAACAACTACTTTACATTTACACTATCAAGTTTTTAAAGGTGGGATGATGACATAAGACCTAAGAGATCAAACACATCCTGTATGATTGTCACATAGGCATGTTGCGTGTAAATTGACTTTCAGTTATTTTTCTCTTTAATCAGAAAATAAAAGAGCTTACCTTTTTATACTGAGATCACAGCTTACAGTCACTACAGTTCGGCCTATTTTATACAAGTGATATGGCTACGAAGGTCCGAGGAGAACGAGAATAAAGTGAGATAAGCGTGCTGAAAACTGCTTAAAAGTATTAACCTGAAATACACAGAGGGTCCAACACCAGTTTAAAAATACATTAACAAGGTATTCCCAGCTCTTCAATTAATAATGGTAATGGACTGATTCGTGGTTTTCAAGCATTCATCCAAATTAAAAACAAAAGAAAAGGCTAATACTAGCAAAATCTACCAGGTGGTTTGGTCCCCAGGCGAACGATCTGAGAGACTTCAGTAACCATGTAAGCCCAACTCCACGCGTCAAGGTCCCATGCACTGCATCTGTCAGCATGAGGTATGTTGGGAATCTAGCGGACTGATTACCTTGCACAAGAGACGGGGTGTTCCTGCAACCTGAAGAAATCCAGGGTGCAAGCCACATCCCGGGCACTCAGCCCCATGCAAACAAAGCATATGGCTTCAAGGAGGAACCCTGTCTCTGAGAAATGATAGCAGCAGTACCTGCCGCAGTTAGGAATGCAACTATGCCATTTATGTGCTAAAAAAGTTTAGAAACTGTCAGAAGATAACATAGCTCACACACTAATTCTAAGTTCTACATTGGTCTGTAAACTCCCCGACATGAGACTATGCTACAAGGGGTTCCGAAGAGATATTGCTAGGTTTCCAAAGAAAGGTTTTAAAACGGACACATGGCTTCGAATAGAGTAGTGCTCTTCTTTCAAACGCTCAGTCATTGCTTTCAAAAAGGAGGTGTCAGGGGTGTGTCTGACAGCTGGAAAGCCTTGGGGTGGGGGTGGGGGTCACATTGCTCTTAAGAACAAGACATAGAAATTGCCATTTCAAGCCAGACAACCTGATGGTTCTAGAAGTCAGAGAAGAAATCTTGAGGGCCCAAGTGAATAATAAATGGTGCGACGCTCAGAGGCTGGCAATAGGGGCTGTCAATGAAAAAACCACCTACAGCGGAGAAAAGAGCAGAGAAGCAAAACTTTGTTAATTCCACGCAATTTGGTGAAGCCAAGAGCTCCATTTATATTTCTCTGCTCTTTCAGCTGTACGTGGAATTTTCATTACAAAATGAAGGGGGAGGAAGGGTGAAAGGGCAGGGGGGACACTGAATTCATTACAGAATTTAAACAGTTGAACTTGCATGGTTACCACTTCTAACAAAGGACTGACAGCTCAATTATTTTAAGTAAAGCAGAGAAATGTAAAAGTTTGCAGCAACTGGGCAGGTTTACAACATGGTTAGTAACTTCCAACAAACAACAAAATTAAAAAAAATAAAAAAGACTTGGTAGAAACCATTTGAAATGACTGCCATCATGTTGGAAAACAGCACAGCTCCCTCTTTGCCATTATAGAGGGATTGAGTAATGAAGCAGAGTCAGCTACTTCAAAAGAATTTTCTAGAGAGAAATCTCCAGAGAGATTCCAACTTGGAATGCAAATTTGACGATCAATTCAAATAACAATACAGCTGCAGCTGCCAATTCATAGTATTCCAAAAGCAAAGAGGACTGCAGTAAATATTTAATTAATACAAACTGGACACGACCAGCCATGCTTTTTCTTCTCAGTGATGGCTCTGTTTCATCCATAGGTCAGCAAAACAAATCAATGAAACATGAAAACTCCCAGCAGAAATGGGCCCTCTGTTTATGTCTAGCCACTAATGCACAGGATGAGAATGATACGTTCACAGCTATTTCCAGCAAGTGATGAGGTTTTATTAAAGTATCACCCACCACTCAAACTGAACAAATCACTGTTGTTAAGTACTTCTGAGAAGCTGTCCTAGTGCGTGTTTTAAATTGCCCATTTCACCCACATTGAGAGGTCCCACAGAATTCTGGAACATAGATCTGCCAGGTTTTGTCACGCCCAGGCTGACTGATGGGCAGTGTTCAGCTCTCAACACAAAATTTAAGGAGAGAGAAGCTAATTCATGCTAAGAACGACAAACCTTTGTAAGACAGGCCAACTTAAACATTGGCATGAGACCACACGTCCTCGCGGGGGTGAGTACCTTAATGAAACCATTACCTTCTAGTAACGTTACAGGCTTTCCAATAAGGTGAGAATGCCAGTGGAAACGTAGGTCTGCATCCTTTACAGAACAGCACAATGTTACCGACTGATCGGTTTTTCACCAGCTTAATCAGGTGTCTTAAAACAAATGCTGACCCATGGCTGAAACCTGTCACTTTTCACAGCAGCACTCAACAAGAACTGGGACAATCGAAGAGCAAGTTTTTATGGGGACCCTGTTGCTGCTTTAGATTCTGATGTAATTTCAGAGAAAAAGGAACCCTTCAATAAATCCCAGAAAAATCACTAATCTCTGATCTGCATTTAAAAAGCCAGGGAGTGAACATAGTATCTTACAGAGTGAAGAAGGCCACAAGAACAAGAGTGGGTGATTGATCGACTAATTTATTATTTTTAAAACTTGGAAATTCAGAAACTTAAAATAATCACCCTCCTCCTTCCCCATCTCCGGGCAGGGCCGTCACTGTGGTAAGCAGCACTCTGATAACCGACTAGAACCTCTTTCCCCGAACGCCCTCTTGCAGCAGGAGTACCCAGGGCTCACAAAGGCAAAGGGGACCGGCTCAGACTAACCATGGCCTTTACTTTGTCGTTTGCAGTTTGCTTACAAATGAATGGGCTCTAGAACTAAGGAAAGATTAGTTTCCAATTCCTTGTAATTTGCTACCAAGACATATCAAAAATAATAAGCTAAAACAATATTCAAACCCATATTTTATTGGCTTTAATTACACACTTGGATATTTACAAAGTTAACGTTTAAATGAAAAGTCTCTATTGTATTAATAAAAATAACGACAGCCCAGACTTGAAGTGCCCTGGGGCCAATACAAGTCAGTCAGCTAAGGGTCAGTGACTGCATCAGGAACCAGGCAGCACTCTTGTGTTACAACAAAGCAGTTTATTTGTGATCAGTGTTTGAGACTCTATACATCCTTCACAAATTTAATTTTACATAATCTGATACTTCTCGTAAAACTTAAATGCTTAACTGCTAGACTTTAATTTCCCTAGAACAGAAGGGCTGGTATAAGTTATTTTCCGGAAATGAGGTACCGTTTCACAGAACTGGTTTCTTTTTGTTTGTTTTCAAGTTTTAAAGAACTAAATTTGCATTTTTTAAAATCAAAAAGTAAGAAAGATGTTCTTTACAAATAATTTTGATCAAGTATGTGTTCAAAGAAAGCAGGATAAAAAGGCTTTTTCGCTAACATCTGTATTGACTGTATTGTTGCTCAATAGGAATTAGCTTCTGTCATTTGCTAAAAGAATGAGTAGTGGGGAACAGGATATGTTGGGAATTTCATAACGGGCAACAGAACCATTCTCTTGGGTAAACCTACAGAGAAAAGAAACGGAGAGGACTCCAAATAAGTTTAATAATCCAAAAATAATTTTTCAGGTTAAAGAAAGAAGTCTTACAGTAATCACCTTAACCTTTTCCAGATTAGTCAGCTAACATGTAATATTTTGGTAGAAGCAAACTCTATTTTGAAATTGTTCATAGTGCTTTGATGAATAAGTTTCCCCTTAAAAATCAAGATAGCTCTAAAGAGAATGATACTCAGAAACCAATTGACTGGAGTGAGCGAGCTGCCATGCATTCTAACGATTGAAAGCACTGTTGTTGATTACTGGTCTAAAGTGACTCGAGAAAGTCAGGCTGGTTCACATTTTGGCACACCCTATGCGGGAGAAGACACGGGGCTGCAAGAGTCAAAACACAGCCTTGCTGTGCTGGCCTCAGCTCTCCAGAAAAACAGCTCCACCAGGAGCTGGGCACAGGTGTTTATCTGCTCAATGACTATTGCCAATATTAGCATGTCAAATCTGGAAAGATTAATTATTTTCTTAAATTTGTAATCAATACGTTCTTGTGGCCTCACAAACTTCTGCATACTTCAGTATGATTTTAAATCTACTCTTATTTCTAGCTAGCATTGAACCTATGGAGAAATCACAAAGCAGCAACAGCAGGTACTGAAGAGCACCAGATGATCGGAGGGAAATTACCCACATGCAACAGCTTTACAAAGGCCAGGAGACATATTTACCTTACAGCCAAAATAAAGCATCGTTTTAGTAGGTTTGCATCACAGTAACATTTAGAAACCAAATCTTTTATGTGAAAAATGGGGGCATCAAATTTCACCAGCTTTGGAAGTCAGTTATATGGCACATGGAAAACAGGAGCCTTCTGAACTGGGGGCTCGGAAACCACAGGGCGAGAGAATAATGTTAGCGAAGGAAAGGGAGGACAAGAAAGAAAAATTTTAAAGCTTGAGGAAAACAAAAATGTAGCTGAGAGTGTAGCTATTAAAGTGTGTTAAGGGAAAAATCAAGCTCTATATATCTACACTGAAGAACTGGCTAATTGTGGTGCATAAGAAAGACCGGACTTAAAAACCTCTGGCGTTCACACAAGATGTAACACAATGAGTCCAGAGGGCTAATGGTGTTTGGATAAAGTAGACAAATTCCCAGGTATAATGACGAGGTCAGGCACTCCAGAACGTGGTTGAGTGCTCAAAGTAAATACACAAAAGCAGAAAGGTCTAGAGCAGCAGTTCTCAACCTGGGGGTCGAACGACCCTTTCACAGGGGCTGCCCAGTTCATAACAGTAGCAAAATGACAGTTATGAAGTAACAACGAAAATAATGTTATGGTTGGGGGGCGGTTCAACACAACAGGAGGAACTATATTAAAGGGTCGCATTAGGAAGGTTGAGAACCATTGGTCTAGACGGTTTGCATTGAGAAGTTCTAGGTGAAAACGTATTCCTGGATTAAGCCACAATTGCTAGTCACCCTTCCCTCCAGCTTTGGAAGCCTTGGGCAAAATGGAGTGTGCTAGAGGACTTAACCAGGGATAAGATTTAACCCCAGACTCTGCACTCTGCCCTAAAGGAAGCACACTCCCAGTGTGTGACCCTTGCAGCTTCTCCACACCTTTCCAGGATATAAACGGTCTATCTTAGTAGGGAAAGCGTCCAGGCCCCCTCACTTTCTGTGTATCTCTACAGTTAAATCAGATGAATCTTATGGACCCATAATTTTCATCCAAACAAAAATGGAAAAGTTGATGTGTGAAGAGAAAAGGCATAATGCAAAGGTTTTGAGGCTCGTGAGGAGGACTTAAAGCCACAGTAGCAGTAAGATCTTTCCCTTCTGTGTTCTGCTTAGGGTCAAACTGACACGCATACACTCACATATGCATGCACACTCTCACAAGCACACACACTAGCTCTCTTCTCAAGGACAAACATCCTGCGGTTGGGCTGATTCTGTAACGGGTAGCACCTGAGTTAGGTCAAATGTCTAAGAGCATATCACTGACTCCAAACCTTACTGCCTCCATTGCCACATAAACCTCATTCAAAGTTTTCCAAAGGGCCACTGGGCTTCAATTATGCATTTGCTTAGCCCCTCACGCCCCCCCCCCCCAGGGTTGGGGATACACTCCTGTGAATTTCTACCATGTACTACAGACTTTCTGCAGTCAGCACTGAGGTAAGAGTGCTGCAGGTCACACTCCCACCCAACTATATCCTCTCAAAGACCTGTTTACTCCACCCCATGGCAAAGGATGACCACTACAAATTTGGGGCGAGCCATTTCCTATCCCTACCTTAAGCCCCTGTGGTTCATCACGCAGATCCACATTACACACTTAAATGCAGCGATGTAAATGGCAAACAGTCAAACTGGAAACTGGGTCTGGCCCTTCAGTAGCCTTTGAATGGAGTGTAAGTTGGCTGTAAGAAGAGCTACTTAAAATATTTCATTTTAATATGGTCAGAAAACAGGCAATTAGAACAAGCAGTCTGAAGTCAGGCAAAGCAGAGAGAAGAGCAACTCCAACCAAACCAAGAACCACAAGGTTGTGGCATTTTCAAAGGGAATTTACGTTGGGTCACTAGAATAAATAGTCCTGAGATCCTGGGATTCGTTTGAGGAAACCCTAGATACAAACTGTGCTTTAGAATGCTGTGACAGTCTCTCTAAGTGGAGCAATCAGTAAGAGGGTATACATACCATAGGCAGGGGCAGCTGTGCTGTAACCATATGGGGTTCCGTAGCCTAGTGCAAAGAAGGAGGTAGATCAGTCCAGGACAAAGAGCACTGGTCCAAGCCATCATATTCCCTGACCCAAATCTTGGGCCCTGAAAACTCCTTCCAGAAGGTGGATGAATGAGCACCACTCCCAGAGGTATGCTAGCCAGACCCTTCCTTAGATCCAGAAGCTGCTGCCTGGTCTACAAAACTCTCTACTTGGCCTAGCAGAATAACCTGGAATTCTTTCTTACAGAACTTCCCGCACTGTGTTGTAATTACCAACTTCTTGTCTGTCTTCCCCACTATACCAAGTTTTATTCACCTCTGTATCACCTGAGCCACAGAATGACTGGCATACAAAGTGTAATTTGTTAAAAAACAAGTACTTATAACAATCAAATGACTAATTCCTCAAAGGTGTAGAAAATAACTTTTCAGGTTTCTCTTCAGAAAACAGTGGCAGCTAAGATGCTAAGATTTCAATTCCCATTTAAAGAAGACAACACAAGGCTCATTTGTGAGATCAAGGACCAGACCAATGGCTGACTGATCAGTCAACGAATTCCTGGCTTCAACACAAGATCTGAGAGAGGAGACCCCAGAGAATGCTAGTGATACTGACATAAGCATTTAGTGCCGATGAAAAAGGCTAGCATTATTATTCAGGAAAACATACTACCAACGAGCACAAAAACTTTGAGCTAATTCTGGCACTGGTTTCTCATACAAGGGGGTTCAAAAAGTCTGTAGGAAAATTCAAATTTTTTAAATTAATTTTTTATTAATAATTTTATTTTGGGGCTCTTACGAATCTTACAACAACCCATCATTCAATTGTATTAAGCACCTGTGTACAGATATTGCCATCAAGGTTTCCAAAACATTTTCTTTCTACTTGAGCCCTTTGGTATCAGCTTCTTTCCCCTTTCCTCTCACCCTCGTGAATCCTTGATCAATTATATATTATTGTTATTTCATGTCTTCCACTATCCATTATCTCCATTCACCCACATTTCTGTTATTGGTCACCCTGGGGGTAGGCGATATATCCAACCTTGTGATGGGTTTTCACTTTCTCTCCCTCGCACCCCCTTCCCCCACCATTCCCCTACCCTCATGGTATCACTATTCCCACTACTGTTCCTGAGGGTTTTATTGGTCCTGAATTTCTTGTGTTGAGAGCTCTTATCTGAACCAATGGGTTTACTCCTATCTAGCTGGATTTGTAAGGTAGAACTGGGTCATAAAAAGGGGTGGAGGGAAGAATTTATTTCAGAGGACAGCACTGAAGCTGCAGCTCAGGGAGAGGGACATGTCTGATCAGAGCACACGGGAGCAAATGAAGGGAGAGGAAGAGAGAGTTGAGGGCATCCTGGCCCTTCAAGCCTTGAGGATGACATTCCCACTCAGAGAATTCCCCCCCAGAGAAGACCATATGGCCGGCCCCTCTATGAGACACGACATCTCTCACGGACCCATAGCCCTACATGGGATAACACTGGAGACACAGTGTGGGAATTGCGCCCGATCTGATCCCACCACACCGAGGCAAAACACTAAGGGC